>NW_026622830.1:61151010-61451916 GCF_023065955.2 Ursus arctos | reverse complement strand
GGGATTGGGGACCTCCGATCCCCTGCGCTGGACTCAACATGCCGCCCCACCTCCACCCTGGCCGATAGGGGCGCCGCCAGTCATTCAGGGCTGGAGAACGGACAGGGCCCTCAGAGCACCTGGAGACCGTCGAAGGCTCCCTGCACCAAAACGCTTGGACCCATGCTCCCGCTCGCCAGCAGCCTCACCTCAGCCCGCCCCTCCGCACGCCACACAGCCAGCTTATCTGGCCTTTCGGCCTCCTGGGAGCTAACCCAAACCATACGTCGGCCCCCGAGGGGCCCTCCCAAGGGGCCTGGCACCCGCCACGCCGGGGCTTGGGGACCCCCGAGCACCAGCACAAGACACACCCTGCCACTTCGCCGCGACCCGGCCCGCTAGGAGCACCGTGCTCATTCATGGCGGGAGAACGGGCGGGGGCCTCCAAGCCACCAGCGACCTTCGAAGCCCCCCCGAAACAAAACGCTTGTGCCCACGCTCCCGATGGCCAGCGCCCTCGACCTCGGCCCACCACTCCGCTTGCCGCACAGCTGGCGGATCGGGTCTGCCAGCCTCCTTTGGCTAATCCTACCCTAGATCAGCCCCCGAGGGACCACTCCCAAGTGCCCGGCGCCGCCACGCCGGGGATTGGGGACCCCCCCCCCCAGTGCTGGACTCACCTTGCCGCCCCCGTCGCCAACCGGGCAGCTACGGGCGCCGCCGGTCATTCAGGGCAGGAGAACGAGCAGCATCCTCCGAGCCTCTGGCGACTACGAAGGCCATCCTCGCCAAAATGCTTGGGCTGACGCTCCCAGTCGCCAGCACCCTCACCTCAGCAAGCCACTTCAATCGCCACAGAGCTGGCGGATCGGGCCTGCCTCCCTCCTGGGGGCTAACCCTCACCCAAGCTGGGCCCCAGAGGGACCCATCCCAAGGGGACTGGCACCGCAACGCCAGGGATTGGGGAAGCCGAGCCCCGACTAGCGGTCTCACCGTGCCCCCACACCACCACCCGGGCTGCTAGGGGCGCCCCCGGTCATTCAGGGGGGCAGAACTGGCAGGGCCCTCCAAGCCCCCAGTGACCTTTGAAGGCTCCAGTGCCAAAACGCTTGGGCCCACACTCCCACTCGCCAGGTCCTCACCTCGGTCTGCCCCTCCGCTTGCTGCACAGCTGGCGGATAGGGCCTGCCGGCATCCTGGGGGTTAACCCTAACCCTAGGGCGGCACCCAAGGGGCCCCTCCCAAGGGGCCTGGCACAGCAACTCCAGGGATTAGGGATCCCCGAGCCCCAAGGCCAGACTCAACATGCCGACCTGCCACCACCCAGGCTGCTAGGGGAGCCGCCGGTCATTCAGGGCGGGAGAACAAGCAGGGCCCTCCAAGGCCCTGGCGACCTTCGAAGGACCCCCGCACCAAAATGCCTGGGCCCACACTTCCCGCTCGCCAGCGGCCTCACCTCCCCCCGCCCCTCCACTCGGCGCATAGCTGGCAGATCGGGCCTGCCGGCCTCCTGGGGTCTAACCCTAACCATAGGTCGGCCCCCCGAGGTACCTGCCCAAGGGACCTGGAGCCGCAACGCCAGGGATTGGGGAACCCCGAGCCCCAGCGCCAGACTCGCCCGGCTGCCCCCGCCACCACCCGCAATGCTAGAGGCACCGCCGGTCATTCAGTGCGGGAGAACGGGCAGGGCCCTCCGAGACCGCGGCGACATTCGAAGGCCCCCCGCACCAAAACATTTGGGCCCATGCTCCCGCTTGCCAGCCCCCTCACCTCAGCCTGCCCATCCGCTCTCCACACAGCCATCGGATCGGGCCTGTCGGCCCCCTGGGGGCTAACCCTAACACTAGGTCGCACCCGAGGGGCCCCTGCCAAGGGACCTGGCGCTGCAACACCGGGGATTGGGGACCCCCGAGCCCCAGCGCCGGACTCACACTGCTGCCCCTCTGCAACCCGGGCCGCTAGGTGTGCCGTCGGGCATTCAGTGTGGTAGAACGGGAAGGGCGCTCTGAGCCCCCGGCGACTTTCAAATTCCCCCCATGCCAAAAAGCTTGTGCCCACACTTCTGCTCGACAGTGCCCTCACCTCGGCCCACCCCTCTGCTCGCCACACAGCCGGCAGATCGGGTCTGCCGGCCTTCTGGGGGCTAACAGTAACGCTTGGTCGGTCCCCTAGAGCCCTTCCGAAGGGGCCTGGCGCCCTAACGCCGAGGATTGGGGACCCTGAGCCCCAGCGCCCGACTCACCCTACCGCCCATCCTCTACCCGGGCCGCTAGGGTAGCCGCCGGTCATTCAGGGCGGAAGAACGTGCAGGGCCCTCCGAGCCCCCGGCGACCTTCGAAGGCCCCCCGCACCAAAACGCTTGGACCCAAGCACCTGCTCGCAAGCGCCCTCATCTCGGACCACCCCTCTGCTCCTTGCAGAGTGGGCGGATCAGGACTGCTGGCCTCCTGGGGGCAAACTCTAACCCTAGGTCGGCCACCGAGGGGCCCATCCCAAGGCACCTATCGCCACAACGCCTGGGACTGGGGACCCCCGAGCCCCAGCGCCAGACTCTAACCTGCTGCCCTGCCACAACCCGGGCCGATAGACGTGCTGCCAGACATTCAGGGCGGGAGAACGGGCAGGGCCCTCTGAGCCCCCGGCGACCTTCGAAGGCCCCCCACGCCAGAACGCTTGGGCCCACACTCCCGCTCACCAGGGGCCTCACCTCGGCCAGCGCTTCCGCTCTCTGCACAGCCGGCGGATCCAGCCTGCCGGCCTCCTGGGGGCTAACCCTAACCCTAGGTCAGTTCCCAAGAGGCCTGGCACCGCAACGCTGGGGATTGGGTACCCCCGAGCCCCAGAGCCGGACTCCACTTGCCGCCCCCAGGCCACCTGGGCCACTAGGGTCGCCGCCGGTCATTCAGGGCAGGAGAACGGGCAGGGCCCTCCGAGCCACTGGTGACCTTCGAAGGCCCCCGTGCCAAAATGCCTGGGCCCACGCTCCTGCTCGCCAGCACCCTCACCTCGGCCTGCCCCTCTACATGCCACACAGCCGGCGGATCGGGCCTGCCGGCCTCCTGGGGACTTACACTAACCCTAGGTCGGCCCCCGAGGGGACCCTCTCAAGGGGCCTGGGACCACAACGCCAGGTTGGGGACCCCCGAGCCCCAGCGCCGGACTCACCCTGCCGCCCCACCGCCACCGGGGCTGCTTGGGGCACCGCCGGTCATTCAGGGTGGGGAGAACGGGCAGGGCCCTCCGAGGACTTCGGCGACCTTCGAAGGCCCCGCACGCCAACACGCTTGGGCCCACGCTCTCCAGCTCAAAGCGCCCTCACCTCGGGCCGCCCTTCCACTCACCGCACAGCGGGTGGATCAGGCCTGCTGGCATCCTGGGTGCTAACCCTAAACCTAGGTCGACCCCCCACGGGCCCCTCCTAAGTGGCCTTGCACCGAAACGCCGGGGATTGAGGACCCAAGAAACCCAGTGTCAGAATCACCGTGCCTCCCCATCGCCACCCAGGCTGCTATGGGCGCCATCGGACTTTCAGGACGGGAGGATGGGCAGAGCCCTCCAAGCCCCCTGCGACATTCGAAGTCCCCCTGCCCCAAAACGCTTAGGCCCATGCTCCTTCTCGCCAGCGACCTCACCTCGGCCCGCGCCTCCCCTCGTAGCACAGCCGGCGGATCGGGCCTGCTGGCCTCCTGGGGGTTAACCCTAACCATAGGTCAGCCCACGAGGGCCCCTCCCAAGGGGCTTGGCGCCACAACGTGGGGATTGGGGACCTCCGATCCCCTGCGCTGGACTCAACATGCCGCCCCACCTCCACCCTGGCCGATAGGGGCGCCGCCAGTCATTCAGGGCTGGAGAACGGACAGGGCCCTCAGAGCACCTGGAGACCGTCGAAGGCTCCCTGCACCAAAACGCTTGGACCCATGCTCCCGCTCGCCAGCAGCCTCACCTCAGCCCGCCCCTCCGCACGCCACACAGCCAGCTTATCTGGCCTTTCGGCCTCCTGGGAGCTAACCCAAACCATACGTCGGCCCCCGAGGGGCCCCTCCCAAGGGGCCTGGCACCGCCACGCCGGGGCTTGGGGACCCCCGAGCACCAGCACAAGACACACCCTGCCACTTCGCCGCGACCCGGCCCGCTAGGAGCACCGTGCTCATTCATGGCGGGAGAACGGGCGGGGGCCTCCAAGCCACCAGCGACCTTCGAAGCCCCCCCGTAACAAAACGCTTGTGCCCACGCTCCCGATGGCCAGCGCCCTCACCTCGGCCCACCACTCCGCTTGCCGCACAGCTGGCGGATCGGGTCTGCCAGCCTCCTTTGGGCTAATCCTACCCTAGATCAGCCCCCGAGGGACCACTCCCAAGTGCCCGGCGCCGCCACGCCGGGGATTGGGGACCCCCCCCCCCAGTGCTGGACTCACCTTGCCGCCCCGTCGCCAACCGGGCAGCTACGGGCGCCGCCGGTCATTCAGGGCAGGAGAACGAGCAGCATCCTCCGAGCCTCTGGCGACTACGAAGGCCATCCTCGCCAAAATGCTTGGGCTGACGCTCCCAGTCGCCAGCACCCTCACCTCAGCAAGCCACTTCAATCGCCACAGAGCTGGCGGATCGGGCCTGCCTCCCTCCTGGGGGCTAACCCTCACCCAAGCTGGGCCCCAGAGGGACCCATCCCAAGGGGGACTGGCACCGCAACGCCAGGGATTGGGGAAGCCGAGCCCCGACTGCGGTCTCACCGTGCCCCCACACCACCACCCGGGCTGCTAGGGGCGCCCCCGGTCATTCAGGGGGCAGAACTGGCAGGGCCCTCCAAGCCCCCAGTGACCTTTGAAGGCTCCAGTGCCAAAACGCTTGGGCCCACACTCCCACTCGCCAGGTCCTCACCTCGGTCTGCCCCTCCGCTTGCTGCACAGCTGGCGGATAGGGCCTGCCGGCATCCTGGGGGTTAACCCTAACCCTAGGGCGGCACCCAAGGGGCCCCTCCCAAGGGGCCTGGCACAGCAACTCCAGGGATTAGGGATCCCCGAGCCCCAAGGCCAGACTCAACATGCCGACCTGCCACCACCCAGGCTGCTAGGGGAGCCGCCGGTCATTCAGGGCGGGAGAACAAGCAGGGCCCTCCAAGGCCCTGGCGACCTTCGAAGGACCCCCGCACCAAAATGCCTGGGCCCACACTCCCGCTCGCCAGCGGCCTCACCTCCCCCCGCCCCTCCACTCGGCGCATAGCTGGCAGATCGGGCCTGCCGGCCTCCTGGGGTCTAACCCTAACCATAGGTCGGCCCCCGAGGTACCTGCCCAAGGGACCTGGAGCCGCAACGCCAGGGATTGGGGAACCCCGAGCCCCAGCGCCAGACTCGCCCGGCTGCCCCGCCACCACCCCGCAATGCTAGAGGCACCGCCGGTCATTCAGTGCGGGAGAACGGGCAGGGCCCTCCGAGACCGCGGCGACATTCGAAGGCCCCCCGCACCAAAACATTTGGGCCCATGCTCCCGCTTGCCAGCCCCCTCACCTCAGCCTGCCCATCCGCTCTCCACACAGCCATCGGATCGGGCCTGTCGGCCCCCTGGGGGCTAACCCTAACACTAGGTCGCACCCGAGGGGCCCCTGCCAAGGGACCTGGCGCTGCAACACCGGGGATTGGGGACCCCCGAGCCCCAGCGCCGGACTCACACTGCTGCCCCTCTGCAACCCGGGCCGCTAGGTGTGCCGTCGGGCATTCAGTGTGGTAGAACGGGAAGGGCGCTCTGAGCCCCCGGCGACTTTCAAATTCCCCCCATGCCAAAAAGCTTGTGCCCACACTTCTGCTCGACAGTGCCCTCACCTCGGCCCACCCCTCTGCTCGCCACACAGCCGGCAGATCGGGTCTGCCGGCCTTCTGGGGGCTAACAGTAACGCTTGGTCGGTCCCCTAGAGCCCTTCCGAAGGGGCCTGGCGCCCTAACGCCGAGGATTGGGGACCCTGAGCCCCAGCGCCCGACTCACCCTACCGCCCATCCTCTACCCGGGCCGCTAGGGTAGCCGCCGGTCATTCAGGGCGGAAGAACGTGCAGGGCCCTCCGAGCCCCCGGCGACCTTCGAAGGCCCCCCGCACCAAAACGCTTGGACCCAAGCACCTGCTCGCAAGCGCCCTCATCTCGGACCACCCCTCTGCTCCTTGCAGAGTGGGCGGATCAGGACTGCTGGCCTCCTGGGGGCAAACTCTAACCCTAGGTCGGCCACCGAGGGGCCCATCCCAAGGCACCTATCGCCACAACGCCTGGGACTGGGGACCCCCGAGCCCCAGCGCCAGACTCTAACCTGCTGCCCTGCCACAACCCGGGCCGATAGACGTGCTGCCAGACATTCAGGGCGGGAGAACGGGCAGGGCCCTCTGAGCCCCCGGCGACCTTCGAAGGCCCCCCACGCCAGAACGCTTGGGCCCACACTCCCGCTCACCAGGGGCCTCACCTCGGCCAGCGCTTCCGCTCTCTGCACAGCCGGCGGATCCAGCCTGCCGGCCTCCTGGGGGCTAACCCTAACCCTAGGTCAGTTCCCAAGAGGCCTGGCACCGCAACGCTGGGGATTGGGTACCCCCGAGCCCCAGAGCCGGACTCAACTTGCCGCCCCCAGGCCACCTGGGCCACTAGGGTCGCCGCCGGTCATTCAGGGCAGGAGAACGGGCAGGGCCCTCCGAGCCACTGGTGACCTTCGAAGGCCCCCGTGCCAAAATGCCTGGGCCCACGCTCCTGCTCGCCAGCACCCTCACCTCGGCCTGCCCCTCTACATGCCACATAGCCGGCGGATCGGGCCTGCCGGCCTCCTGGGGACTTACACTAACCCTAGGTCGGCCCCCGAGGGGACCCTCTCAAGGGGCCTGGGACCACAACGCCGGGTTGGGGACCCCCGAGCCCCAGCGCCGGACTCACCCTGCCGCCCCACCGCCACCGGGGCTGCTTGGGGCACCGCCGGTCATTCAGGGTGGGAGAACGGGCAGGGCCCTCCGAGACTTCGGCGACCTTCGAAGGCCCCGCACGCCAACACGCTTGGGCCCACGCTCCCGCTCAAAGCGCCCTCACCTCGGGCCGCCCTTCCACTCACCGCACAGCGGGTGGATCAGGCCTGCTGGCATCCTGGGTGCTAACCCTAAACCTAGGTCGACCCCCCACGGGCCCCTCCTAAGTGGCCTTGCACCGAAACGCCGGGGATTGAGGACCCAAGAAACCCAGTGTCAGAATCACCGTGCCTCCCCATCGCCACCCAGGCTGCTATGGGCGCCATCGGACTTTCAGGACGGGAGGATGGGCAGGGCCCTCCAAGCCCCCTGCGACATTCGAAGTCCCCCTGCCCCAAAACGCTTAGGCCCATGCTCCTTCTCGCCAGCGACCTCACCTCGGCCCGCGCCTCCCCTCGCAGCACAGCCGGCGGATCTGGCCTGCTGGCCTCCTGGGGGTTAACCCTAACCATAGGTCAGCCCACGAGGGCCCCTCCCAAGGGGCTTGGCGCCACAACGTGGGGATTGGGGACCTCCGATCCCCTGCGCTGGACTCAACATGCCGCCCCACCTCCACCCTGGCCGATAGGGGCGCCGCCAGTCATTCAGGGCTGGAGAACGGACAGGGCCCTCAGAGCACCTGGAGACCGTCGAAGGCTCCCTGCACCAAAACGCTTGGACCCATGCTCCCGCTCGCCAGCAGCCTCACCTCAGCCCGCCCCTCCGCACGCCACACAGCCAGCTTATCTGGCCTTTCGGCCTCCTGGGAGCTAACCCAAACCATACGTCGGCCCCCGAGGGGCCCCTCCCAAGGGGCCTGGCACCGCCACGCCGGGGCTTGGGGACCCCCGAGCACCAGCACAAGACACACCCTGCCACTTCGCCGCGACCCGGCCCGCTAGGAGCACCGTGCTCATTCATGGCGGGAGAACGGGCGGGGGCCTCCAAGCCACCAGCGACCTTCGAAGCCCCCCCGTAACAAAACGCTTGTGCCCACGCTCCCGATGGCCAGCGCCCTCACCTCGGCCCACCACTCCGCTTGCCGCACAGCTGGCGGATCGGGTCTGCCAGCCTCCTTTGGGCTAATCCTACCCTAGATCAGCCCCCGAGGGACCACTCCCAAGTGCCCGGCGCCGCCACGCCGGGGATTGGGGACCCCCCCCCCCCAGTGCTGGACTCACCTTGCCGCCCCGTCGCCAACCGGGCAGCTACGGGCGCCGCCGGTCATTCAGGGCAGGAGAACGAGCAGCATCCTCCGAGCCTCTGGCGACTACGAAGGCCATCCTCGCCAAAATGCTTGGGCTGACGCTCCCAGTCGCCAGCACCCTCACCTCAGCAAGCCACTTCAATCGCCACAGAGCTGGCGGATCGGGCCTGCCTCCCTCCTGGGGGCTAACCCTCACCCAAGCTGGGCCCCAGAGGGACCCATCCCAAGGGGACTGGCACCGCAACGCCAGGGATTGGGGAAGCCGAGCCCCGACTGCGGTCTCACCGTGCCCCCACACCACCACCCGGGCTGCTAGGGGCGCCCCCGGTCATTCAGGGGGGCAGAACTGGCAGGGCCCTCCAAGCCCCCAGTGACCTTTGAAGGCTCCAGTGCCAAAACGCTTGGGCCCACACTCCCACTCGCCAGGTCCTCACCTCGGTCTGCCCCTCCGCTTGCTGCACAGCTGGCGGATAGGGCCTGCCGGCATCCTGGGGGTTAACCCTAACCCTAGGGCGGCACCCAAGGGGCCCCTCCCAAGGGGCCTGGCACAGCAACTCCAGGGATTAGGGATCCCCGAGCCCCAAGGCCAGACTCAACATGCCGACCTGCCACCACCCAGGCTGCTAGGGGAGCCGCCGGTCATTCAGGGCGGGAGAACAAGCAGGGCCCTCCAAGGCCCTGGCGACCTTCGAAGGACCCCCGCACCAAAATGCCTGGGCCCACACTCCCGCTCGCCAGCGGCCTCACCTCCCCCCGCCCCTCCACTCGGCGCATAGCTGGCAGATCGGGCCTGCCGGCCTCCTGGGGTCTAACCCTAACCATAGGTCGGCCCCCGAGGTACCTGCCCAAGGGACCTGGAGCCGCAACGCCAGGGATTGGGGAACCCCGAGCCCCAGCGCCAGACTCGCCCGGCTGCCCCGCCACCACCCGCAATGCTAGAGGCACCGCCGGTCATTCAGTGCGGGAGAACGGGCAGGGCCCTCCGAGACCGCGGCGACATTCGAAGGCCCCCCGCACCAAAACATTTGGGCCCATGCTCCCGCTTGCCAGCCCCCTCACCTCAGCCTGCCCATCCGCTCTCCACACAGCCATCGGATCGGGCCTGTCGGCCCCCTGGGGGCTAACCCTAACACTAGGTCGCACCCGAGGGGCCCCTGCCAAGGGACCTGGCGCTGCAACACCGGGGATTGGGGACCCCCGAGCCCCAGCGCCGGACTCACACTGCTGCCCCTCTGCAACCCGGGCCGCTAGGTGTGCCGTCGGGCATTCAGTGTGGTAGAACGGGAAGGGCGCTCTGAGCCCCCGGCGACTTTCAAATTCCCCCCATGCCAAAAAGCTTGTGCCCACACTTCTGCTCGACAGTGCCCTCACCTCGGCCCACCCCTCTGCTCGCCACACAGCCGGCAGATCGGGTCTGCCGGCCTTCTGGGGGCTAACAGTAACGCTTGGTCGGTCCCCTAGAGCCCTTCCGAAGGGGCCTGGCGCCCTAACGCCGAGGATTGGGGACCCTGAGCCCCAGCGCCCGACTCACCCTACCGCCCATCCTCTACCCGGGCCGCTAGGGTAGCCGCCGGTCATTCAGGGCGGAAGAACGTGCAGGGCCCTCCGAGCCCCCGGCGACCTTCGAAGGCCCCCCGCACCAAAACGCTTGGACCCAAGCACCTGCTCGCAAGCGCCCTCATCTCGGACCACCCCTCTGCTCCTTGCAGAGTGGGCGGATCAGGACTGCTGGCCTCCTGGGGGCAAACTCTAACCCTAGGTCGGCCACCGAGGGGCCCATCCCAAGGCACCTATCGCCACAACGCCTGGGACTGGGGACCCCCGAGCCCCAGCGCCAGACTCTAACCTGCTGCCCTGCCACAACCCGGGCCGATAGACGTGCTGCCAGACATTCAGGGCGGGAGAACGGGCAGGGCCCTCTGAGCCCCCGGCGACCTTCGAAGGCCCCCCACGCCAGAACGCTTGGGCCCACACTCCCGCTCACCAGGGGCCTCACCTCGGCCAGCGCTTCCGCTCTCTGCACAGCCGGCGGATCCAGCCTGCCGGCCTCCTGGGGGCTAACCCTAACCCTAGGTCAGTTCCCAAGAGGCCTGGCACCGCAACGCTGGGGATTGGGTACCCCCGAGCCCCAGAGCCGGACTCAACTTGCCGCCCCCAGGCCACCTGGGCCACTAGGGTCGCCGCCGGTCATTCAGGGCAGGAGAACGGGCAGGGCCCTCCGAGCCACTGGTGACCTTCGAAGGCCCCCGTGCCAAAATGCCTGGGCCCACGCTCCTGCTCGCCAGCACCCTCACCTCGGCCTGCCCCTCTACATGCCACACAGCCGGCGGATCGGGCCTGCCGGCCTCCTGGGGACTTACACTAACCCTAGGTCGGCCCCCGAGGGGACCCTCTCAAGGGGCCTGGGACCACAACGCCGGGTTGGGGACCCCCGACCCCAGCGCCGGACTCACCCTGCCGCCCCACCGCCACCGGGGCTGCTTGGGGCACCGCCGGTCATTCAGGGTGGGAGAACGGGCAGGGCCCTCCGAGACTTCGGCGACCTTCGAAGGCCCCGCACGCCAACACGCTTGGGCCCACGCTCCCGCTCAAAGCGCCCTCACCTCGGGCCGCCCTTCCACTCACCGCACAGCGGGTGGATCAGGCCTGCTGGCATCCTGGGTGCTAACCCTAAACCTAGGTCGACCCCCCACGGGACCCTCCTAAGTGGCCTTGCACCGAAACGCCGGGGATTGAGGACCCAAGAAACCCAGTGTCAGAATCACCGTGCCTCCCCATCGCCACCCAGGCTGCTATGGGCGCCATCGGACTTTCAGGACGGGAGGATGGGCAGGGCCCTCCAAGCCCCCTGCGACATTCGAAGTCCCCCTGCCCCAAAACGCTTAGGCCCATGCTCCTTCTCGCCAGCGACCTCACCTCGGCCCGCGCCTCCCCTCGCAGCACAGCCGGCGGATCGGGCCTGCTGGCCTCCTGGGGGTTAACCCTAACCATAGGTCAGCCCACGAGGGCCCCTCCCAAGGGGCTTGGCGCCACAACGTGGGGATTGGGGACCTCCGATCCCCTGCGCTGGACTCAACATGCCGCCCCACCTCCACCCTGGCCGATAGGGGCGCCGCCAGTCATTCAGGGCTGGAGAACGGACAGGGCCCTCAGAGCACCTGGAGACCGTCGAAGGCTCCCTGCACCAAAACGCTTGGACCCATGCTCCCGCTCGCCAGCAGCCTCACCTCAGCCCGCCCCTCCGCACGCCACACAGCCAGCTTATCTGGCCTTTCGGCCTCCTGGGAGCTAACCCAAACCATACGTCGGCCCCCGAGGGGCCCCTCCCAAGGGGCCTGGCACCGCCACGCCGGGGCTTGGGGACCCCCGAGCACCAGCACAAGACACACCCTGCCACTTCGCCGCGACCCGGCCCGCTAGGAGCACCGTGCTCATTCATGGCGGGAGAACGGGCGGGGGCCTCCAAGCCACCAGCGACCTTCGAAGCCCCCCCGTAACAAAACGCTTGTGCCCACGCTCCCGATGGCCAGCGCCCTCACCTCGGCCCACCACTCCGCTTGCCGCACAGCTGGCGGATCGGGTCTGCCAGCCTCCTTTGGGCTAATCCTACCCTAGATCAGCCCCCGAGGGACCACTCCCAAGTGCCCGGCGCCGCCACGCCGGGGATTGGGGACCCCCCCCCCCAGTGCTGGACTCACCTTGCCGCCCCGTCGCCAACCGGGCAGCTACGGGCGCCGCCGGTCATTCAGGGCAGGAGAACGAGCAGCATCCTCCGAGCCTCTGGCGACTACGAAGGCCATCCTCGCCAAAATGCTTGGGCTGACGCTCCCAGTCGCCAGCACCCTCACCTCAGCAAGCCACTTCAATCGCCACAGAGCTGGCGGATCGGGCCTGCCTCCCTCCTGGGGGCTAACCCTCACCCAAGCTGGGCCCCAGAGGGACCCATCCCAAGGGGACTGGCACCGCAACGCCAGGGATTGGGGAAGCCGAGCCCCGACTGCGGTCTCACCGTGCCCCCACACCACCACCCGGGCTGCTAGGGGCGCCCCCGGTCATTCAGGGGGGCAGAACTGGCAGGGCCCTCCAAGCCCCCAGTGACCTTTGAAGGCTCCAGTGCCAAAACGCTTGGGCCCACACTCCCACTCGCCAGGTCCTCACCTCGGTCTGCCCCTCCGCTTGCTGCACAGCTGGCGGATAGGGCCTGCCGGCATCCTGGGGGTTAACCCTAACCCTAGGGCGGCACCCAAGGGGCCCCTCCCAAGGGGCCTGGCACAGCAACTCCAGGGATTAGGGATCCCCGAGCCCCAAGGCCAGACTCAACATGCCGACCTGCCACCACCCAGGCTGCTAGGGGAGCCGCCGGTCATTCAGGGCGGGAGAACAAGCAGGGCCCTCCAAGGCCCTGGCGACCTTCGAAGGACCCCCGCACCAAAATGCCTGGGCCCACACTCCCGCTCGCCAGCGGCCTCACCTCCCCCCGCCCCTCCACTCGGCGCATAGCTGGCAGATCGGGCCTGCCGGCCTCCTGGGGTCTAACCCTAACCATAGGTCGGCCCCCGAGGTACCTGCCCAAGGGACCTGGAGCCGCAACGCCAGGGATTGGGGAACCCCGAGCCCCAGCGCCAGACTCGCCCGGCTGCCCCGCCACCACCCGCAATGCTAGAGGCACCGCCGGTCATTCAGTGCGGGAGAACGGGCAGGGCCCTCCGAGACCGCGGCGACATTCGAAGGCCCCCCGCACCAAAACATTTGGGCCCATGCTCCCGCTTGCCAGCCCCCTCACCTCAGCCTGCCCATCCGCTCTCCACACAGCCATCGGATCGGGCCTGTCGGCCCCCTGGGGGCTAACCCTAACACTAGGTCGCACCCGAGGGGCCCCTGCCAAGGGACCTGGCGCTGCAACACCGGGGATTGGGGACCCCCGAGCCCCAGCGCCGGACTCACACTGCTGCCCCTCTGCAACCCGGGCCGCTAGGTGTGCCGTCGGGCATTCAGTGTGGTAGAACGGGAAGGGCGCTCTGAGCCCCCGGCGACTTTCAAATTCCCCCCATGCCAAAAAGCTTGTGCCCACACTTCTGCTCGACAGTGCCCTCACCTCGGCCCACCCCTCTGCTCGCCACACAGCCGGCAGATCGGGTCTGCCGGCCTTCTGGGGGCTAACAGTAACGCTTGGTCGGTCCCCTAGAGCCCTTCCGAAGGGGCCTGGCGCCCTAACGCCGAGGATTGGGGACCCTGAGCCCCAGCGCCCGACTCACCCTACCGCCCATCCTCTACCCGGGCCGCTAGGGTAGCCGCCGGTCATTCAGGGCGGAAGAACGTGCAGGGCCCTCCGAGCCCCCGGCGACCTTCGAAGGCCCCCCGCACCAAAACGCTTGGACCCAAGCACCTGCTCGCAAGCGCCCTCATCTCGGACCACCCCTCTGCTCCTTGCAGAGTGGGCGGATCAGGACTGCTGGCCTCCTGGGGGCAAACTCTAACCCTAGGTCGGCCACCGAGGGGCCCATCCCAAGGCACCTATCGCCACAACGCCTGGGACTGGGGACCCCCGAGCCCCAGCGCCAGACTCTAACCTGCTGCCCTGCCACAACCCGGGCCGATAGACGTGCTGCCAGACATTCAGGGCGGGAGAACGGGCAGGGCCCTCTGAGCCCCCGGCGACCTTCGAAGGCCCCCCACGCCAGAACGCTTGGGCCCACACTCCCGCTCACCAGGGGCCTCACCTCGGCCAGCGCTTCCGCTCTCTGCACAGCCGGCGGATCCAGCCTGCCGGCCTCCTGGGGGCTAACCCTAACCCTAGGTCAGTTCCCAAGAGGCCTGGCACCGCAACGCTGGGGATTGGGTACCCCCGAGCCCCAGAGCCGGACTCAACTTGCCGCCCCCAGGCCACCTGGGCCACTAGGGTCGCCGCCGGTCATTCAGGGCAGGAGAACGGGCAGGGCCCTCCGAGCCACTGGTGACCTTCGAAGGCCCCCGTGCCAAAATGCCTGGGCCCACGCTCCTGCTCGCCAGCACCCTCACCTCGGCCTGCCCCTCTACATGCCACATAGCCGGCGGATCGGGCCTGCCGGCCTCCTGGGGACTTACACTAACCCTAGGTCGGCCCCCGAGGGGACCCTCTCAAAGGGCCTGGGACCACAACGCCGGGTTGGGGACCCCCGAGCCCCAGCGCCGGACTCACCCTGCCGCCCCACCGCCACCGGGGCTGCTTGGGGCACCGCCGGTCATTCAGGGTGGGAGAACGGGCAGGGCCCTCCGAGACTTCGGCGACCTTCGAAGGCCCCGCACGCCAACACGCTTGGGCCCACGCTCCCGCTCAAAGAGCCCTCACCTCGGGCCGCCCTTCCACTCACCGCACAGCGGGTGGATCAGGCCTGCTGGCATCCTGGGTGCTAACCCTAAACCTAGGTCGACCCCCCACGGGCCCCTCCTAAGTGGCCTTGCACCGAAACGCTGGGGATTGAGGACCCAAGAAACCCAGTGTCAGAATCACCGTGCCTCCCCATCGCCACCCAGGCTGCTATGGGCGCCATCGGACTTTCAGGACGGGAGGATGGGCAGGGCCCTCCAAGCCCCCTGCGACATTCGAAGTCCCCCTGCCCCAAAACGCTTAGGCCCATGCTCCTTCTCGCCAGCGACCTCACCTCGGCCCGCGCCTCCCCTCGCAGCACAGCCGGCGGATCGGGCCTGCTGGCCTCCTGGGGGTTAACCCTAACCATAGGTCAGCCCACGAGGGCCCCTCCCAAGGGGCTTGGCGCCACAACGTGGGGATTGGGGACCTCCGATCCCCTGCGCTGGACTCAACATGCCGCCCCACCTCCACCCTGGCCGATAGGGGCGCCGCCAGTCATTCAGGGCTGGAGAACGGACAGGGCCCTCAGAGCACCTGGAGACCGTCGAAGGCTCCCTGCACCAAAACGCTTGGACCCATGCTCCCGCTCGCCAGCAGCCTCACCTCAGCCCGCCCCTCCGCACGCCACACAGCCAGCTTATCTGGCCTTTCGGCCTCCTGGGAGCTAACCCAAACCATACGTCGGCCCCCGAGGGGCCCCTCCCAAGGGGCCTGGCACCGCCACGCCGGGGCTTGGGGACCCCCGAGCACCAGCACAAGACACACCCTGCCACTTCGCCGCGACCCGGCCCGCTAGGAGCACCGTGCTCATTCATGGCGGGAGAACGGGCGGGGGCCTCCAAGCCACCAGCGACCTTCGAAGCCCCCCCGTAACAAAACGCTTGTGCCCACGCTCCCGATGGCCAGCGCCCTCACCTCGGCCCACCACTCCGCTTGCCGCACAGCTGGCGGATCGGGTCTGCCAGCCTCCTTTGGGCTAATCCTACCCTAGATCAGCCCCCGAGGGACCACTCCCAAGTGCCCGGCGCCGCCACGCCGGGGATTGGGGACCCCCCCCCCCAGTGCTGGACTCACCTTGCCGCCCCGTCGCCAACCGGGCAGCTACGGGCGCCGCCGGTCATTCAGGGCAGGAGAACGAGCAGCATCCTCCGAGCCTCTGGCGACTACGAAGGCCATCCTCGCCAAAATGCTTGGGCTGACGCTCCCAGTCGCCAGCACCCTCACCTCAGCAAGCCACTTCAATCGCCACAGAGCTGGCGGATCGGGCCTGCCTCCCTCCTGGGGGCTAACCCTCACCCAAGCTGGGCCCCAGAGGGACCCATCCCAAGGGGACTGGCACCGCAACGCCAGGGATTGGGGAAGCCGAGCCCCGATTGCGGTCTCACCGTGCCCCCACACCACCACCCGGGCTGCTAGGGGCGCCCCCGGTCATTCAGGGGGGCAGAACTGGCAGGGCCCTCCAAGCCCCCAGTGACCTTTGAAGGCTCCAGTGCCAAAACGCTTGGGCCCACACTCCCACTCGCCAGGTCCTCACCTCGGTCTGCCCCTCCGCTTGCTGCACAGCTGGCGGATAGGGCCTGCCGGCATCCTGGGGGTTAACCCTAACCCTAGGGCGGCACCCAAGGGGCCCCTCCCAAGGGGCCTGGCACAGCAACTCCAGGGATTAGGGATCCCCGAGCCCCAAGGCCAGACTCAACATGCCGACCTGCCACCACCCAGGCTGCTAGGGGAGCCGCCGGTCATTCAGGGCGGGAGAACAAGCAGGGCCCTCCAAGGCCCTGGCGACCTTCGAAGGACCCCCGCACCAAAATGCCTGGGCCCACACTCCCGCTCGCCAGCGGCCTCACCTCCCCCCGCCCCTCCACTCGGCGCATAGCTGGCAGATCGGGCCTGCCGGCCTCCTGGGGTCTAACCCTAACCATAGGTCGGCCCCCGAGGTACCTGCCCAAGGGACCTGGAGCCGCAACGCCAGGGATTGGGGAACCCCGAGCCCCAGCGCCAGACTCGCCCGGCTGCCCCGCCACCACCCGCAATGCTAGAGGCACCGCCGGTCATTCAGTGCGGGAGAACGGGCAGGGCCCTCCGAGACCGCGGCGACATTCGAAGGCCCCCCGCACCAAAACATTTGGGCCCATGCTCCCGCTTGCCAGCCCCCTCACCTCAGCCTGCCCATCCGCTCTCCACACAGCCATCGGATCGGGCCTGTCGGCCCCCTGGGGGCTAACCCTAACACTAGTCGCACCCGAGGGGCCCCTGCCAAGGGACCTGGCGCTGCAACACCGGGGATTGGGGACCCCCGAGCCCCAGCGCCGGACTCACACTGCTGCCCCTCTGCAACCCGGGCCGCTAGGTGTGCCGTCGGGCATTCAGTGCGGTAGAACGGGAAGAACGCTCTGAGCCCCCGGCGACTTTCGATTGCCCCCCACGCCAAAACGCTTGGGCCCACGCTTCCGCTCAACATCGCCCTCACCTCGGCCCGCCCCTCTGCTCGCCACACAGCTGGCAGATCGGGTCTGCCGGCCTTCTGGGGGCTAACAGTAACGCTTGGTCGGTCCCCTAGAGCCCTTCCGAAGGGGCCAGGTGCCCCAACGTGGAGGATTGGGGACCCCGAGCCCCAGCGCCCGACTCACCCTACCGCCCGGCCTCTACCCGGGCCGCTAGGGTAGCCGCCCGTCATTCAGGGCGGAAGAACGTGCAGGGCCCTCCGAGCCCCCAGCAACTTTCGAAGGCCCCCTGCACCAAAACGCTTGGGCACACGCTCCTGCTCTCCAGCCCCCTCATCTCGGCCCACCCCTCCGCTCGTTGCAGAGCGGGTGGATCGGGACTGCCGGCCTCCTGGGGGCAGACTCTAACCCTAGGTTGGCCACAGAGGGGCCCATCCCAAGGCGCCTATTGCCGCAACGCTTCGGATTGGCGACCCCCGAGCCCTAGCGCCAGACTCTACCCTGCTGTCCTGCCGCAACCCGGGCCACTAGGTATGGTGCCGGTCATTCAGGGCGGGAGAACGGGCAGGGGCTTCCAAGCCCCTGGCGACCATCGAAGGCCCCCCGCGCCAAAACCCTTGGGCCCACGCTCCCGCTCGCCAGTGCCCACAACACAGCCTGCCCCTCCGCTCGCTGCACAGCTGGCAGATCAGGCCTGCCGGCCTCCTGGGGAAACCCTCACCTTGAGAGGCCCCCGAGGAGACACTCCCAAGAGGCCTGGCAGCACAACGTGGGGATTGGGGATCCCCGAGCCCCAGCACTAGAATCACCCTGCTGCCCCACTGGCACCCGGGCCGCTATGGGCGTGGCCGGTCTTTCAGGGCAGGAGAACGTGTAGGGCCCTCCAAGCCCCCAGAGACCTTCAAAGGCCCCCCGCGCCTAAACGCTTGGGCCTACGCTCCCGCTCGCCAGAGCCCTTACCTCAGCCCGCCCCTCCACTCACACACAACCAGCGAATCGGGTCTCCCGGACTCCAGGGGGATAACCCTAACCCTAGGTCGGCCCCCGAGGGGCCCCTCCCAAGGGGCCTGGCTGCGAAATGCCGGGGATTGGGAACCCCTGACCCCCAGCGCTGGACTCACCCTGCCGCCCCGCCACCACAGGGGCCGCTAGGGGCGCTGCAAGACATTCAGTGCGGGAGAACGGGCTGGGCCCTCCAAGTCCCATCATCATTCGAAGGCCCACCGCACCAAAAGGCTTGGGCCCACGCTCCTGCTCCCCAGCGCCCTCACCTCGGCCCGCCCCTCCGCTCACGGCACAACCGGTGGATCGGGCCTGCCGGCCTCCTGGGGGCTAACAGCCTCCGAGGAGCCCTTCCCAAGGGGCCTGGTGCCGCAGCGCCAGGGATTGGCGACCCCCGAGCCCCACCCAGGACTCACTTTGCCGACCCGCCGCCACCCGGGCTGCTAGGGGCGCCACCGGTCATTCAGGGTGGGAGAACGGGCAGGGCCCTCCAAGTCCCAGAAAACTTCTAAGGCCCCATGCGCCAAAATGCTTGGGCCCATGCTCCCACTCACGAGCGCCCTCACCTCAGCCCACCCTTCTGCTCGCCGCACAGCCAGCGGATAGGGCCTGCCAGCCTCCTGGGGGTTAACCCTAACCCTAGGTTGGACCCCGATAGTAACCTCCCAAGGGGCCTGGCGCAGCAACGCCAGGGATTGGGGACCCCCGAGCCCTGGCGCCGTTTTCACCATGCCGCCCTGCCACCACCCGGGCCTCTAAGGGTATCTGGCCATTCAGGGCAGGAGAACCTGCAGGGCCCTTGAATCCCCCAGCAACCTTCCAAGGCCCCCGGCGCCAAAATGCTTGGGCCCACAATCCAGCTCGCCCGCGCCTTCACCTCGGCCCGGCCCTCCGCAACCACACAGCTGGCAGATCATGCCTGCCGGGCTCCTGGGTGCTAACACTAACCCTAGGACGGCCCCAGAGGGGCCCATTCCAAGGGGCCTTGCGCTGCAATGCACGGCATTGGGGACCCCCAAACCACAGTGCCAGACTCACACTGCCACCCCGCCACCACCCGGGGCCGCTAACGAAGTTAAAAGTCCCCCAGCGCCAAAACGCTGGATACCATACTCCCGCTCGCCAGCGCCCTCACCTCGGCCCACTCCTCCGCTCGCCGCACAGCCGGCGCATCTGTCCTTCTGGCCTACTGGGGTCTAACCCTACCCCTAAACCCTAACGCCTAACCTTAAACCCTAAACCTTAACCCCTAATCCTAACCCTACCCCTAACCCCTAACACGTACCCTAACTCTAACCCTACCCTAAACCTAACCCTAAACCCTAATCCTTAAACCCTAAACCCTAACATTAACACTAAACCCTAAACCCTAACCCCTAACCCTAATCCCGAAAAACTAAACACGAAACCCTAACCTTAACCACTAACCCCAAACCCCAAACCCTAACCCTAAACACTAACCCTACCCCGAACCCTACCATACCCCTACCCCTACCCCTAACCCTACCCCTTCAGCTAACCCTAACCCTAACCCGTAACCTAACCCTAACCTAACCCTAACCCATACCCTAACCCGTACTCTAACCCTAACTCTAACCCGTACCCTAACCCTAACCCTAACCTGTACCCTAACACTAACCGAAACCCTAACATGTACTCTAACCTGTACCCTAACCCGTACTCTAACCTTAACCGTAAACTGTACCCTAACCCATAACTTAAACCATACCCTGAACCTAACCGTAACCCTAACAAGTACCCTAACCCGTACACTAACCTTAACCCTAAACCCTAAACCGTAACCTGTACCCTAACCCTAACCACTACCTTTACCTTAACCTTAACCCATACCCTAACCCATGCCCTAGCCCATACCTAACCCTAACCTGTACCCTAAACGGTACACTAACCCATACCCTAACCCTAAACCGTACCCTAACCCTATCCCTAACCTTCCCCTAACCCGTACCCTAACCCTAAACCTAAACCGTAACCAAACCTGTACCATAACCCTAAACTGTACCCTAACCCTAATCCGTACCCTAACCCTAACCCGTACCCTAAACCATACCCAAATACATACGCCAACACTTACCCTAAACCGTACCCTAACCCGTACCCTAAACCGTACCCTAATGCGTACCCTAACCCGTACCCTAACCCTAACACGTACCCTAAACCTAAACCATACACCAACCCTAACCCTAACCCTAAACCCAAACCCTAAACCCTAACCCGTACCCTAAACCCTAATCTGTACCCTAACCCATAACCTCTAACCTGTAACCCCTAAACCCAACCCTAACCGGTACCCTCTCCTTACCCTATCCATAACCCCTACAATCACCCATACCCTAACCGTAACCCATACCCTAACCTTAACCCATACCCTAATCTGTATCCTTACCCTGGGGATTGGGTACACCTAAGCCCCACCACGGGACTCAGCCTGCCACCCCTCAGGAAACCATGCCCCTTGGGGCGCCACAGAGCATCTCCTGCAGCAGAACTGGTAGGGCCCCCCTGAGCCCCCAGCGATGCTCGGTGGCCCCCTACACCCCAACCCTAAGGCCCACGCTCCTCCCGCCCCACACCTACCCTTCAGCTTGCCACTGAGCTCGTGGAAGAGCCGGCAGATCAGGCCTGCCGGTTACCTGGGGCCTAGACCTGACCCTAGGTCGGCTGGGTAGGGCCCATCCCCTGGGGCCTGGTGACGCAGCCCCAGGGACTGGGGACACCTAAGCCCCACTGCAGGTCAAAGCCTGCAAGTCCGCAGGAAAATGTGCCCCTTGGGAGGCCGTAGAGCATTCAGGGCAGGAGAACCAGGAGGGCCCCCAGAGCCCCTGGCGAACTTCGGCAATCCCTAAACCCAACCTTGAAGCCCATACTCACCCCACCCCACACCCTCACCTCAGCCCGCGGTGGAGCTCGCCACATAGTGGGCAGATCTGGCCTGCGGGATTCCTGGGCCCCAACCCTAACCCTAGTTCATCTGTGGAGGGGCCCCTCCCCAGGAGCCTGGAGCTGCAGCCGTGGGGATTTGGGACACCTGAGCCCCACAGCAGGACTCAGTCTGACACCCCGCAGGAAACAGTGCGCCTTGGGAGGCCATAGAGCATTCAGGGCGGGAGAACCAGGAGGGCCCTCCTGAGCCACCAGCGAACTTCGGCGGCCTCCCGCACCCCAACCCTGAGGCCCACGCTCACCCTCACCAAACCCTCAACTCAGCCCGTGTAGCTCGCCATACAGCAAGCAGATCGGGCCTGAGGGGCTACTGGGGCCTAACCCTAGCCCTAGGTCGGCCGCGGGTGTGGGGGCCTCCCCAGGAGCCCTACACCGCAGCCCCAGGGATTTGGGATACCTGTGCCCCACCGCAGGACTCAGGTTGCCACCCGACAGGAAACCGTGCCCCTTGGGGCTCTATGGAGCCTACAGGGCACGAGAACATGGGGAGGACCCCGGAGCCCGTCCCTACCTTTGGCAGCTCCCTGTTCCCCAACCCTGAGGTCCATGCTCACCCTCCCCCATGGCCTCCTCTCAGCCCTCCACAAAGCTCGCCAACGGGCTTCAGATTGTCCCTGCCGGGCTCCTGGACCCTAACCCTTACCCTAGGTTGGCCACAGAGGGGCCCCTCCCTAGGGTCCTGGCACCCCACTCTGGGGGATTGGGGACACCCAAGCCCCACCATAGGACTCAGCCTGCAGCCCACAGTAAACTGCACCATTTTGGGGAACAACAGAGCATTCAGGGCAAGAGAATTGGGGCACCCCCTGAGAGCCCCTTCTGGTGAACCCCGGCCTTTATGGGCCCTTCCGGATGAAACCCCAAAGCTCACACTCACCCACCCTTGTGCCCTCATCTCAGTCGGCCTGGGAGTTCTCTGAGCACTGGGCAGTTCGGACCTGCTGTCTCTTGAGGCCTAACCTAATCCTGGGTCCTCTGCTGAGGGTCCCTCCCCGTTTGCCTGCCTCCAAGGCACCAGGCATTGGGCTCACCTCTGCACGACTAGAGGACTCAGCCTGCCCCATAGCAGGAAACTGTCCATTTGGGGCTGCAGCAAGGATTCATAGGAAATCGGAGGGCCCCCCTCAGCCCATCCCAGGGAACCCCCACTTTCAGAGATCTCCCCGAATCCAATTAGAAGCTTCACACCGACCTTTAAACTTGCTCTCCACGGAGATCTTTTGAAATTCTCCACACTTCCAACCGATGGCATCATCCAGCTTCAGAGCCTTACCCAGCTTTAGGTCTTGAGATGGATTAAAATGGGAAGTCATTTCACAGATGACAACGTACTGGTGACCAAAAGATACATGCATAAATGCTTCATATCACTTGGCTTCAGGGAAAGGCAAATCTAAACCCCTATAGATGCCATATCACACGAGGCCGAATATCTAAAAATAAGAAGACATGAAACTATACATGTTGGAGAGGATGTGGAGAAACGGGAACCCTCTTACACCCCTGTACGAATGCAGTCCGGTACAGCCACTCTTGAAAATGGTACAGAGTTTCCTCAAGAAGTTATAAATAAAGCTACCCTATGTCCCAGCAATTGCACTACTGGGTATTTACCCCAAAGAGACAGAGGTAGTGAAGACGGGACACATGCACCACAGTGTTCATAGCAGCAATATCCATAATAGACAAACTGTGGAAGGAGTGAAGATGACCATGGATAGATGAATGGATAAAGAAGATGTGGATCATATATATAATGGAATATTACTCAGCCATCAGAAAGGATGAGTACTTACCAGCACACCGACCTGGGTGGAGCTGGAGGGTATTATGCTGAGTGGAATAAGTCAATGAAAGAAAGACAATGATCATATGCTTTCACTCCTATGTGGAATATCAGAAACAAGGAAGAAGACCATAGGGGAAAGAAAGGAAAATACAATGGGAAGTCATCGGAGAGGGAGAAAACCCATGATGGACTCTTAACTATCGCATCAAACTGATGATTGTTGGAGGAGAAGTTGGGGGGGGTAACTGGGTGAGTGGCATTAAGGAGGTCACACAATACAATGAGCACTGGGTGTTACAGACGACTGAAAAGTTATTGAAGACTACATCTGAAACTAATGATGTAGTGTAAGTTGGCTAATTGAATTTAAATTAAAGAACAAAAGACCTCGAATAAACAATCCGAAACATTTGTATGGAACCACTAAAGATTCCTAACAGACAGTGCAATGTGGAAAAGAAAAACAAAGCTGGAGGACTCACAATTTCAGATTTCATGTTATACTACAGAGCTGCAGTCATCCTAAGAAGACAGTACGGCACAAAAATAGACACAGCGACCAAAGGAACAGGATACAAGTTCAGACAGAAACCCACAATTATGTGGTCCATGAATCTTCCACAAAGCAAGCAACGATATCAAAAGGGAAAAGGACAGTCTCTACAACAAATCGTATTGGGAAAACTAGACAGCTACACACAAAAGAATGAAATTAGACTGCTTTCTTACACAATACAGACAAACACAAAACAGTTTCAAGACCTCAATATGAGACCTGAATCCATAAAAATCCTACAGGAGGGAAGACAGTAACTTCTTGACATGGACCATACCAACGTTTTTCTGGACTGTCTCCTGAGGCAAAGGAAATGAAAGCAAAAATAAACTATTGGGAATACAGCAAAATAAAAACTTTCCACATGGCAGAAGAACAATGAAAACGTAAAAATAATACGACAACCTACCCAAAGGGAGAACTTATTTGCAATGATCATATGCAATAAAGAGATAGTGTCCAAAACATATAGAACTGATACTACTCGACCCCCAAAAAACAAATAATCCAGTTAAAAAATAGGCAGAAGACATGGACAGACATTTCTCCAAAGAAGAAATACAAATGGCCAATAGTCCCATGAAAAGATGTTCACCATCACCCATCATCAGGAAAATGTAAATCCAAAGGAAAATGAGGTAATACCTCAAACCTGTCAGAATGGCTAACATCAAAAGCACAACAAAGAGCAGGTGTTGGGAGGATGTGGATAAAGGGGAATCCTCACGAACTGTGGGTGGGAATGCAAACTGTGAGGGCCACCGTGGAAAACAGTATGAAGGTTCCTCAAAAAATTAAATATAGAACTACTCTACGATCCAACAATCACACTACTCGTATTTACCCAAAGAATAGGAAAACAGTAACTTCAAAGGATACGTGCACCCCTATGTTTCTTGAACCATTATTTACAATATCACAATATGGAAGCAACCCAAGGGTCTGTAGAAAAATTGACAAATGAGATGATAGATGTGTGTATTCACACACACACACACACACACACACACACACACACACACAATGGAGTATTACTCGGCTTGAAAAAGAATGAAACCTTGCCATTTGCAGCCACATGGATGGAGCTAGAGAGTAGTATCCTAACTGAAATCAGTCACTCAGAGAAAGAAAAATCCCATACGATGTCACTCTAATGGGGAATTTAAAAAACAAACAAAAATAAATGACTAAAAGAGAAAAAGGAGACACACCAAAATACAAACTCTAAACAATAGAGAACAAACGGATGGTTACCAGAGAGGAGGTGGATAGAGGGATGAGTGAAATAGATGAAGGGGATTAAGAGGACGCTTTTCTTGATGACCACCGAGTAATATATAGAATTACTGAATCACTCTATTGTACACCTAAAACGAATGTAACACTGTATGTTAGCTCTACTGGAATTAAAATAAATTTTAAAAAAGATTTTTCTTTCAGGAACCTCTTTGAAAAAGCTTTTCCTGTGCAATGTACATAAGCCCTACTTGGGAGGATTCATTCTACAATAATTATTACTCCATGCCTCAAATTCAGATTTCACTGAGTTCTTACTGTGGATTCCAGCCCACGGGAGCCATGGTCCTTTTCTGTCCAGGCTCAGCACCTATGCATTCAAGATTGGAAGTAGAGACACATGTCACTTCACAGTCCAGAAAGCTATTATTGTTTCTATTTCAGTGTGAGAGAGTCACAGACTTTGGGACAGGTTTCAGAGCAGGTTTATTATGGATCCTGGATCTCTACTTCAATGTTCATTGCCTGGATCCATTTGGCTAATAGGTTCCCTGTGGATGGGCTTGCTTCCAAGCACATACATGGAAGAAGCAAAGGTGGGTGGGCTTGGTGTGGGACAGAAGAAGACCAAAAACAGACAAGGGTCCGACCCCTCCCCTGATCCAGGAACTGCTATGGGAGAGGGTACGGGAGGTAGAATCCATGCGAAACTCCAAGGTCACCAGCTGAACACAGGAGGCACAGGTCAAGGGATCTGGAGATGCAGGGGTTGAAGGCTGCTCTGAGCTACCTCTGGGAGGAAGGGAGGGAAGGAATGAGAAGGAGACACTGCCTGCCCCTGGCCCATGCTAGCTGCCCACCGCGCCAACACGCATCAGTCTATGAGCTGACACAGCCTGGGCTCAGGATGGGCTGGATCGGGTTCCTCAATCCTCAGTGGGACAGCTGGCCCCAGGGCTCAGAGACATGCTGAGGGAGATGAGAGGGAAAGCTGCCCCACCCAGGTCATCCCCTCCTTGAGCAGACAACCCTTCAGAACTGCTAAAAAAAACCCACTAACGGGGTTGAAAGACATGCCATGGATGAACTAAGGCATAGAGATATGTAAAATAACATTCATTTTTAAGTTCAGAGCTGTCATCTCAGGAAGTGGGGAGAGCGACCCTGAAGAAGACTGAGGGGAGGGCAGGCCATGCGGAAAAGGGAGACATGGCTCTCCTGATTGGGGACCTGCAGCCCCCTTCCAGGGCAGGGCAGCTGCTAGGAATCACGGTCACAGACCCTGGTCAGCTTTCGTGGAAACCAAGCAGTGGCTCCCCCGCACGCTGCACCTCTGGTGGTGGTCCAGTGCGAACCTCGTGCCTGGCCAGACACTGATGTCTACCTGTCTCCACACAAATCCACAGACAGGAGGGTGTCCCTGAACTCCACAGCACCTGATGAGACAGATCCACAGAACCCAACACCCAGTGGGTCACTCGGGACCTCACCTATGGTCATGGAGCTCACCATACCCTATTTCTGTCACTTCCCACAGAGAGCCTGGTTCTGATCCCCCACAATAACATACATCCTGGTTGCTGACCTGGGGTCATGCCATGAACCCACATGGCACCTTTCTTTAAGTGAAGGCTATGCCTACACCTCCTAGAAAATATTTCTAATGAAGTACAAGACCATCAGGACTATGGTGGGAATGGTAGCACACAGCCTGCATGGTAGTAGTCAGTAATTCTAACAAGGGTTATCCCCACCCCCCATCTCACAAAACCTTCCTCCATCCCCACTGAACTCATGGTCTGCACTCAGAAAACCCTCCAGGAAACAAACCTTTCATCTGAATGCTCTCTTCACCTTCTGCTTCAAATCTTGTCCAACCACAATGATATGAAACTAGAAATCAGTCTCAAGAAAAAAATGGGACAGTCAAAAATAGGTGGAGATTTTTGGGGCCTGGGTGTCTCAGTCGTTAAGGATCTGCTTTCAGCTCAGGTCGTGATCCCAGGATCCTGGGATCTAGCCCCGAATCAGGCTCCTTGCTCAGTGGGAAGCCCGCTTCTCCCTCTCCCACCCCCTGCTTGTGTTCCCTCTCTCGCTGTCTCACTCTCTGTCAGATACTTAAATAATCTTAAAAAAATATGTGTAGATTTAACAACACGCTACTGAACAACCAACAGTCAAAGAAGAAATCAAAAAAGTTTTAGTAGTACCTTGACACTGATGAAAAAGACACTTACAAAAACTTATGGGATGCAGCAAAAGTAGCTTTATGGGGGACATTCATAGAAATTCAAGTCTTCATCAATCCATGAGAATGCTCTCCAAGAAACAACCTGATTTATGTGGTAAAGAATTGAAAAAAAACAACAAACAAAGCCCCAAATTAGTAGAAATAAGGAAATAACAAAAAGGAAGGCATAAATAAATCCAACGGAGACTAAAAAGACAAAAAAAAAAAAAAACAATGAAAATGAGAGCTGCCATTTTTTGGAAAGATAAACAAACTGACAAACTTAGCTAGACTCACCAAGAAAGACAGAGGACTCGAATACAATCAGGAAAGAAAGATAATGGATTCCTGTCTCATATCAAAATCAAAAGAATTCGTCAACCTTGGACACAACAACTTCTTGCAAGCCACGTCTCTAAAGGCAAAGGAAATAAAACCAAAAATGAACTATTGGCACTTCATCAGGATAAAAAGCTTCTGCTTGGCAAAGCAAACGATCAACAAAACAAAAAGGCAACCTATGGAATTGAAGAAGATATCTGCAAATGATATTACAGATAAAGGTCTGGTATCCAAGATCTATAAAGAACTCCTCAAACTCGACACCCAAAAAATGGGCAGAAGACACAAAGAGATACTTCTCCAGAGAAGACATACAAATGGCCAACAAACACATGAAAAAATGCTCCACATCACTTGCCATCAGGGAAATACAAATCAAAACGACAATGAGATACCACCTTACCCCAGTTAGAATGGTTAAAATTAAGGCAGGGGGCACCTGGGTGGCACAGCGGTTAAGCCTCTGCCTTCGGCTCAGGGCGTGATTCTGGCATTATGGGATCGAGCCCCACAACAGGCTCCTCCGCTGTGAGCCTGCTTCTTCCTCTCCCACTCCCCCTGCTTGTGTTCCCTCTCTCGCTGGCTGTCTCTATCTCTGTCGAATAAATAAATAAATTCTTTAAAAAAAAAGGACGGCACATGTCATAATGAGCACTAGGTGTTATATGCAAACAATGAATCATGGAACACTACATCAAAAACAAATGAAGTAGTGTAGGGTGAATAACAATTTTAAAAAAAGAGAAAGATATGAAATCCATATAGGAAAACTGGCACAATTTGCAAATGACTTGAAATCCCGAAAGATTCCACAAAAAAAAAAAAAAAACTGTTAGAATAAACAAATTCAAGAAACCTGCAGGATATAAAGTCAATATGCAGAGACCTGTTGTCATTATTTTTTTCAAATTTTATTTATTTATTTGACAGCGAGAGAAAAAGCACGAGCAGGGGGAGTGTCAGAAAGAGGGAAAAGCAGACCCTCGCTAAGCAGGGAGCCCAACAAGGGGCTCGATCCCAGAACTCTGGGATCATGACCTGAGATGAAGGTAGACGCTTCACTTATGGAACCACCCAGATGACCCAACTTCTTGCATTTCTGTATACTGATGACATACTTTCGCAAAGAGAAATTAAAAAAGCAACGCAATTTACAATTCCATCAAAAAATCTAGGAATAAAAGTAACCAAGAATGAGAAAGACATAGTACACTCAACACATAGCAGAAAAGAAATGAAAAATATGTGTGTCGAAGGGGGCAGAATGTATGGGTCAAAGATTTGGAAGGCAACACAAACAAATGGTAGCATACGTGATGCTTCTTAACTGGAAGAGTTAATTATGTGAACATGTCCATAGTACCCAAAGCAATCGACAGATGTGATGAAATGCCTATCTGAATTCCAGTGGCATTATTCAAGCAAATAGAAAAAAGTCCTCAAAATTGTGTGGAATCACAAAAGACCCCAAATACCAAAAGGAACCTGGAAAAAGAAAGGTGCAGTCAACACACTCCTCCTGGATTTCAAGCTAGATTACAAAGCTGTTGTCATCAAAACAGGATGGCACTGGCATAAACACAGACACCAGGTCAGTGGAACAGAACAGAAAGCTCAGAAACTTACCCACACGTAGATGATCCTCACTTACGACACAGCAGCAGAAGATATGCCATGAGGGAAGGACTGTCTCTTCAGTGAGCGGTAACAGGCAAACTGGACACTAAATGCAGAAGAATATAACTGGGCCACTTTCTTACACCACACACAAAATTTTTAATGGATGAATGATTTGAACATAAGACCTGAATCCATAAACCTCCAAGAAGACACAGGTACTAAGTCTCTCGACATTGGTTTTGGCAAAGAGTCTTCAGATCGGACACCAAATGCTAAAGGCAACAAAAGCAAAAATAAACAAGTGGAACAACATCAAACTGAAATCTTCCACACGGCAAAAGAAACCATCAAAAACTTAAAAGGCCACTGACCCAATACGAAAAAAATATCTGTGAATCATATGTGTGAGAAGAGGCTAATATCCAAAATACACACAACACTCGTACAAATCAAAACAAAACAAAAACTATATAAAAAATGGGAGGAATATGTGAATAGATACTTTCCAAAGATGGCACACAGGTGCCAACAGACAGAAAAAGTTGTTCGACATCACTCATCATTGTCAGGGAAACATCAGTCAAACCCACAATAGGCTATCCTCTCACAACTGTTGGAACAGCAATTGTCCCAGAGACAGACACCAGGTGGGGTCAAGGGTGTGCAGACGAGGAGACACTGTGCACTGTTGGTGGGAATGGAAATGGGTGCAGCCACTGTGACAAACAGCATGGAGGTTGCTGAAAAAATAAATACAACAACCCCATGACCCAGTAATGACTCTACTGAGTATTGATTTGAAGAACACAAAAATGCTGCCTCAAAAAGACAGATGCACTCCCACGTTCACTGCAGCATTATTCACAAGAACCAGACATGGAAACACAGACCTTGGGGGCCTTATGCCAAGTAACTCAGACACAGAAAGACAAATACCAGATGCTCTCATGTACATTCCACGTGGAATAAACAAATACTGAACACATAGATACTGAGAGCAGATTGGTAGGTGCCAGATTCGGGGATGGGGTGGTAGAAACGGGTGAAGGTGGTCAAAGTCTCAATGTTTGAATGAGAAAATCTGACAGTCATGAAATGTTCTGTCCAGCATGGAGACTAAAACTAACCCCGCAGCATGGGGTATAGAAAGTACAGGGCTTCAGAGAAACCTTGCACAGCAGAAATGGAGTCAAGAAGGAATGACCATTAATTTACACGAACAATTAGACAGTGTGCTCAGACTCCAAAATTCCTTCTCTTTGGCTTTTCTTAGGCCTCAGCACACAAGTTTCTAAGGGAGGCCCAGCATAAATGAAGATAAAGCACAGCAGAGGCTCACAGACACCATTCAAAGTGCTGCTTGCTGGATGTGGAGAGCGATTCCCAGAGGAAGGAGCTGGTTGGGGTGCACGCCGCCTCTGTCGTGAGTCTCCCCAAAACAGATGCTGAACGCGATTCTCACCGTTCACCTTTTTTCATAAGAGGGAAATCCTCTTCAGGTCTCTTCCTCTTACTGAAGCTGGATAATAACGTAGTTCTTTCAAGAAAGCCCAGTGTCTTACTGTGAACGTTTAAAAAGTGGGGGATACTTGTACTTGAGCATTGCTGAGGGAGGAGATGTGAAAGGTTCTCCCAGACACAAACCTCAGCAGATCCATCGGGAAAGGCACCTTCCTCAGCATGCAGAACACAGACTACCTCTTACCCCCCGAGAAACCCTCTCCTTCCCCTTGATCAGGACAACCCACAACAGCTGGGAGTTACCCCAATTCCTCTGTTCTCCTGCTCCTAATAGCTAACCCATCAGCAAATCCTGTGAGCTCCATCTTCAAAATGGACCCAGAATAGGTCTAACCACTCCATCCAAGGCCACCTGTCTGGTTCACAGTGCCTGAGTTCCTGGAAAAGCTTCGTCATTGACCTGCCTTGCCATCTTCAACCCTCTGTCATCTGTTCTCAACACTGTAGCCAGGACGGCCCAGTGAAACAGGGTCTCATGGGGTTATAGCCCTTGAATGGCTTTCTGTCACCCTCTGTCACCTCTCTGAGCTTATGTCCTAAGCTGTCTCCTGTGGCCACAGGGCCTTCTTGCTGCTCCTGGACATACCTGGAATTCTCCTCCCCAGAGGCTTTGCACATGCTTTCCCTTCTGTTTCCAATGCTCTTGATGTGTTCTCACTCACCTTTGCAGAACACTGTATTGGAGTGACAGGGACAGAAGATGAGGATGTGTGTGTTGGGTGAGGCTGGTGGCCGAGAAGAAGGTTCTCTGCCAGCTCTCCGCCGGTGCCTCACATGTAGTCAGCCAGAACTTGCACACAGCCCTCACCTGTCACGAATCTCACCCAGGAGACCCACAGCCACCCCTGGAGCCCACCCTGCCCACACCCTGCTGCAGAATGCATTCAGCTCACCTCTGGGACCCCTGTCAGCTTTACCCAGACCTGGAACTCCCCTGTCTCCTGCAAAGCTCCCAGATACCCCCTGCTCCAAAATCACACTGGCGCAAGGCTTTCATGAAAAAGCTATAACGCTAACTAATGAAAGGTTCACACCTACTTTCCCCTTCTGTTGCCTTTCTCTCCAACTTCTATCCTAACTGTGCAAACTGTAACATATCAGTGGAACATGAACATGCTCTGAGCCTTGAATCGTTCATTGCAGCTTTCTGAGGACTCCTTATGTGATAAGCAACTAGTGTATCTCACAACAGGGTGTTTTACAACTATCATCTATAGAATACTACAGCGCAAATCACTACAATTTTACCTCACTCTTCATGAAGCAGAACACTTTTTCCTTTCTTCTTTTACTTAAATTCCAGTTAGTTCACATGCCATGGAATATTCGCTTCAGGGGTAGGATTTAGTGATTCCTCACCTGCATACAGTACACGGTGCTCATCACAAGTGCCCTCCTTAACACCCCTCACCCATTTAACTCTTCCCCCCACAACCGTGGCCTGCAGCAACACTCAGTTTGTTCTCCAAGGTTGAGTCTATTTCCTTGTTTGCCTCTCTCATCACCCCTCAACTCTGTTCATCTATTTTCTTTCTGAAAATCCACAAGTGTGAGAGCATAGGATATTTGTCTTTCCTCACTGATTTTGCTTAGCTTAATATACTCTAGATCCATCCACATCCTTGCAAATGGTAAGATTTCATTCTTTTTGAAGCTGGGTCATATTCCTTTATACATATATGTATCCCACATCTGCTTTATCCATTCATCAGTGCATGGACGTTGGGATTCCCTACATAGTTTGGCTACTGTGGACATTGCTGCTATAAACTTCATGGTGCATGTTCCCCCTTTGAATCTGCATTTCTGTATCCTTTGGGTAATACCTAGGAGAGCAATTGCTGGATCATGTGGTTGTTCAATGTTTAACTTTTTGAGGAACCCCCACACTGTTTCCCAGACTGGCTGCACCACTTTGCATTCCCACCAACATGATGGGAGGGTTCCACTTTAAGCAGAACATTATCTGCCGGCAATTTCATAAGAGGAAACAAAACCTCTGGGAGATGCACCCAGGGTCAGGCAAGCAGTTGCAGACTTTACCCCAAGGCTCCTGACGGCAAGCCCCTTGAAGTCACCAGCATGCCACTATCCAAAAGAATTCCCAGACTCTCCATCTGACTCCACCACCAAAGAAACTACAGAGAGAATATGGCACCTCAAAATATCCAGATAATACATTTAGTAAAACTAGAAAGTCAAGCTCAACTTTTAAACAGGAACAGGCTGCTTTGGATAATTTTCAATTTTCCCTCCACCCTAACTCTTCTGATGAATAAACTAATCAAGGATGACACATCACCTTAGTCAAATGACATCATCCAAGTCTGTATCAGATGAAAAAAAGCCACCTAACTCTAGATGCTGGCCACTCAACCATATCTTAGGCCCAATTGAATAAACACTGTTAGATGAAGGAACAAATTAGATGTTACAAACAGGCACAGAGTGAATCTCACCTTCCCTTTCTAATAAAAGAGGGTTCTTAGGAAACAGATGGTCAAAATACATGTGTAAGCAATAAATGGACAGAGGAATTGTGATCCTCTGCAATGTTCTATCAGCAGAGAAAGTAAGTAATTCTTGCACCAAACCCAGAATGCTGACAGCTACTTCAATTTTACTTTGTGGCTCAACTAGAGAAAAGAGAAAAGCCCAGGAGGTTTTGGGATAATGAGAGGTTTTACCTCCAGCCCTGACATAGTTAGGGCATTTTGCCAAACATACCTGTGCTTTCTCTGAACACTGGCGTCCTGTGACAAGCTGCCTCGCTGACTCCGATGCTGACGTTCAAAACCTCGGGTGTCGTGGAGTCAGAGCAGAGAAGTGCTGTCAGCTGGGGAGAAGAAGTCACCTCTGACCTAAAGCCTGCACACCTGCTCCGGTTTCTGAGTGAAGAGGCAACACATACTTGTTGTTTAGCAGTAATTATCTTCATTCTTAATAGACCAATGACCTTGCCTTTTCTGGAAAGCAGAATTACTCTTCTAAAGAAACCCTCACTTCATCTATTCCCAATGCAACTAGAGTGGAACATTTATTTCTCACTTAAATAGAAAACACTGTTATTGTTGACACTGTGTGAATGAACTTTTAAAAACATTTTAGAAAGAAAAGAAGAGACCTTTATTCAAACCCAAGTCAGGACAGCTGCCTGGGAGACACAATCTTCACCAAGAAGAGAGTGCTCGGGGAAAGAACATTTGGGGCAGGCTTATATATTTTTTTCTGTTTTGCTTTACGTACAGAGTTACACACCACAATGAGGACCTTCTTAGAATCCAGAAAGTGACAGACTCTTTCTTATGTTTTCCGTATGTACATGTCAGTATGACCTTAATCTTATGGGAGCCAAAGAGGTTCTTTATTTTTTCTTATATTTATGTTGGCATTTTTTGGTTATTGTTTTCTTCTCGAATCAGATGTACAACATGTACTGGGGGCAGAAATAGGGCCCATGCTTTGAGGTTTTTGTCCAGTCATTTTGAGCTGATAAAATGTTAAAAGATAGCTTCCCTGGGAGCCCAGGATCAGGGCCCACAGATGATATAAGATAAAACTTACTTTTATCATTATAATTACTCCTAAATGGAGGAATTTGAGACAAAAGCACCTTTCACAACAGTACCAAGAAGTCAAAATGTTACGCACGGAAGGCTGCCTGCTCCATGGTCAGCACAGGTAACAGAAGTGTTCACAGTCTCTGGACTCCTGCCCTTCTCCTGCCCAAATCTCTGAAGCACACAGACCACTTAAAATCAGAATTGTAGAACTGCTAGACACCTTAGAGAGGTCTTGCACCATTCCCTTAGACTGCAGAATAAAACACAGTAGCTCGTTGTCACAAACTAATTTCAACATGAAGTGCCCTCTGGATGCACTAAGTTCTTTCTCTGCAAATGTTGACTAATGTAAGTCACAGTCATACCATATAAACACTACGATGGCTGGGAAGTCATCGTAGGTAAGGCAATATTTTAGCCATGTTTATAAGCATTGGCTCACGTTGTAGAAGAGGCTGAGCTGAGTGTTTTTAAACACTATTTCAGACCTGTTTTAGAGCACCCTCTGAACATACCAGAGCCTGAATGGACTACAAAAGATAGTTGTTTTCAGTAACTTTAATACCAGAAAAATATTATACTGTCTGTATTCCTAAGGATCTTTGAGTATGTTACCCAGAGGTCCTCCACTGAGATAATGATCTTAATGATCACCATGGGCAGAGGTGAAAAGGCCCGCTGAATTCGTTCCAGTTGTCCACATGACAAGAAAATCCTAATACTTGATAGGTTTCCAGATCGAGAAGACCAGAGATAAGAGGGAAATAGTACCCTGTATGGAACAACAAGGGATTTGGAGTCAATTTGGGGATCCCACTTAGGTTTCTGACACTAAAATCCTCTGTGACTCATATCATCTGAGTCCCTTTTTAACCATCTGAAAATGTGCCTAAAAATATCTACACCCTAGTTTGCAGTTTAAGAGGCAGAATGCTACAAAGAGCAGTATGATGTCTCTCAAGAACAGGTGCTCAGGAAGCCATAATTGCTATTGGGTCTATTTCTTTTCCAGAAGAAAGAACACATGGTGAATCCATATTTCTAATAGATGACTCACCTGATGATTTTCAAACCTGAAGGAAGGCCAAGAAGTCGCTCTTGTGTCATAGTTCACTCAGAAATCATGTTGTTGGACTGGTGAGGATGATACGATAGCAACGTCATCACTAGGAGTGGGGAGCTTTTAATTTCCATATGGCCATGTTGACCCCCTTAGCTCAGAGCCACCAGAAAGGGCAGCTGGGCATGGGGCACCATCATCACTATGAGTGGGGAGCTTCCCATTTCCATATGGTCATGTTGACTCCCTTAGCTCAGGGTCACCAGAAAGGACAGCTGAGGGGGACCACAGGCCAAGGCTGCCAGGTGTGGCCGGGGCAGGCAGAACTCTGACTTAAGGCTCAACTCCTGTCTAGGTTATTATAATGCTCTTCACAAATAAAGTATCATTGTGTGTGAGCCCTCATGTAGAAAAGGTTCAGAATTTCCATTGAGATTCCCTCTCTGACCTTTAGGATATGTAGCAAAGTTCCATTTAATTTTTAAACATTGAAGGACTTCCTGGTTTTCTTTTCGCTATGACTCTGGCTCAATTCCCCTGTGGTCTAAGAATAGAATCTAGTTAATTTCAGGGTTTAACATTTGTAGACTTGATTCGTGGCCCCACCTATCATCTATTTGGGTAAAGAGTCTATGACCACTTGAAAATAATGTATTCTGCACTTATTATGGAATGTTCCCTATATGTCAATTAGGTCACATTTGTTACCAATGTTTTGTCTGCTTTTTCTGTCAGATATTGAGAAAGGTATATTAAAATCTTCAAACAATGCTGCTCTATTCAACGTGGCATCGGAGAATTTACCAGTGTTAGAAGGCAAGAAAAACAAAAAGTATAAGAATTGAGGGGATAATTGTGACTATTCACAGATAATACGATTGTGTACATAGAAAATCCAAACCAGTCTATAAATACCCTATTAGAATTAAAAATGCAATTTATAAATTTGAGATGGATTGTAGCTTCCCATTGCACAGTTTCTGAAAGAAAACTTAGAACCTGTCAATCTTGGGGTAGGACATAGGGTGCACTAACCATTTAAAAGAATTCAGTGGGACTTCATAAGAATGTGACATTTCTCCTTATCTTATGACCATAAGAAAATGAAAAAGTGAACCGCAGGCTGGGAAGTAAAGATTTGCAATACACACACTGACAAAGACTTGTCAATAAAGAATTCCTGCTCATCAACCATAGAACATTATTTATAAACGAATACTTCACAAAAGATTGACTGATGGCCAATAAGAACAGGAAAGGGTGCTCTACAGTATTATTTTCAGGAACAGCAAGGCCTTTCCTAAAATGAAAACATACACACAAACCAGTATTCCCTAGATGGGTGACGTCCTTATTTCTGAGAGCAGCTTGAAGAACAGACTAGCATCAAAGGAAAGTGATGGAATTCCTGACACTCAGAGGATGGACAATTGACCTCAAAATACAGTACAATTTCTAGGCATCATTCGGTCCTCTGAAGGCAGACAACTACCACACCCCTTCCTACACCACACAGGTTGCTTCCCAACCCCTACCATAAAAGAAGAAGATGAGAAACAGATAGGACTAGTAGGAAATAGCAAAAATCACATGTGGGGATTATCCTGAAACACACTGATCACATAACTAGTGTAAGGAAGTGTAGGGAACTGACAAGGACAGAGACTCAAGAGGTACTTCTTTGGGAAATGCTGTCTGAAATCATCACACGTTGGTACCTGCTAATGAGGGCTCTGAGCATACCCTAGGGTTTGCTCACAAGGGTCTGCAACACCATTGCTGAGGACTGAAACTCTTCAAGACCTCAAAGCTTGCCTGATTGACTATTGGACTAAGACAGTCCCATGTTCTGAAAACAGATACCAACTAATTGAAAGGTTCACCTGGGCTCTCTCGGAGGCCCTACGAGAAGCTGAACCATTCACTGAAAATCAATTACACACACACACACACACACACACACACACACACCTGTCATTTCACCAATTACTTAAACATTCAAGGTTCTTCCTACCTTTTCTTTTTCACATTGATATTTATACTCACATGAAATGTCATCATTTCTAACGAACACTGATGTTAAAATAGAGATCCATTGACACAATATTCACAAAATGGAACTTCCCTGCTGTAATTTTCAATATAGCTTTTTTTAAAGTTCATACATATTTTAGGTTTTTCGTAACTTATACAGGAGAAGATCAGCATTGAAAAACTCTAAATACTGACAATGAGTTTTAAGCCTAGAGAACAAAAATTGTCCAATTTCATAGATAATAAGGAACCAAAGGTAAAGCATGGAAGCTGTAGTCGAATAATTTTACACATATGCACCCTCTATTATTCTGATACGGAGGGGCGTGTTTTATTACCACTATGCATGCATCAATTGTCTTCCACGTGCACCTGCACACGTATAATGAATTACTACAGTAGAATGAAATGTCTGGGAACTACTTGGCAGCATCTACAATGAACAATTAAATTTCAATCTTACATTTGGTGAACTTCCACTGTCTGTCCCTTTAGACAATGGACCCTAAACAGAAGGGGGAACGAACCACAAGAGACTATGGACTCTGGGAAACAAACAGAAGGCTTCAGAGGGGAGAGGGGTGGGGGATTGGGATGGGCCAGTGATGGGTATTAAGGAAGGTACATATTGCATGGAGCACTGGGTGTTATATGCAAATAATGAATCACAGAACACTACATCAAAAACTAAGGAAATACTGTATAGTGACTAACATATCATAATAAAAAATTATTATTCAAAAAATATTAAAGGTAAAAAAAAAACCAATACAGCTTTTCTGTTTCAAGAACAATCACAATTGAGAAAAAGCTAACTTCCAATCCCTAAATCAAAACACAGACCAAGTTCCATTTCACTCCCCTTTATTCACATTCTCTGTGGGTTCTAAGCTATTTCCCTACCTCCTTTCCTGCTAAGCAGGGAGCCCGGGCTCGATCCCAGAACCCTGGGATCATAACCTGAGCCAAAGGCACAAGCTTAACTGGCTGAGCCAGCCAGGAGCCCCAGCCATGTTTTTCTTAAGCAAAAGGACACTTTCTCACAATGCCTTCACATGACTTCACATGGTATGAGAGATCTGCATTTGCCGCTAGGAGGTCGCAGATGAAGGCAATTGCAAACTCTCACAGTGGTTTATCAAATACAATGACCTGCCTGGTGACAGTGAAACTCTTATGAGCCCACAAGAGGGTGCTGTGACACTCAGCTGTGACTGGGCTGGCACAGAGAACCAAATCCATTTCCCTGCCTGATGTCTGTGAGGATCAGATGCCCCCACTGTGAATGAGACCCTGCCACTGTGCTGTCCAGTGATGGCCAGCCTCACGGAGGATGAGGATAAAGGACAATGCCTGAGGAGACCTCATCTGTCTCTTTTATCTTTTCATATTTTTGACAGTGGACAAATCACTGCCTAGGAGTCCCCAACTACCTTAGTCTCATCTGTGAATGACGAAGAGTTTTTACAAATCACTTGAGATTTTGACCTCACAAATGCCCACAACCACTTACCATAGGGATTCAACATTAAGCAAAGATAATGTTCTTTGGAAGAGAGGTCCTGCCCACTGTTGTTTCTCACTTATATGCCCATCTTCCTTACCTCATGGTAACATAACCACCTTGATTCCTGCTTCCGTCTTCAGGAAGGCTGATGCGACTTGAAGGGCATTACCCTGACATCGTTCTTTCTTAGCTATAAGATGTGGACATTTCCCTAGTTCTACACACCCAAAGTTGAATCGGAATCAGGATTGAGGAGGCTGATGAGAGTTGAAGGTGTTTTCCTGTACACGGTGGTTTATTACCAATAAGGATGGGTCAGAGTCCTCGAAATTCCAGAACCTTTTCATTAATGCTTCCTGCTCGTGAAAGATGATGTACACTGGTCTTTCCCTGTATAGTGTGGTGACTCAGAGAAAAGTGCTTGCCCTTTCGTCAGACTTCCACGACCACTTTGGGGCTGGCTTCCATATTCACAAAGGATGATGTTAGGGATAAGAGGGTTCCTGTACACTGTTATTTCTTACAGATAAGTGTATGGCATGTTTGTTACATTGCCAGATCCACTTAGCGCTGGGCTTGCCGGCCTCCTGGGGATGAACCCTAACCCTAGGTCGGCCCCCGAGGGGCCCCTCCCAAGGAGCCTGGCACCGCAATGCCGGGGATTTGGGACCCCCGAGCCCCAGTGCTGGACTCACTCTGCCACCCCGCAAGCACCCATGGTGCTAGGGGCGTTGCCAGTCATTCAGGAAGAGAGAATGGGCGGGGCCCTCTGATCCCCCTGCGACCTCGAAGGCCCCCCGCGCAAAAACTCTGGCTCCCAGGCTCCTGCTCGCCAGAGCCCTAACTTCGGCCCACCCCTCCGCTCACTGCAGAGCTGGCGGATTGGGCCTGCTGGCTTCCTGGGGGCTAACCCTATCCCTAGGTCGCCCCCGAGGGGCCCCTCCCACGTGGCCTGGCACCGCATGCCAGGGATTGCGGACCCCCAAGTCCCAGCGCTGGACGCACCCTGCCACCCCGCCGCCCCATGGGGCGCTAGGGGTGTCGCCAGTCCTTCAGGGCGACAGAACGGGCAGGACCCTCCGAGCCACCTGCGACCTTCGAAGGCACCCTGAGCCAAAGCCAAAATGCTCTGGCCCACGCTCCCGCTCGGCAGCACCCTCACTCGGCCCGCCCCTCCGCTCACTGCACAGCTGGCGGATCGGGCCTACCAGCCTCCTGGGGGCTAACCCTAAGCCTAGGTAGTCCCCCGAGGGGCCCATCCCAAGGGGCCTGGAGCCACAACACTGGGGATTGGGGAGCCACAACACTGGGGATTGGGGAACCCCAAGCACCAGCGCTGGACTCACCCGGCTGTCCCACCACCACCCGGGCCGCTAGGGGCGCCGAAGGTCATTCAGGGCGGGAGAACGGGCAGGGCCCTCCGAGCCATCGACGACCTTCGAAGGCCCTTCAACAAAACGTTTGGGCCCACGCTCCCACTCACCAGCGCCCTCACCTCAGCCCGCCCAACCGTCACCCCACAGCCGGCGGATCGGGCCTGCTGGTGCCTGGGGGATAACCCTAACTCTAGGTCGGCGCCTGAGGGGCCCCTCCCAAGGTGCTTGGCACCGCAACGACAGAGATTGGGGACCCTTGTGCCCCAGTGCCGGACTCACCCTGCCTCCCCGCCGACACCCGGGCCGCTAGGGGCGCTGCCGGTCATTCAGGGCGGGAGAACGGACAGGGCCCTCCAGGCCCCCGGCGACCTTCGAAGACCCTGGAGCCAAAATGCTTCAGACCAAGCTCCCGATTGCCAGCGCCTTACTTCAGCCCACCATTCCACTCGCTGCACAGCCGGCGGATCGGGACTGCCAGCAAACTGGGGGCTAACCCTAACCCTACGTCAGCCCCCGAGGGTCCCCTCCCAAGGGGCCTGGCGCCGCTGCGCCGGGGATTGGGAACCCTCGAGCCCTAGTGCCGGACTCACCCTGCCGCCCCACCACCACATGGGCCAATAGGGGCACCGCAGGACATTTAGTGCGGGAGAAGGAGCAGCGTCCTCCGAGTCCCCGTCATCCATCAAAGGCCCACTGCGCCAAAACGCTTGGGCCCATGCTCCCGCTCGCCAGCGCCGTCACCTCGGCCTGCTCCTCTGCTCACCCCACAGCCGGCGGATCGGGCCTGCCAGGCTCCTGGGGGCTAACCCTAACCATAGGTCGGTGCCAAAGAGGCCTACTACTGCAACGCCAGGGATTGGGTACTCACCTTGCCGCCAGCCTCCTGGGGGCTAACCGGACTCAACTTGCCGCCGGACTCAAGTTGCCGCCACCCGGCCACCCGGTCCGCTAGGGGCGCAATGCGTCATTCAGGGCGGGAGAACAGGCAGGGCCCTCCGAGCCTTCTGCGACCTTCGAAGCCCCCCCACGCCAAAACGCTTGGGCCCACGCTCCTTCTCGCCAGCGCCATCATCTCAGCCCGCCCCTCCGCTCACCAGACAGCTGGTGGATCGGGCCTGCCGGCCTCTTGTGGGCTAACACTACCCCTAGGGCGGCCCCCGAGGGGCCCCTCCCAAGGGGCCTGGCGCCGCAACGCCGGGGATTTGGGACCCCAGAGCCCCAGTGTCAGACTCAACCTACCGCCCTGCCACTACCTGGGCCACTTGGGGCGTCACCGGTCATTCATGGGCGGGAGAACGGGTAGGTCCCTCCGACCCCCGGGGACTTTCGAAGGCCCCCCGCACCAAAACGCTTGGGCCCACGCATCCGCTCGAAGGGCCCTCACCTCGGCCCACCATTCTGCTCCCTGCACTTCTGGCGGATCGGGCCTGCCGGCCTACTGGGGGCTAACCCTAACCCAAGGTTAGCCCTAGAGTGGGCCCTCTGAATGGGCCTGGTGCCGTAATGCCGGGGATTGTGGACCCCCGAACCCCAGCGCCTGACTCACCCTGCTGCCCAGCTGCCACCCGGGCCACTAGGGGTGCCGCCTGTCATTCAGGGCAGGAGAATGGGCAGGGCCCTCCGAGCCTCCGGCGACGTTCGAAGGCCCCCCACGCCAAAACGCTTGGGCCCACGCACCCGCTCGAAGCGCCCTCACCTCAGGCCGCCTTTCCACTCACCGCACAGTGGGCGGATTGGGTCTGCTGTCATCCTGGGTGCTAACCCTAAACCTAGGTCGACCCCCGAGGGGCCCCTCCTAAGTGGCCTTGCACCGCAACGCCGGGGATTGAGGACCCACGAAACCCAGCGTCGGACTCACTGTGCCTCCCCACTGCCACCCAGGCCGCTATGGGCGCCGTCGGTCTTTCAGTACGGGAGGATGGGCAGGGCCCTCTGAGCCCCTGACGACCTTGAAGGCCCCCATGCCAATACGCTTGGGCGCACGCTCTCGCTCGCCAGCGACCTCACCTCAGCTCGCCCCTCCACTCGCCGCACAGCCAGCGGATCAGGCCTGCAGGCCTCCTGGGGGCTAACACTAACCCTAGGTCGGCCCCAGAGGGCCCCTCCCAAGGGGCCAGGCGCTGCCACGCTGTGGCATTTGGAACCCTGAGCCCTACTCCAGACTCACCCTGCTGCCCCACCGCCAACCGGAACGCTAGTGACGCCCCCGGTCATTCAGGGAGGGAGTACGGGCAGAGCCCTCCGAGCCCCCAGCGACCTTCGAAGGCCCCCCGCACCAAAACGCTTGGGTCTACGCTCCCACTCACAGCGCCCTCACCTCAGCTTGCCCTTCCCCTCGCCGCACCGATGGCCGATTGGGCCTGCCGGCCTCCTTTGGGCTAAAGATAACCCTAGCTCGGCCCCCGAGGGACCACTCCCAAGGGGCCTGGCAATGCCACGCCGGGTATTGGGGATGCCGAGCCTGAGCTCCGGACTCACCCTGCTGCTCTGCCGCCACCCTGGCCGCTAGGGCGGCGCAGGTCACTCAGTGCGGGAGAACTTGCTGGGCACTCCGAGCCCCAGTGACCTTCAAAGGCCCCCGTGCCAAAACGCTTGGGCCCACACTCCCGCTCGCCAGCGCTCTCAACTTGGCCCACCCCTCCCCACGCCACACAGTCCGCTGATCAGGCCTGTCCGCCTCCTGGGAGCTAACCCAAACCCTACGTGGGCCCCCGCGGGGCCCCTCCCAAGGGGCCTGGCGCCGCCATGCTGGGGCTTGGGGATCCCAGAGCACCAGCGCCAGACTCACCCTGCAGCATCGACACAACACGGCCCGCTAGGGGCGCCGTCCTCATTCAGGGCGGGAGAATGGGTAGGGCCCTTCCGAGCAACAGGCGACCTTCGAAGGCCCCCGAACCAAAACGCTAGGGCCCACACTCCCGCTCGCCAGCGCCCTCACCTCGGCCCACCCCTCTGCTCGCTTCACACCCAGCGGAACTGGCTTGCCGGCCTCCTGTGGGCTATCCCTAACCCCAGGTCTGCCCCCGAGGTACCACTCCCAAGCGCCTGGCGCCGCCACTCCTGGGATTGGGGACCCGCAAGCCCTAGTTCCGGGCACACCCTGCCGCCCCGCCGCGACCCGGCCCACTAGGGGCAATGTCCTCACCGGGCGGGATAATGGGCAGGGTCCTCTGAGCACCCAGCGAGTTTCGAAGGCCTTCCGTGACAAAACGCTTGGGCCCACGCTCCCGCTTGCCAGAGCCCTCCCCTGGCCTGCCCCTCCACTCGCCGCACAGCCGGCGGATCGGGCCTGCCACCCTCCTTTGGGCTAACCCTAACCCTAGGTCAGCCCCCGAAAGACCCCTCCCAAGGGACCTGGCGCCACCAAGCCAGGGACTGGAGACCCCCGAGCCCCAGCTCTGGAGTCACCCTGCCGCTCCGCCTCCATCCGGGCTGCTAGGGGCGCCGCTGGTCATTCAGCGCAGGAGAAGGGGCAGGGCGCTCACAGCCTCTGGCAACATTCGAAGGCCCCCCACGCCAAAACGCTTGGGCCCACGCTCCTTCTCGCCAGCGCCATCATCTCAGCCCGCCCCTCCGCTCACCAGACAGCTGGTGGATCGGGCCTGCCGGCCTCTTGTGGGCTAACACTACCCCTAGGGTGGCCCCCGAGGGGCCCCTCCCAAGGGGCCTGGCGCCGCCACGCTGGGGATTGGGGACCCTCGAGCCCCAGGGTCAGACTTACCCAGCCACCCCGCCGCCACACGGGCGCTAGGGCATCGCCGGTCATTCAGGGCGGGAGAACGGGCAGGGCCCTCCGAGCCCCTGGCAACCTTCAAAGACCCCATGCGCCAAAACACATGGGCCCAGGCTCCCACTTGCCAGTGAGCTCACCTCTGCCCGCCCCTCAGCAAGCCGCACAGCTGGCAGATCTGGTCTGCCGGCCTCCTGGGGGCTAACACTAAACCTAGGTCGGCCCAGAAAGGCCCCTCCCAAGGGTCTTGGCGCCGCCACCCCAGGCATGGGCACCCCCGAGCCCCTGCTCCAGACTCACCATGTCGCCCCTCCACCACCCAGACCACTAGGAGCACCGCAGGTCATTCAGAGCAAGAGAACGGACAGGGCCCTCCGAGCCCCTGGGGAACTTCGAAGGCCCCCTCGCCAAAACGCTTGGGCCCACACTCCCACTCGCCAGCGCCCTCACCTCGGCCTGCCCCTCTGCTCGCCGCACAGCTGGCGGATCTGGCCTGCTGGCCCCCTTGGGGCTAACCCTACACCTAGGTCTGCCCCCGTGGGCCCCCTCCCAAGGTGCCTGGCACCACCTCGCCAGGGATTGGGGTCCCCGGAGCTTCACCGGACTCACCCTGCGGCCCCGACGTCAACCAGGCCACTAGTGGCGCCGCTCGGTTATTCAGGTCAGGAGAACTGGTAGGGCCCTCCGAATCACCGGCGACATTCGAAGGCCCCCCCGCACTAAAAGGCTTGGGCCCAGGCTCCCGCTCCCCAGCACCCTCACCTGGGCCCACCCCACCGCTCCCTGCACAGCTGGCGTATCGGGCCTGCCGGCCTCCTGGGGGCTAACCCTAACCCTAGGTCAGCCCCCGAGGGGTCCCTCCCAAGGGGCCTGGGGTCGCCACACCACGGATTGGGGACCCCCGAGCCCTAGGTCCGAACTCACCCTGCCGCCCTGCCTCCATCAGGGCTGCTAGCGGCGCCACTGCTCATTCAGCGCGGGAGTACGGGCAGGGCCCTCAGAGACCCCAGCAACTTTCGAAGGTACCCTGTGCCAAAACGCTTGGGCCCATGCACCCGCTCCCCAGCACCTTCACCTCGGCCCACCCCTCCACACCCCGCATAGCTGGTGGATCGGACCTGCCTGCCTCCTGGGGGCTAACACTAACTCTAGGTCAGCAATGGAGGAGCCCTTCCCAAGGTGCCTGGCACCACCACGCTGGGGATTGGGGACCCTCGAGCCCCAGTGCCAGACTTACCCTGCCACCCCGCCGTCAACCAGGCGCTAGGGCGTCGACGGTCATTCAGGGCGGGAGAACGGACAGGGCCCTCCGAGCCCCTGGCGACCTTCAAAGGCCCCATGCGCCAAAACGCTTGGGCCCACGCTCCCACTCGCCAGCGAGCTCACCTCAGCCCATGCCTCAGCAAGCCGCACAGCCAGCGGATCTGGTCTGCTGGCCTCCTGGGGGCTAACACTAAACCTAGGTGGGCCCGGAAAGGCCCCTCCCAAGGGGCTTGGCGCCGCCACGCCAGGCATGGGCACCCCCGAGCCCCTTCTCCGGACTCACCATGTCGCCCCTCCGCCACCCGGGCCACTAGGGGCACCACCGGTCATTCAGAGCGGGAGAACCGACAGGGCCCTCCGAGCCCCCGGGGATCTTTGAAGGCCCCCTCGCCAAAACGCTTGGGCCCACACTCCCGCTCGCCAGCGCCCTCACCTCCGCCCGCCCCTCCACTCGCTGCACAGCTGGTGTATCTGGCCTGCTGGCCCCCTTGGGGCTAACTCTAAACCTAGGTTGGCCCCCGTGGGCCCCCTCCCAAGGTGCCTGGCTCTGCCTCGCCGGGGATTGGGGTCCCCAGAGCCCCTTCGCCAGACTCACCCTGCCTCCCCACCGCCAACCGGGCCACTAGGGGTGCCTCTCGGTTATTCAGGTCGGGAGAACAGGTAGGGCCCTCCGAAACACCTGTGACATTCGAAGGCCCCCTGCACCAAAAGGCTTGGGCACACGCTCCCGCTCCCCAGCGCCTTCACCTCAGCCCACCCCACCACTCGCGGGACAGAGGGCGTATCGGGCCTGCTGGCCTACTGGGGGCTAACTTTAACCCTAGGTCAGCCCCCGAGGGGCCCCTCCCAAGGGGCCTGGTGTCGCCACGCCACGGATTGGGGAACCCCGAGCCACAGGTCCGGACTCACCCTGCCGCCCCGCCTCCATCAGGGCTGCTAGCGGCGCCGCCAGTCATTCAGCGCAGGAGAACGGGAAGGGCCCTCAGAGACCCCGGCAACATTTGAAGGTACCCCGCGCCAAAATGCTTGGGCCCACGCATCCGCTCCCCAGCGCCCTCACCTCGGCTCACCCCTCCACACTCCGCACAGCCGGCGGATTGGGCTTGCCAGCCTCCTGGGGGCTAACCCTAACCCAGTTCGGCCCCCGAGGGGCCCCTCCCAAGGGGTCTGGCGTCGCCTCGCCAGGGATTGGGGAAGCCCGAGCCCCAGCGCTGGAATCACCCTACCGCCCCGGCACCACCCAGGTAGCTAGGGGCGCCGTCCTCATTCAGGGTGGGAGAACGGGCAGGGCCCTCCAAGCCCCCGGTGACATTCTAAGGCCCCCCGCTCCAAAACACTTGGGCCCACGCTCCCGCTCACCAGCGCCCTCACCTTGGCTGCCCCACAGAACGCTGCACAGCCGGCAGATCGCACCTGCTGTCCTCCTGGGGGCTAACCCTAACCCTAGGTCGGCCCCAGAGGGGCCCCTCGCAAGGGGCCTGGTGTCACTTCGCCGGGGATTGGAGACGCCCGAGCCCCAGGGCCGGACTCACCCTGCCGCCCCACTGCCACCCAGGCCGCTAGGGGCGTCGCGGTGATTCAGGGCGGGAGAATAGGCAGGGCCCTTCCGAGCTCCAGGTGAACTTCAAAGGCCCCCTCGCCAAAACGCTTGGGCTCACGCTCCCGCTCGCCAATGCCCTGACCTCGGCCCGCCACTCCCCTCACCGCACAGCCGGTGTATCGGGCCTGCCGGCCTCCTTTGACCTAACACTAACCCTAGGTCAGCCCCCGAGGGACCCCTCCCAAGTGCCTGGCACCGTCACGCTGGAGATTGGGGACCCCCGAGCCCCAGCTGTGGACTCAGCCTGCCCCCGCGCCTCCACCTGGGCCACTAGGGGCGCCGCTGGTCATTCAGGGCCAGAGAATGTGCAGGGCCCTCTGAGCCCCCGGTGACCTTCAAAGGCCCCCTGCACCAAAATGCTTGGGCCCACCATCCTGATCGCCAAAGCCCTCACCTCGGCATGCCCCTCCGCTCGCCACACAGCTGGAGGATTGTGCCTTCCGGCCCCCTGGGGGCTAAACCTAAATGTAGGTCGGCCCCCGAGGGGCCCCTCCCAAGGTGGCTGGCACTGCCTCACCCGGGATTGGGGTCCCCCGAGCCCCATCGCCAGACTCACCCTGCCGCTCCGCCGCCACCCAGGCCACTAGAGGCGCCGCCGGTCATTGAGGGCGGGAGAACGGGCAGGGCCCTCCGAAACACCTGCGACATTTGAAGGCCCCCCGCGCCAAAATGCTTGGTCCCTCGCTCACGCTCACCAGCGCCCTCACCTCGGCCCGCCCCACTGCTCGCCACACAGCCAGCGGATCGGGCCTGCCGGCCTCCTGGGGCTAACCCTAACCGTAGGTCGGCCACCAAGGGGCCCCTCCCAAGGGGCCTGGCGTCTCCACGCTGCGGCTTGGGGACTCCTGAGCACCAGCGCCAGACTCACCCTGTTGCCCCGTCACGACCCGGCCCGCTAGGGGCACCGTCCTCATTTAGGGCGGGAGAATGGGCAGGACCCTCTGAGCCCCCCGTGACCTTTGAAGGCCCGCCGCACCAAAACACTTGGTCTCACGCTCCAGCTCGCCAGCACCCTCATCTCGGCCAGCCCCTTCTCTCCACGCACAGCTGGCAGATCGGGCCTACCGACCTCCTGGGGATTAACCCTAACCCTAGGTCAGCTCACGAGGGGCCCATCCCAAGGGGCCTGGCTTCGCCACACCGGGGATTGGGGACACCAGAGCCCCAGCTCTGGGCTCACCCTGCGGCCCTGCCGCCACCCGGGCCGCTAGGGCGCCGCTGGTCATTCAGGGTGGGAGAACTTGCTGGGCCCTCCGAATCCCCAGTGAGCTTCGAAGGCCCCCCATGCCAAAACGCTTGGGCCCACGCTCCCGCTTGCCAGTGCATTTACGTTGGCCCGACCCTCCACTCACCACACAGCCAGCAGCTCGGACTTGCCGGCCTCATTTGGGCTAATCCTAAGCCTAGGTCGGACCCCGAGGGACCACTCCCAAGTGCCTGGTGCCACCACGCCGGGGATTGGGGACCCCCGAGCCCTAGGTCCGGACTCACCCTGCCACCCCGCCACCACCCGGGCCGCTACGGGCACTGCCGGTCATTCAGGTCGGGAGAACGGACAGGGCCCTTCCGAGCCCCAGGTGACCTTTGAATGCCCCCTCGCCAAAACGCTTGGGCCCACGCTCCCGCTCGCCAGCGCCCTGACCTCAGCCCACCACTCTCCTCACTGCACAGCTGGCGTATCAGGCCTGCCAGCCTCCTGGGGCTAACCCTAACCTTAAGTTGGCCACCGAAAGTCTCCTCCCAAGGGGCCTGGAGCCACAGCGCCGGGGATTGGAGACCCCCGAGCCCCAGCGACGGACTCACCCCGCCACCCCGCCACCACCCAGGCTGCGAGGGATCCGCCAGTCATTCAGGCCAGGAGAACTTGCTGGGCCCTCCGAACCTCTGGCGACCTTCGAAGGCCCTGCATGCCAAAACGCTTGGGCCCACACTTCCACTCGCCAGCACCCTCACGTCGGCCCGCCCCTCCGCTCTCCGCTCTCTGCTCAGCTGGCGGATCGGGCCTGCCATCCTCCTGGGGGCTAACCCTAACCCTAGGTCGGGCCCAGAGGGGCCCGTCACAACGGGCCTGGCGCTGCCACACCAGGGATTGGGGACCCCCGAGCCCCAGCTCCGGACTTACCCTGCTGCCCCGCCGACACCCGGGCTGCTAGTGGCGCCGCCGGTCATTCAGGTCGGGAGAACGGGCAGGGCCTTCCGAGCCACCCTCGACCTTCGAGGACCCCCGCGCCAAAATGCCTGGGCCCACGCTCCTGCTCGCCAGCACCCTTACCTCATCCTGCCCCTATGCACGCAGCACACCTGGCAGATCGGGCCTGCCGGCCTCCTGGGGACTAACACAAACCCTATGTCAGCCCCCGAGGGGCCCCTCCCAAGGGGCCTGGAGCCACCACGCCTGTGCTTGGGGAACCCCAAGCACCAACGCCGGACTCACCCTCCCGCGCTGCAGCCACCCGGGCCGCTAGGGGTGCCGCCGGTCATTCAGGGTGTTAGAACGGGCAGGGCTCTCCGAGCCCCTGGCAACCTTCCAATGTCCGCTCGCCAAAACGCTTGGGCCCGCGCTCCCGCTCTCCAGTGCATTCATGTCGACCAGCCCCTCCGCTCGCATTACAGCCAACGGATAGGTCCTGCCGGCCTCCTGGAGCTAACACAAACCCTATGTCGGCGCCCTAGGGGCCCCTCCCAAGGGGCCTGGCTCCGCCACGCCGGGGCTTGGAGACCCCCAAGCCCCTGCGGCAGTCTCACCTTGCCACCGTGCCATGACCCGGCCCACTAGGGGCGCTGTCCTCATTCAGGGTGGGAGAAGGGGCAGGGCCCTTAGAGCCCTGGGCGATATTCGAAGACCCCCGAGCCAAAACACTTGGGCCCACGGTCCCGCTTGCCAGCGTCCTCACCTAGGCCAGCCCCTCTGCACGCCGCACAGCCAGCAGATCGGGCCTGCCAGACCCAAACCCTACGTCAGCCCCCGAGGGCCCCTCACAAGGCGCCTGGCTCCACCACGCTGGGGCTTGGGGACCCCCGAGCACCAGCGCCGGACTCACCCTGCCACCCTGCCACGGCCCGGGGCGATAGGGGCGACGCCGGTCATTCAGGGCGGGAGAGCGGGCAGGGCCCTCTGAGCCCCCGGCGACCTTCGAAGGCCCCCTGCACCAAAACGCTTGGGCCCACGGTCCCGCGCCAGCACGCTCACCTCAGCCCACCCCCCCTCTCGCCACACAGCCAGCGGATCGGGCCTGCCGGCCTCCTGGGGACTAACCCTAACCCTAGGTCTGCTCACGAGGGGCCCCTCCCAAGGGGTCTGGCACCACCACGCCAGGGATTGGGGAACCACGAGCCCCAGCGCATTACTTACCCTGCTGTCCCGTTGCCCCCTCGGGCTGCTAGGGGTGCCGCCAGTCATTTAGGGTGGGAGAACGGGCAGCGCCCTCCGAGACCCCGGTGACCTTCGAAGCCCCCCCCGCGCCAAAACACTTGGGCCTACGCTCCTGCTCGCCAGCACCCTCTCCTCAGCCCGCCCCTCCGCTCGCAGCACAGCCGGCGGATCGGGACTGCCGGCCTCCTGGGGGCTAACCCTAACCCTAGGTCGGCTCCCGAGGGGCCCATCCCAAGGGGCCTGGTGCCGCCACGCCAGGAATTGGGGACCCCCGAGCCAAACCGCCCAACGCATGCTGCCACCCCGCCGCCACCCGGGCCGCTAGGGGCGCCGCCGCCTACCTGGGTTGGAGAACGGGCAGGGCCCTCCGAGCCCCCGACGACATTCGAAGGCCCCCGGCACCAAAATGCTTCAGCCCATGCTTCCGTTCACCAGTGCCCTCACCTCGGCCAGCCCCTCCTCAATCTGCACAACCGGTGGATTGAGCCTGCTGGCCTCCTGGGGTCTAACCCTAACCCTAGGTTGGCTGTTGAGTGGCCCCTTCCAAGGGGTCTGGCGCCACCACGCCAGGGATTGGGGACCCCAAGCAGCAGTGCTGGACTCACCCTGCCGCCTCACCATGACCCTACCCGCTGGGGGTGCTGTCCTATTTCAGGGCGGAAGAACGGGCAGGGCCCTCCGAGCCCCAGTGACCATCGAAGGCCTGCCACTCCAAAACGCTTGGGTTCAAGCTCCCACTCGCCAGCGTCCTCACCTCGGCCCGTCCTTCCGCTCACCGCACAGCCGGCAGATCGGGCCTGCCGACCTCCTTTGGGCTAACCATAGCCGTAGGTCAGACCAGAGGGACCGCTCCCAAGGGGCCTGGTGATGTCACGCTCGGGATTGGGGAACCCCGAGCCCCAGCTCCGGACTCATCCTGCCACCCCGCTGTGATCCGGCCCACTAGGGGCAATGTCCTCACAGTCCGGGAGAACGGGCAGGGCCCTCTGAGCCCCCGGTACCTTTGAAGGCCCCCTGTGCCAAAATGCTTGGGCCCATGCTCCCGCTCGCCAGCGCATTCACGTTGGCACGCCCCTCCGCTCGCCGCACAGCCGGCGGATCAGGCCTGCTGGCCTCCTGGGGGTTAACCCTAAACCTACGTAGGCCCCAGAGGGGCCCTCCCAAGGGGCCTGGCGCCACCACACCGGGTATTGGCGACACCTGAGACCCACTGCTGGACGCAGCCTGCCGCCCCGCCACCACCCGGGCCGCTAGGGGCGCCGCCGGTCATTCAGGGCGGGAGAACGGGCAGGGCCCTCCGAGCCACCGGAGACCTTCGAAGGCCCCCCGTGCCAAAACGATTGGGATAAGGTTCCCGCTCACCAGCGCCCTCACTTCGGCCCGCCCCTCCCCTCACCGCAAAGCCGGCGGATCGGGCCTGCCGGCCTCCTTTGCGCTAACCCTAACCCTAGGTCAGCCCCCAAGGGACCCCCTCCCAAGGGGCCATGCGCCACCACGTTGGGACAGTTGGACCACCGAGCCCCAGGTCCTGACTCACCCTGCCGCCCCGCCACCACCCGGGCTGCTAGGGGTGCCGACGGTCATTCAGCATGGGAGAACGGGCAGGGCCCTCCGAGCCCCCGGCGACATTCGAAGGCCCCCTGCCCCAAAACGCTTGGGCCCACGCTCCCGCTCGCCAGCGCCCTCATCTTGGCCCGCCGCTCTGCTCGCCTCACAGTCGGTGGATCGGGCCTGCCGACCTCCTTTGGGCTAACCATAACCGTAGGTCAGCCCAGAGGGACCTATCCCAAGGGGCCTGGCGATGCCACGCCGGGGATTGGGGACACCAGAGCCCCAGCTCCGGACTCATCCTGCTGCCCCGCTGTGATCCCGCCCGCTAGGGCGGGAGAACGGGCAGGGCCCTCCGAGACCCCGGTGACTTTCGAAGGCCCCCCGTGCCAAAACGCTTGGGCCCACGCTCCCGCTTGCCAGCGCATTCACGTCGGCATGCCCCTCCACTCGCCGCACAGCCGGAGGATCGGGCCTGCCGGCCTCCTGAGTGCTAACCCTAAAGCTAGGTAAGTCCCAGAGGGGCCCCTCCCAAAGGGCCTGGCACTGCCACGCCGGGGATTGGGGACATCCAAGATGCAACGCTACATGAACCCTACCGCCCCGCCAACACCTGGGCCACTAGCGGCGCCGCTGGACTTTCAGGGCGAGAGAATGGGCAGGGATCTCCGAGCCCCCAGCGACCTACGAAGGCCACCCGCGTCAAAACGCTTGGGCCCCGGCTCCCGCTCGCCAGCGCCCTCACCTTGGCCCGCCACTCCGCTCGCCAAGCAGCCGGTGGATCCGGCCTGTCGACCTCCTTTGGGCTAACCCTAAGCCTAGGTCGGCTCACGAGGGGCCCATCCCAAGGGGCCTGGCGCAGTCACGCCAGGGACTGGGGACCAGGGGCCCCATCGCCAGACTCACCCTGGCTCCCTGCTGCCACACGGGCCACTAGGGGCGCCGCTGGTCATTCAGGGTGCGAGAACGGACAGGGCCCTCCGAGCCACCGGCCACCTTTGAAGGCCCCCCATGCCAAAACACTTGGGATCACACTCCCGCTCACCAGCGCCCTCACCTCGGCCCGCCCCTTCACTCACAGCACAGCTGGCGGTTTGGGCCTGCTGACCTCCTTTGGGCTAACCCTAACCCTATGTCGGCCCCCGAAGGACCCCTCCCAAGGGGCCAGGCACCGCCATGCCGGGGCATTTGGACCCCCGAACCCCAACTCCGGACTCACCCTGCTGCCCTGCCGCGACCCAGCCCACTTGGGGCGCTGTCCTCATTCGGGCGGGAGAATGGGCAGGGCCCTCAGAGCCCCTGGGGACCTTCGAAGGACTGCCGCGCCAAAACGCTTGGGCCACGCTCCCGCTTGCCTGTGCCCTCACCTCGGCCCGCCCCTCCGCTAGCCGCACAGCCAGGGGATCGGCCTGCTGGCCTCCTTTGGGCTAACCATAACCCTATGTAGGCCCCCGAGGGCCCCCCCCAAGGGGCCTGCCGCCACCACGCCGGGGATTTGGGACCCCCGAGCCCCAGCTCTGGGCTCACCCTGCCGCCCTGCCGCCACCCGGGCTGCTAGGGCGCCGCTGGTCACTCAGTGCGGGAGAACTTGCTGGGCCCTCCGAGCCCCCGGTGAACTTCAAAGGCCCCCACGCCAAAACGCTTGGGCCCACGCTCCTGCTCACCTAGCATTCACGTCGGCCCGCCCCTCCCCTTGCAGCACAGCTGGCGAATCAGGCCTGCCGGCCTCCTGGGGCTAACCCTAAATCTAGGTCGGCCCCAGAGGAGCCCTTCCCAAGGGTCCTGGTGCCACCACGCCGGGGATTGCACACCCACGAGCAGGAAGGCCAGACTCACCCAGCCACCCCGCCACCACCCAGGCAGCTAGGGGCGCCGCCTGTCATTCAGGGCGGGAGAAGGGGCATGGACCTCCAAGCCCCCGGCGACCTTCGAAGGCCCCCTGTGCCAAAACGTTTGGGCCCACGCTCCCGCTCGCCAGTGCCCTCACCTTGGCCCACCACTCCGCTCGCCACACAGCCTACGGATCAGGCCTGCCGGCCTCCTTTGAGCTAACCTCAACCCTAGGTCGGCCCCCAAGGGACCACTCACAAGTGCCTGGTGCTGCAACGCCAGGGATTGGGAACGCGCGAGCCCTAGCTCGGGACTCACCCTGCCACCCCGCCGCAACCCGGCCCACTAGGGGCAATGTCCTCACAGGGCGGGAAAATGGGCAGGGCCCTCCGAGCCCCCGGTGACTTTCGAAGGCCCCCCGCGCCAAAACGCTTGGGCCCACACTCCCGCTCCCCAGCGCATTCACGTCAGCCCGCCCCTCCGCTCGCCGCACAGCTGGCAGATCGGGCCTGTTGGCCTCCTGAGGCCTAACCCTAAAGCTAGGTAGGCCCCAGCGAGGCCCCTCCCAAGGGGCCTGGCGCCGCCACGCTGGGGATTGGGGACACCTGAGCCCCACCGCCAGATGAACCCTGCCACCCCGCCACCACTCGGGCCCTAGGGGCGCCTCTGGACATTGAGGGTGGGATAACGGGCAGGGCCCTCCGAGACCCGGCGACACTCAAAGGACCCCTGCGCCAAAAGGCTTGGGCCCATGCTCCCACTCGCCAGCGCCCTCACCTCGGCCAGCCCCTCCGCATGCCGCACAGCCGGCGGATCGGATTCACGGCCTCCGGGGGTAACCCAAATCCTACGAGAGCCCCCGAGAGGCCCCTCCTAAGGGGCCTGGCACCGCCACGCCGGGGCATGGGGAACCCCAAAAAACAGCCACAGACACACCCTGCTGCCCCACCGCCACCAGGGCCACTAGGGGCGCCGCCGGTCATTCAGGGCGGGAGAACGGGCAGGGCCTTCCGAGCCCCTGGTGACTTTCGAAGGCCAGCCTTGCCAAAATGCTTGGGCCCACACTCCCGCTCCCCAGCGCCCTCCCCTGGCCCGCCCTTCTCCTCGCTGCACAGCCGGCGGATCTGGCCTGCTGGCCTCCTTTAGCCTATCCCTAAACCTAGGTCGGTCCCCGAGGAACCCCTCCCAAGGGGCCTGGCGCCGCCATGCCGGGGATTCGGGACCCCCGAGCACCACCTCCGGACTCACCCTGCCGCCCCGCTTCAACCCGGGCTACTAGGGGCGCTGCCGGTCATTCAGGGCGGGAGAACGGGCAGGGCCCTCCGAGCCCCCAGTGACCTTCGAAGGCCACCCGCGCCAAAACGCTTGGGCCCACGCTCCAAATCGCCAGCGCCCTCACCTCGGCCCGCACCTCCGCTCGCCGCACAGCCGGTGGATCATGCCTTTCGGCCTCCTGGGGGCTAACCCTAAACCAAGGTTGGCCCCCGAGGGGCCCCTCCCAAGGTTCCTATTGCCGCCACGCCGGGATTGGGGACCCCCGAGCCCCTTCGCCAGACTCACCCTGCTGCCCTGCTGCCACCTGGGCCACTAGGGGCGCTGCCGGTCATTAATGGCGGGAGAATGGGCAGGGCCCTCCGAGCCCCCGGCGACTGTCGAAGGCCCCCCGCACTAAAACGCTTGGGCTCATGCTCAGTCTCGCCAGTGCCCTCACCTCGTCCCAACCCTCCGCATGCCGCACAGCCACTGATCGGGTACACCGGCCTCCTGGGAGCTAACCATAACCCTAAATCGATCCCTGAGGGTCCCCTCCCAAGGGGCTTGGTGCAGCAACGCCAGGGATTGGGGACCCTGAACCTCAGCACCTGACTCACCCTGCCGCCCAGCTGCCACCCAGGGGCTTGGGGTGTTGCCGTTCATTCAGGGCGGGAGAATGGGCAGGGCCCTCCGAGACACGGCGACTTTTGAAGGCCCCCCGCGCAGAAACGCCCAGGCCCACCCTACCACTCACCAGCGCCCTCACCTCGGTCCTCCACTCCACTCTCCACACAGCTGGCGAATAGGGCCTGCCGGCTTCCTGGGGGCTAAACCTAAACCTAGGTTGCCCCCGAGGGGCCTCTCCCAAGGGGCCTGGCTCCGCATCGTCGGGGATTGGGGACCCCCAAGCCCCAGCGCCAGATGCACCCTGTCGCCCCTCCCCACCCGGGCTGCTAGGGGCGCCGCCGTTCATTCAGGGTGGGAGACCGGGCAGGGCCCTCCGAACCCCCACCTACTTTCGAAGGCGCCCCGAATCAAAACGCTTGGGCCCAGGCTCATGTTCACCAGCACCCTCAACTCGGCCGGAACCTCCGCTCATTGTACAGCCTGCGACTCGGGCCTGCCGGCCTCCTGGGCGCTAATCCTAAACCTAGGACGGCCACTGAGGGTCCCTTCCTAAGGGGCCTGGCCCTGCAACACCAGGCAATGGGGACCCCCAAGCCCCAGCGCCAGATGCACGCTGCTGCCCCACCCCACACGGGCCACTAGTGGCGCCGCCATTCATTCACAGTGGGAGAACTGGCAGGGCCCTCCGTACCCCCGCCGACCTTCGAAGGCGCCGGAACCAAAATGCTTGGGCCCAGGCTCATGTTCACCAGCACCCTCACCTCGGTCCAACTCTCTGCTCGATGCACAGGTGGTGTATCGGGCCTGCGGGGCTCCTGGGGGCTGACCCTAACCATAGGTCGGCCTCCGAGGGGCCCTTCCCAAGGGGCCTGGCGTCGCAACGCTGGGGATGGGGACCCTGTGCCCAAGTGCTGGACTCACCCTGCTGCCCTTCAGCCACCCAAGCCGCTAGGGGACCACCGGTCAATCAGGACAGGAGAATGGGCAGGGACCTCCGAGCCCCCGCTGACCTTCAAAGGCCTCCCACGCAAAAACGTTGGCTCCCATGCTCCTGCTCCCAGCGCCCTCACCTCGGCCCGCCCCTCCGCTTGATTCAGAGCCGGTGGATAGGGCCTGCCAGGCTCCTGGGGGCTAACCAAAACCCTAGGTCGGCCCCGTGGGGCACATCCCAAGGGGCCAGGCTCTGCAACGCTGGGAATTGGTGACTCAGAGCTTCAGAGCTGGACTCACCCTGCCACACTGTCGCCACCCAGGCCGCTAGGGGCGTCGCTGGTCATTCAGGGAGAGAGAAGGGCAGGGCCTTCTGAGCCCCAGGTGACCTTCAAAGGCCCACAGCGCCAAAACGCTGGTACCCAGGCTCCCATTCCCCAGCGCCCTCACCTCGGCCTGGCCCCCGCACTTGCAGCACAGCGGGTGGATCTGCCCTGCCGGGCTCCTGGGTCTTAACCTTAACCCTAGGTCGGCCCCTCAGGGGCCCCTCCCAAGGGTCCTGGTGCCACTACACCGGGGATCGGGGACCCCAAGCCCCAGAGCCAGACTCACCCTGCTGCAACGCTGCCACCCGGGCCGCTAGGGGGTCAGCCAGTCATTCAGGGCGGGAGAACGGACAGGGCCATGGAGAAACCAGCGACATTTGAAGCCTCCTACACCAAAATGTAGGGGCCTATGCTCCCTCTGGCCAGCGCCTTTACCTCGGCCCACCCACCTCTCACAGCCCAGCCTGAGGATTGGGCCTGCTGGCCTCCTGGGGGCTAACTCTAACCCTAGGTCAGCCCACGAGGATCCCCTACCAAGGGGCCTGCCCCCGCAACGCTGGGAATTGGGGATCCCTGAGCTGCAGCGCAGGACTCACCCTGCTGCCCCACCGCCAAAGGAGCCACTAGGGGCGCCAATGTTTATTCAGGGCAGGAGAAGGGGCAGGGCCCTCTGAGCCATGGCAACATTCCAAGGCCCAGCGCACCAAAACGCTGGGGACCACGCTCCCACTCAGCATTGCCCTCATCCTGGCCCGCACCTCCGCTCCTCGCACAGCCGGCGGATAGGGCCTGCCGGCCTCCTGGGCGCTAACCCTAACCCTAGGACGGCCCCTGACGGTCCCTTCCTAAGGGGCCTGGTGCCGCAACGCCGGGGATTGGGGACCCCCAAGCCCCAGCACGGGATGCACCCTGCCGCCCCTCCCCACCCGGGCCTCTAGGGGGGCCGCCATTCATCAGGGTGGGAGAACGGGCAGGGCCCTCCAAACCCCCGCCGACCTTCGAAGGCGCCCCAAACCAAAACGCTTGGACCCAGGCTCATGTTCACAAGCACCCTCGCCTCGGCCCAACTCTCTGCTCGACGCAAAGGTGGTGTAGAGGGCCTGTGGGTCTCCTGGGGGCTAACCCTACCATAGGTTGGCCCCCAAGGGGCCATTCCCAAGGGGCCTGGCATCGCAACGCTGGGGATGGGGACACCGAGCCCAAGTGCTGGACTCACCCTGCTGCCCTTCAGCCACCCGAGCCACTAGGGGTCCACTGGTCAATCAGGGCAGAAGAACGGTTAGGGCCCTCGGAGCACCCGCTGATGTTCATAGGCCCCCCGCGCTAAAACGCTTAGGCTCATGCTCAGGCTCGCCAGCGCCCTCACCTTGGCCCAAACCTCCGCGTGTTGCACAGCCGCTGATCGGGTACACTGGACTTCTGGGGACTAACCGTAACCCTAGATTGACCCCGAGCGGCCCTTCCCAAGGGGCCTGGTGCTGCAACGCCGGGGATTGGGGACCCCCGAGCCTCAGCACTGGACTCACCCTGCCGCCCAGCCGCCACGCGGGGCTTGGGGTGGTGCCCTTCATTCAGGGCGGTAGAACGGGCAGGGCCCTCTGAGACACGGAGACCTTCAAAGGCTCCCCGCGCCAACGCACCCAGGCCCACGTTCCCGCTCACCAGCGCCCTCACCTTGTCCGCCACTCCAGTCTCCACACAGCTGGCGAATAGGGCCTGCCGGCCTCCTAGGGGCTAAACCTAACCCTAGGTTGGCCCCCGAGGTTCCCCTCCCAAGGGGCCTGGCACCGCAACGCTGGGGATTGGGGATACCCGAACCGCAGCGCCTGACTCACCCTGCCACCCCGCCACCACCTGGGCTGCTGGGGGCGCTGCCAGTAACTCAGGAAGATTGGGCACGGCTGGCCAAATCCACGGAGACATATAAAGGCCCCCGGTGCCAAAACGCTTGGGCCCACACTCCCGCTCGACAGAGGCTTTATCTTGACCATTCGCCACACAGCTGGCAGATTGAGCCTGCTGGCGTCCTGGGGACTAACCCTAACCGAAGGTCAGCCCCCGAGGGGCCCTTCCCAAGGGGCCTGGCATCGCAACACTGGCGATGGGGACCCCGAGCCCAAGTGCCGGACTCACCCTGCTGCCCTTCAGCCACCCGAGCCCCTAGGGGCCCACCGGTCAATCAGGGAAGGAGAACGGGCAGGGCCCTCCGAGCCCCCACCGACCTTCGAAAGCCCCCTTGGGCTCATGCTCAGGCTCGGCAGCGCCCTCACCTCGGCCCAACCCTCTGCATGTTGCACAGATGCTGATCGGGTCCACAGGCCTTCTGGAGGTAACCGTAACCCTAGATCGACCCCCGAGGGGCATCTCCCAAGGGGTCTGGCACCGCAACACCGGGGATTGGGGACCCCACCCTCAGCACTGGACTCACCCTGCCGCCCAGCCGCCACTCCGGTCTTGGGGTGCTGTTGTTCATTCAGGGCGGGAGAACGGGCAGGGTCCTCCGAGACACGGCGACCTTCAAAGGCCCTCCGCATCAAAAGGCCCGGGCCCATGCTCCCGCTCACCAGCGCCCTCACCTCGGTCTGCCACTCTGCTCTCCACACAGCTGGCGAATAGGGCCTGCTGGCCTCCTAGGGGCTAAACCTAACCCTAGGTTGGCCCCTGAGGGGCCCCTCCCAAGGGGCCTGGCGCCAGAATGTGGGGGATTGGGGATACCCAAGCCGCAGCGCCTGACTCACGCTGCCACCCTGCTGCCACCTGGCCTGCTAGGGACGCTGCCGGTCATTCAGGGCGAAAGAAGGGGCAGGGCCCTCCAAGCCCCCAGTGACGTTCAAAGGCTCCCTGTGCCAAAACCCTGGTGCCCACGCTCCCACTCCCCAGCGCCCTCACCTCGGCCAGCCCCTCTGCTTGCTGCAGAGCCAGTGGATAGGGTCTGCCTGCCTCCTGGGGGCTAACCCTAATCCTAGGTAGGCCCACCAGGGACCCCTCCCAATGGTCCTGGTACCGCTACGCCGGGGATCGGGGACCCCAAGCCCCAGAGCCAGACTCACCCTGCCGCAATGCAGCCACCCGGGCCGCTAGGGTGTCCGCCGGTCATTCAGGGAGGTGAATGGGCAGGGCCCGCCGAGTCCCCGGAGACATTCGAAGGACCCCGGCGAAAAAACGCTTGGGCCCGCGCACCCACTCAACAGAGACCTCACATCGACCCACCCCTCCTTTAGCCGGACAGCTGGTGGATTGAGCCTACTGGTGTCCTGGGGGCTAACTCTAACCCTAGGTCGGCCCATGAGGAGCCCCTCCCAAGGGGCCTGGCGCCACAACGCCGGGGATTGGGGATCTCCAAGCCACAGCACGGGACTCACCCTGCCACCCCACCACCAATGGAGCCACTAGGGGCACCGCTGGTTATTCAGGGCAGGAGAACGGGCAGGGCCCTCTGAGCCATGGCAACATTCCAAGGCCCAGGGCGACAAAACGCTGCAGCCCACGCTCACGCTCACCATTGCCCTCAACTTGGCCCGCACCTCCGCCCATCGCACAGCTGGCAGATGGGGACTGTCGGCCTCCTGGGCGCTAACCCTAACCCTAGGACAGCCCCTGAGGGTCCCTTCCTAAGGGGCCTGGTGCCACAACGCCAGGGATTGGGGACATGCGAGACCCAGCTCTGGATGCACCCTGCGCCCCACAACACACATGCCCCTAGGGGCGCCGCCATTCATTCAGTGTTGGAGAACTGGCAGGGCCCTCCGAACCCCCGCCCACCTTCGAAGGCGCCCTGAACCAAAACGCTTGGGCCCAGGCTCATGTTCACCAGCATCCTCAGCTCGTCCCAACTCACCGCTCCACGCAGAGGCAGTGTGTATCGGGCCTGCCGGCCTCCTGGGGGTTGACCCTAACTGTAGGTCGGCCCCCGAGGCCCCTTCCCAAGTGGCCTGGTGCCGCAATGCCGGGGATGGGGACCCCGAGCCCAAGTGCCAGACCACCCTGCTGCCCTTCAGCCACCCGAGCTGCTAGGGGCCCCGCCGGTCATTCAGATCAGGAGAACTGGCAGGGCCCTCTGAGACAGAGAGACCTTCGACGGCCCCCCATGGTAAAATGCCCAGGCTCATGTTCCCACTCACCAGTGCCCTCACCTCGGTCCACCACACCGCTCTCCACACAGCTGGCGAATACGGCCTGCAGGCCTCCTAGGGGCTAAACCTAACCCTAGGTTGGCCCCCGAGGGGCCCCTCCCAAGGGGCCTGGCACCGCAACGCTGGGGATTGGGGACCCCCAAGCCCCAGTGCCGGATGCACCCTGCCGCCCCTCCCCACCCGGACCGCTAGGGAGGCCACCGTTCATTCAGCGTGGGAGAACGGGCCGGGCCCTCTGAACCCCTGCCGACCTTCGAAGCCGCCCCGAACTAAAACGCTTGGACCCAGGCTCATGTTCACAAGCACCCTTGCCTCGGTCCAACTCTCCGCTCGATGCACAGGTGGTGTATAGGTCCTGCGGGTCTCCTGGGGGCTAACCCTAACCATAGGTCGGCCCCCGCGGGGCCCTTCCCAAGGGGCCTGGTGTTGCAACGCTGGGGATGGGGACACCGAGCCCAAGTGCTGGACTCACCCTGCTGCCCTTCAGCCACCCGAGCCGCTAGGGGCCCACTGGTCAATCAAGGCAGGAGAACTGTTAGGGCCCTCCGAGCACCCACTGACGTTCATAGGCCCCCCACGCTAAAACGCTTAGGCTCATGCTCAGGCTCGCCAGCGCCCTCACCTTGGCCCAACCCTCCGCATGTTGCACAGCCGCTGATCGGGTCCACTGGCCTTCTGGGGGCTAACCGTAACCCTAGATCTACCCCGAGCAGCCCCTCCCAAGGGGCCTGGCGCTGCAACGCCAGGGATTGGGGACCCCCGAGCCTCAGCACTGGACTCACCCTGCTGCCCCGCCACCACCTGGGTTGCTGGGGGCGCTGCCGGTCACTCAAGGAGGAGATTGGGCATGGCCTGCCAAGTCCCCGGGGACATTCGAAGGCCCCCCGCGCCAAAACGCTGGGGCCCACGCTCCCGCTCCCCAGTGCCCTCACCTCGGCCCGCCCCTCCGCTCGCTGTACAGTAGGCGGATCGGGCCTGCCGGGCTCCTGGGGGCTAACCCTAACTCTAGGTCGGCCCCCCAGGGGCCCCTCCCAAGAGTCCTGGAGCCGCTACGCCAGGAATCGGGGACCCCAAGCCCCAGAGCCAGACTCACCCTGCTGCACTGTCACCACCCGGGCCACTAGGGACACCGCCGGTCATTCAGGGTGGGAGAACGGGCAGGGCCCTCCGAACCCCCACCGACCATCAAAGGCACCCCGAACCAAAACGCTTGGGCCCAGGCTCATGTTCACCAGCACCCTCACATCGGCCCACCTCTCCACTCGACGCACAGGTGGTGTATCGGACCTGCCGGCCTCCTGGGGGCTAACTCTAACCATAGGTCGGCCCCCGAGGGGCCCTTCCCAAGGGGCCTGGCGCCGCAACGTGGTGGATTGGGGACGCCTGAGCCCCAGCACCGGACTCACAAGCCGCCCCACTGCCACCCGGGCTGCTAGGGGCGCCGCGGGTCATTCAGGGTGCTAGAACTGGCAGGGCCCTCCGTCTCCCCTGCGACCTTCGAAGGCCCCCCGCGCAAAAAAGTTGGCTCCCACGCTCCTGCTCACAAGGGCCCTCCCCTCGGCCCTCCACCTCCACTTGCTGCAGAGCCAGTGAATAGGGCCTGCCGGGCTCCTGGGGGCTAACCGAAACCCTAAGTCTGCCCCGTGGGGCACATCCCAAGGGGCCTGGCTCTGCAACACTTGGGATTGGTGACTCAGAGCCCCAGAGCCCGACTCACCCTGCTGCACTGTCGCCAACCAGGCCTCTAGGGGCGCCGCTGGTGATTCAGGGCAAAAGAAGGGGCAGGGCCTTCCAAGCCCCCGGTGACCTTCAAAGGCCCCCAGCGCCAAAATGCTGGTGCCCACACTCCCGCTCCCCAGCGCCCTCACCTCGGCCAGCCCCTCCGCTCGCTGCACAGTGGGCAGATCGGGCCTGCCGGCCTCCTGGGGGCTAACCCTAACCCTAGGTCGGCCACCCAGGGGCTCCTCCCAAGGGTCCTGGCGCCGCTACGCCAGGGATCGGGGACCCCAAGCCCCAGAGCCAGACTCACCCTGCCACAACGCCACCACCCGGGCCGCTAGGGGCGCCGCTGGTCATTCAGGGCGGGAGAACAGACAGGGACCTGGAGAAACCGGCGACATTTGAAGTCTCCCATGCCAAAATGCAGGGTCCCACGCTCCTGCTCCCCAGCGCCTTTACCTCGGCCCACCCACCTCTCGCCGCCCAGCCTGAGGATTGAGCCTGCCGTCCTCCTGGGGGCTAACTCTGACCCTAGGTTGGCCCACGAGGAGCCCCTCCCAAGGGCCCTGCCTCCACAAAGCTGGGGATTGGAGATCCCTGAGCCTCAGCGCAGGACTCACCCTGCTGCCCACCACCAACGGAGCCGCTAGGGGCGCCGCTGTTTATTCAGTGCAGGAGAATGGGCAGGGCCCTCCCAGCCATGGCAACATTCCAAGGCCCAGCGCGCCAAAACGCTGGGGCCCACGCTCCTGCTTGCCATCGCCCTCAACTCGGCCCGCACCTCCGCTCCTCGCACAGCTGGCGGATAGGGTCTGCCGGCCTCCTGGGCGCTAACCCTAACCCTAGGACAGCCCCTGATGGTCCCTTCCTAAGGGGCCTGGTGCCGCAACGCTGGGAATTGGGGAACCCCAAGCCCCAGCGCTGGATGCACCCTGCCGCCCCACATCACACGGGCCGCTAGGGGCGCCGCCATTCATTTAGGGTGGGAGAACCGGCAGGGCCCTCCGAGCCCCCGCCGACCTTTGAAGGTCCCCCGCGCTAAAACGCTTGGGGTCATGCTCAGGCTCGCCAGCGCCCTCACCTCGGGGCAACCGTCCGCATGTTGCACAGCCACTGAGTGGGTCCACCGGCCTTCTGGGGACTAACCGTAACCCTAGATTGACCCCCGAGTGGCCCCTCCCAATGGGCCTGGCGCTGCAACGCCGGGGATTGGGGACCCCCGAGCCCCAGCGCCGGACTCACCCTGCCGCCAAGCTGCCACCCGGGGTCTTGGGGTGCTGCCATTATTCAGGGAGGGAGAACGGGCAGGGCTCTCCGAGACACGGTGACCTTCAAAGGCGCCCCTTACCAAAACGCCCGGGCCCACGCTCCTGCTCACCAGCGCCCTCACCTCGGTCCACCACTCTGCTATCCACACAGCTGGCGAATATGGCCTGCCGGCCTCCTAGGGGCTAAACCTAACTCGAGGTTGGCACCCGAGGGGCCACTCCCAAGGAGCCTGGCGCCGCAATGCTGGGGATTGGAGATACCCGAGCCGAAGCGCCTGACTCACCCTGCCGCCCTGCCACCACCAGGGTGGCTAGGGGTGCCGCCGGTCATTCAGGGAGGAGAATGGGCAGGGCCCGCCAAGTCCCCGAAGACATTCAAAGGTCCCCCGCCCCAAAATGCTTGGGCCCACGCTCCCGCTCCACAGAGACCTCACCTCGACCCACCACTCCTTTCGCCGCACAGCTGGCGGATAGAGCCTGCTGGCATCCTGGGGGCTGACCCTAACCCTAGGTCAGTCCCCGAGGGGCCCCTCCCAAGGGGCCTGGCGCCACAACGCGGTGGATTGGGGACCCCCAAGCCCCAGCGCCGGACTCACCTGGGGCCCTGCCGCCACCCAGGCCGCTAGAGGGGCCACGGGTCATTCAGGTGGGAAAACTGGCAGGGCCCTTCGTTTCCCCTGCGACCTTTGAAGGCCCCCCGCACAAAAAAGTTGGCTCCCACGCTCCTGCTCACCAGCGCCCTCACCTGGGCCCGCCCCTCAGCTTGCTGCAGTGGATAGTGCCTGCCTGGCTCCGGGGGTAACCAAAAACCTAGGTCGGCCCCGTGGGGCACATCCCAAGGGGCCTGGCTCTGCAACGCTGGGGATTGGTGACTCAGAGCCCCAGAGCTGGACTCACCCTACCGCACTGTCGCCACCCGGGCCGCTAGGAACGCCGCCGGTCATTCAGGGTGGAGAACGGACAGGGCCCTCCGAACCCCTGCCAAACTTCAAAGGCGCCCCAAACCAAAACACTTGGGCCCAGGCTCATGTTCACAAGCACCCTCGCCTCGGCCCAACTCTCTGCTCGACGCACAGGTGGTGTATCGGGCCTGCCGGCCTCTTGGGGGCTAACTCTAACCATAGGTCGGCCCCCGAGGGGCCCTTCCTAAGATGCCTGGCGCTGCAACGTGGTGGATTGGGGACCCCCGAGCCCCAGCGCTGGACTCACAAGCCGCCCCGCCACCACCCGGGCCACTAGGGGCGCCACGGGTCATTCAGCATGGGAGAACTGGCAGGGCCCTCCGTTTCCCCTGCGACCTTCGAAGGCACCCGCGCAAAAAAGTTGGCTCCCACGCTTCTGCTCACAAGTGCCCTCCCCTCGGCCCGCCCCTCCACTTGCTGCAGAGCCAGTGCATAGGGCCTGCTGGACTCCTGGGGGCTAACCGAAACCCTAAGTCTGCCCCGTGGGGCACATCCCAAGGGCCCTGGCTCTGCATCGCTGGGGATTGGTGACTCAGAGCCCAGAGCCAGACTCACCCTGCCGCACTGTCGCCACCCGGGCTGCTAGTGGTGCCACCAGTCATTCAGGGCGAGAGAAGGGGTACGGACTTCTGAGCCCCCTGTGACCTTCAAAGGCTCCCCGCACCAAAACGCTGGTGCCCATGCTCCTGCTCCCCAGTGCCCTCACCTCGGCCCGCCCACCTCTCACCGCCCAGTCAGAGGATTGGGCCTGCCGGCCTCCTGGGTGCTAACTCTAACCCTAGGTCGGCCCACGAGGAGCCCCTCCCAAGGGGCCTGGCGCCGCAAAGCTGGGGATTGGGGATCCCCGAGCCGCAGCGCGGGACTCACCCTGCCGCCCCACCGCCAACGGAGCCACTAGGGGCGCTGCTGGTTATTCAGGGCAGGAGAATGGGCAGGGCCCTCCGAGCCATGGCAACATTCGAAGTCCCAGGGCGCCAAAACGCTGGTGCCCACGCTCCCGCTCGCCATCACCCTCAACTCAGCCCGCAACTCCACTCTTCGCACAGCCGGCGGATCAGGCCTGCCGGCCTCCTGGGTGCTAACCCTAACCCTAGGATGGCCCCTGAGTGTTCCTTCCTAAGGGGCCTGGTGCCGCAATGCCTGGGATTGGGGACCCCCAAGCCCCAGCGCCGGATGCACCCTGCCGCCCCGCCCCACACGGGCCGCTAGGGGCGACACCATTCATTCAGAGTGGGAGAAATGGCAGGGCCCTCCGAACCCCTACCCACCTTCGAAGGCGCCCCAAAACAAAACGCTTGGGCCCAGGCTCATGTTCACCAGCACCCTCACCTCATCCCAACTCTCCGCTCGTCGCACAGGTGGTGATCAGGCCTGCTGGCCTCCTGGGGGCTAACCCTAACTGTAGGTCGGCCCCCGAGGGGCCCTTCCCAAGTGGCCTGGCACCGCAAAGCCGGGAATGGGGATGCCAAGCCCAAGTGCCGGACTCACCCTGCTGCCTTTCAGCCACCCGAGCTGCTAGGGGCTCCCCCGGTCATTCAGAGCGGGAGAACCAGCAGGTCCCTCCGAGCCCCGCAGACCTTGGAAAGCCCCCCGCGCTAAAACGCTTGAGCTCATGCTCAGTCTTGCCAGTGCCCGCACCTTGGGCCAACCCTCCTCGTGCCGCACAGCCGCTGATTGGATCCACCATCCTCATGGGGGCTAACCGTAACCCTAGATCGACCCCTAAGGGGCCCCTCCCAAGGGGCCTGGTGCCCCAACGCCGGGGATTGGGGACCCCGAGCCTCAGCAGCTGACTCACCCTGCCGCCTAGCCGCCACCCGGGGGCTTGGGGTGCTGCCGTTCATTCAGGGCGGGAGAACGGGCAGGGCCCTCCGAGACACGGCGACCTTCAAAGGCCCCCCGCACCAAAACACCCGGGCCCACGCTCCCGCTCACCAGCACCCTCACCTCCGTCCACCACTCCAGTCTCCACACAGCTGGCGAATAGGGCCTGCAGGGCTCCTAGGGGCTAAACCTAACCCTAGGTTGGCCCCTGAGCGGCCCCTCCCAAGGGGCCTGGCGTCGCAACGCCGGGGATTGCGGATACCCGAGCCACAGCGCCTGACTCACCCTGCCGCCCCGCTGCCACCTGGGCAGCTAGGGGCGCGGCCGGTCACTCAGGGAGGAGAATGGGCAGGGCCCGTCGAGTCCCTGGAAACATTCGAAGGCCCAGGAGCCAAAACGCTTGGGCCCAAGCTCCCGCTCGACAGAGACCTCACCTCGACCCACCCCTCCATGCGCCGCACAGCTGGCGGATTGAGCCTGCTGGCATCCTGGGGGCTGATCCTAACCCTAGGTCAGCCCCCAAGGGGCCCCTCCCAAGGGGCCTGGTGCCGCAACACTGGGGATTGGAGATACCCGAGCCGAAGCGCCTGACTCACCCTGCTGTCCTGCCACCACCAGGGCAGCTAGGGGCCCCGCTGGTCATTCAGGGAGGAGAATGGGCAGGGCCCGCCGAGTCCCCGAAGACATTCGAAGGCCCCCCGTGCCAAAACGCTTGGGCCCACGCTCCCGCTCCACAGAGACCTCACCTCGACCCACCACTCCTTTTGCCGCACAGCTGGCAGTTTGAGCCTGCTGGCATCCTGGGGGCTGACCCTAACCCTAGGTTGGCCCCAGAGGGGCCCCTCCCAAGGGGACTGGTGACCAAAGCCGGGGATTGAGGACACCTGAGCCGCAGCGCCAGACTCACCCTGCCACCCCGTCGACATTGGGCCCGCTGGGGTGCCGGTCATTCAGGGTGGGAGAATGGGCAGGGCCCTCGAGACTCCGGTGACTTTTGAAGGCCATCTGCGCCAAAACGCTGGGGCCCACATTGGAGCTCGACAGCGGCCTCACCTCAGCCCACCCCTCCGCTCTCCGCACAGCTGGTGGATCGGGCCTGCCGGCCTCCTGGGGGCTAACTCTAATCCTAGGTCAGCCCCAGAGGGGCCCCTCCGAAGGGGCCTGCCACCACAACGCCGGGGATTGGAGACCCTCGAGTCGTAACGCCGGACTCACCCTGCTGCCCCGCCGACACCAGTGGTGCTAGGGCGCCACCTGTCATTTTGGGCGGGAGAAAGGGCAGGGCCCTCTGAGCCCCGGTGAACTTTGAAGGCCCCCAGCACCAAAACGCTGGGGCCCACGCTCCGCTCGCCAGCGCCCTCACCTAGGACTGTGACTCCATTCGCCTCAAGATGGTGGATCAGGCCTGCCGGCCTCCTGAGGGCTAACCCTAACCCTACATCGGCCCCAGAGGAGCCCTTCCTAAGGGGCCTGGCACTGCAACGTCGGGTATAGGGAAGCCCGAGCCTCAGCACCGGACTCACCCTGCCACCCCGCCATCACCCGGGCCGCTAGGGGCGCCGCAGGTCATTCAGGCGAGAGAAAGGGCAGGGCCCTCCGAGTCCCAGTGAACTTCTAAGGCCCCACGCGCCAAAACGCTTGGGACCATGATCCCGCTCACCAGCGCCCTCACCTAGGCCCGCCCCTCTCCTCACCGCACAGCCAGCGGATCGGGCCTGCCAGCCTCCTGGGGGCTAACCCTATCCCTAGGTTAGGGAACCTCCCAAGGGGCCTGGCACAGCAACGCCAGGGATTGGAGACCCCCGAGCCCCAGCGCCACACTCACCATGCCGCCCCACCACCACCCCAGCCGCTAGGGGCGCTGATGGCCATTCAGTGCCGGAGAACCAGCAGGGCCCTCCAATCCCGTGGCGACATTCCAAGGCCCCCCGCACCAAAATGCTTGGGCCCATGCTCCAGCTCCCTGGCGCCTTCACCTCGGCCTGGCCCTCCGCTACCGCACAGCTGGCGGATCATGCCTGCCGGACTCCTGGGTCCTAACACTAACCCTAGGACAGTCCCAGAGGGGCCCCTCCAAAGGGGCCTTGCGCTGCAACGCATGGCATTGGGGACCCCCAAACTGCAGCGCCAGACTCACACTGCCACACCGCCACCACCCAGGCCGCTAGGGGCGCCACCGGTCATTCAGGGCAGGAGAATAGTTAGGGCCCTTCAAGCCTCTAGCGACCTTCAAAGGCCCCCTGCACCAAAACGCTGGATACCATTCTCCCGCTCGGCAGCGCCCTCACCTCGGCCTACTCCTCCGCTCGCAGCACAGCCGGCGCATCAGTCCTGCTAGCCTACTGGGGTCTAACCCTAACCCTAAACCCTAACCCCTAACCTTAAACACTAATCCTTAACCCCTAACCCTAACCATAACCACAACCCTACCCTAAACCTAACCCTAAACCATAATCCTTAAACCCTAAACCCTAACATTAACACTAAACCCTAAACCCTAACCTCTAACACTAATCCCGAAACCCTAAACACTAAACCCTAACCTTAACCACTAACCCCAAACCCCAAAACCTAACCCTAAACCCTAACCCTACCCCGACACCTACCATACCCCTAACCCTACCCCTAAAACTACCCCTTCAGCTAACCCTACCCCTAACCCATAACCTAACCCTAAACCTAACCCTAACCCATACCCTAACCCATACTCTAACCCTAACTCTAACCCATACCCTAACCCTAACCCTAACCTGTACCCTAACCCTAACCAGTACCCTTACTTTAACCTCGACCCATACCCTAACCCGTACCCTAACCCATACACTAACCCGTACCCTATCCCTAACCCGGACCCTAACCCATACCCTAAGCCATACCTAACTCTAACCTGTACCCTAACCCGTATCCTAACCCATACCCTAACCCTAAACTGTACCCTATCCCTATCCCTATCCCGTTCCCTAACCCGTACCCTAACCCTAACCCTAAACCGTAATCTAACCTATACCATAACCCTAAACTGTACCCGAACCCTAACACGGACCCTAACCCTAACCCGTACCCTAAACCGTACCTTAATCCGTATGCCAACACTTATCCTAAACCGTACCCTAACCCGTACCCTAAACCATACCCTAATGCATACCCTAACCCATACCCTAATGCTAACCCGTAGCCTAAATCTACCCCGTACTCTAACCCTAACCCTAAACCCAAACCCTAAACCCTAACCCGTACCCAAAACCCTAATCTGTACCCTAACCCATAACCTCTAACCTGTAACCCCTAAACCGAACCGTAACCCGTACCCTCTCCTTACCCTAACCCTAACCCCTACCCTCACCCATAACCTAAACATAACCCATACCTAACCTTAACCTGTACCCTAATCCGTACCCTAACCCCGGGGATTGGGTACACCTGAGCCTCACCACGGGACTCAGCCTGCCACACATCAGGAAACCATGCCCCTTGGAGCGCCACAGAGCATCCCACGCAGGAGAACTGGTAGGGGCCCCCTGAGCCCCCAGCGATTCTCGGCAGCCCCCTACACCTCAACCCTGAGGCCCACGCTCATCCCGCCCCATGCCTTCCCTTCAGCTTGCCACCGAGCTCGTCGCAGAGCCGGCAGATCAGGCCTGCCGGGTTCCTGGGGTCTAGACCTGACCCTAGGTCGGCTGGGTAGGGCCCCTCCCCTGGGGTCCGGTGCCGCAGCCCCAGGGACTGGGGACACCTGAGCCCCACTGCAGGACAAAGCCTGCCAGCCCGCAGGAAACCGTGCCCCTTGGGAGGCTGTAGAGCATTCAGGGCGGGAGAACCAGGAGGGCCCCCAGAGCCCCCGGCGAGCTTCGGCAATCCCTAAACCCAACCTTGAAGCCCATGCTCATCCCACCCCACACCCTCACCTCAGCCCGCGGCGGAGTTCGCCACATAGTGGGCAGATCAGGCCTGCGGGGTTCCTGGGCCCCAACCCTAACCCTAGTTCATCTGTGGAGTTGCCCCTCCCCAGGAGCCTGGAGCTGCAGCCGCGGGGATTTGGGACACCTGAGCCCCACAGCAGACTCAGTCTGCCACCCCACAAGAAACTGTGTGCCTTGGGAAGCCACAGATCATTCAGGGCGGGAGAACCTGGAGGGCCCTCCTAAGCCACCAGCGAACTTCGGCGGCCTCCCGCACCCCAACACTGAGGCCCATGCTCACCCTCCCCACACCTTCACCTCAGCCCATGTAGCTCGCCATACAGCCAGCAGATCGGGCCTGCGGGGCTCCTGGGGCCTAACCCTAGCCCTAGGTCAGCCGCAGGTGTGGGGGCCTCCCCAAGAGCCTTACACCGCAGCCCCGGGGAATTGGGATACCTGTGCCCCACCGCAGGACTCAGCTTGCCACCCGACAGGAAACCGTGCCCCTTGGGGCTCTACGGAGCCTACAGGGCACGAGAACTTGTGGAGGCCCCCGGAGCCCGTCCCCATCCTTTGGCAGCCCCCCGTGCCCCAACCCTGAGGCCCATGCTCACCCTCCCCCATGACCTCCTCTCAGCCCTCCACAGAGCTTGCCGCACAGCCTGCAGATTGTCCCTGCTGGGCTCCTGGACCCTAACCCTTACCCTAGGTTGGCCACAGAGGGGCCCCTCCCCAGGGTCCTGGCACCCCACTCTGGGGGATTGGGGACACCCAAGCCCCACCGTAGGACTCAGCCTGCAGCCCACAGTAAACTGTACCATTTTGGGGCACAACAGAGCATTCAGGGCAAGAGAATTGGAGCACCCCCTGAGAGCCCCTTCTGGTGAACACTGACTTTTGTGGATCCTGGATCTCTACTTCAATGTTCATTGCCTGGATACATTTGGCTAATAGGTTCCCTGTGGATGGGCTTGCTTCCAAGCACATACATGGAAGATGCAAAGGTGAGTGGGTTTGGTGCGGGACAGGAAGAAGACCAAAATCAGACAAGGGTCCGACCCCTCCCCTGATCCAGGAACTGCTACGGGAGAGGGTACGGGAGGTAGAATCCATGCGAAACTCCAAGGTCACCAGCTGAACACAGGAGGCATAGATCAAGGGATCTGGAGATGCAGGGGTTGAAGACTGCTCTGAGCTACCTCTGGGAGGAAGGGAGGGAAGGAATGAGAAGGAGACACTGCGTGCCCCTGGGCCATGCCAGCTGCCCACCGCTCTGACACGAATCCGCCTACACAGTTGACACAGCCTGGGCTCAGGATGGGCTGGCTCGGGTCCCTCAATCCTCACTGGGACAGCTGGCCCCAGGGCTGAGAGACAAGCTGAGGGAGATGAGAGGGAAAGCTGCCCCACCCAGGTCATCCCCTCCTTGAGCAGACAGCCCTTCAGAACTGCTAAAAAAAAAAAACACTAACGGGGTTGAAAGACATGCCATGGATGAACTAAGGCATAGAGATATGTAAAATAACATTCACTTTTAAGTTCAGAGCTGTCATCTCAGGAAGTGGGGAGAGCTTCCCTGAAGAAGACTGAGGGGAGGGCAGGCCATGCTGAAAAGGAAGACATGGCTCTCCTGATTGAGGACCTGCAGCCCCGTTCCAGGGCAAGGCATCGTCCTCGCATCACACGAGATCCATGGAAGTGTTCCATCAGGGCCAGATGTTTGTCTCGAGAAGGTTACCCTGGCATCGGACTGCACAGGGCACCAGGGACGAGGGCCAGATGGAGGATGGACAATACGCCAGAGGCCATGGGGCAAGAGCAGAGGCATATGACCTTGAAGATGATGATGAAAAGCAGGAGGTGGCAGCATGGAGCCAGCTCGAAAGTGCCATGGGAACAGTGCCCACAGCTACACGGACTGGGTGCCTTCTGTGCCAGGTGTGGCTGACTTCAGTGGGCTCCAGACTAGTCCTGACCACAACTCTAGGAAGTGTGCACCACCCCCGGCCTCCTCTCCCCTCGCAGCTGCTAGGAATCATGGTCACAGACCCTGGTCAGCTTTCGTGGAAACCATGCAGTGGCTCCCCCGCACACTGCACCTCTGGTGGTGGTCCAGTGTGACCCTCGTGCCTGGCCAGACACTGATGTCTACCTGTCTCCACACAAATCCACAGACAGGAGGGTGTCCCTGAATTCCACAGCACCTGATGAGTCAGGTCCACAGAACCCAACACCCAGTGGGTCACTCGAGACCTCACCTATGGTCAGGGAGCTCACCATACCCTATTTCTGTCACTTCCCACAGAAAACCTGGTTGTGATCCCCCACAATACCATACATCCTGGTTGCTGACATGGGGTCATGCCATGAACTCACATGGCACCTTTCTTTTAGAGGAGGCTGTGCCTACACCTCCTAGAAAATATTTCTAATGAAGTACAAGTCCATCAGGACTACGGTGTGAACGGTAGCACACAGCCTGCATGTAGTAGTCACTAATTCTAACAAGGGTTAACCCCACGCCCTGTCTCAAAAAACCTTCCTCCGTCCCCACGGAACTCATGGTCTGCACTCAGAAAACCCTCCAGGAAACAAACCTTTCATCTGAATGCTCTCTTCACCTTCTGCTTCAAATCTTGTCCAACCACAATGATATGAAACTAGAAATCAGTCTCAAGAAAAAAATGGGACAGTCAAAAATAGGTGGAGATTGGGGGGCTTGGGTGGCTCAGTCATTAAGGATCTGCCTTCAGCCCAGGTCTTGATCCCAGGATCCTGGGATTTAGCCCCGAATCAGGCTCCTTGCTCAGTGGGAAGCCCGCTTCTCCTTCTCCCAACCCCCTGCTTGCATTCCCTGTCTCGCTGTCTCACTCTCTGTCAGATACTTAAATAATCTTAAAAGAATATGTGGAGATTTAACAAAATGCTACTGAACAACCAACAGTCAAAGAAGAAATAAAAAAAATTTTAGAAGTACCTTGACACTGATGAAAAAGACAACCTACAAAAACTTATGGGATGCAGCAAAAGTAGCTCTACTGGGGACATTCATAGAAATTCAAGTCTTCATCAATCCATGAGAATGCTCTCCTATAAACAATCTGATTTATGTGGTAAAGAAGTAGAAAATAAAACAACAAACAAAGCCCCAAATTAGTAGAAATAAGGAAATAACAAAAAGGAATGCATAAATAAATCCAACGGAGACTAAAAAGACAAAAAAAAAAAAACAATGAAAATGAGAGCTGCCTTTTTTGGAAAGATAAACAAAACTGACAAACTTAGCTAGACTCACCAAGAAAGACAGAGGACTCGAATACAATCAGCAAAATAAGATAATGGATTCCTGTCTCATATCAAAATCAAAAGAACTCTCCAAACTTGGACACAACAACTTCTTGCAGGCCACGTCTCTAAAGGCAAAGGAAATAAAAGCATAAATGAACTATTGGCACTTCATCAAGATAAAAAGCTGCACGGCAAAGCAAATGATCAACAAAACAAAAGGAAACCTATGGAATCTAAGAAGATATCTGCAAATGATATTACTGATAAAGGGCTGGTATCCAAGATCTATAAAGAACTCCTCAAACTCGACACCCAAAAAATGGGCAGAAGACACAAAGAGATACTTCTCCAGAGAAGACAAACAAATGGCCAACAGACACATGAAAAAATGCTCCACATCACTTGCCATCAGGCAAATACAAATCAAAACGACAATGAGATACCACCTTACAACAGTTAGAATGGTTACAGTTAACAAGGCAGAGGGCACCTGGGTGGCACAGCGGTTAAGCATCTGCCTGCGGCTAAGGGCGTGATCCTGGCATTATGGGATCGAGCCCCACATCAGGCTCCTCCGCTATGAGCCTGCTTCTTCCTCTCCCACTCCCCCTGCTTGTGTTCCCTCTCTCGCTGGCTGTCTCTATCTCTGTGGAAGAAAGAAATAAAATCTTGAAAAAAATTAACAAGACAGGAACTAAAAAAAAGTCAGAGAGGATGTGGAGAAAGGGGAACCCTCTTACACTACTCGTGAGAATTCAAGCTGGTACAGCCACTTTTGAAAACAATATGGAGGTTCCTCAAGACGTTAAACACAGAGCTATCCTATGACCCACCAATTGCACTACTGGGTATTTACCCCATAGACACAGAGTAATGAAAAGAAGGGGGACCTGTATCCCAATGTTCATAGCAGCAATGTCCATAATAGCCAAACTGTTGAAGGAGTCAAGATGTCCTTCAGCAGATGAATGGACAATGAAGATGTGGTTCATCTGTACAATGGAATATTACTCAGTCATCAGAAAGGATGAATACCCACCATTTGCAGCAACGTGGATGGACCAGGAGGGGATTATGCTAAGTGAAATTAAGTCAAGCAGAGAAAGACAATTATCATATGGTTTCACTCCTATGTGGAATGGAAGGAATAGCATGGAGGACATTAGGAGAAGGAACAGAAAAGTGAAGGGGTGGAATGAGAGGGGGAGATGAACCATGAGAGACTATTGACACTGGGAAACAAACTGATGTTTGCAGAAAGGGAGGGGTAGGGGAATGCGTTATCCTGGTGATGGGTATTAAGGAGGGCACGTGTCATCATGAGCACTAGGTGTTATATGCAAACAATGAATCATGGAACACTACATCAAAAACAAATGAAGTACTGTAGGGTGACTAACATCATTTTAAAAAAAGAGAAAGATATGAAATCCATACAGGAATACTATCACTATTTGCAAATGACATGAAATCCCGAAAGATTCCACAAAAAAAAAAAACCTATTAGAATAAACAAATTCAAGAAAGCTGTAGGATATAAAGTCAATATACAAAGACCTGTTGTCTTTATATTTTTTTCAGATTTTATTTATTTATTTGACAGGAAGAGAAAAAGCACGAGCAGGGGGAGTGTCAGAAAGAGGGAGAAGCAGACCCTCGCTAAGCGGGGAGCCCAACACGGGACTCGATCCCAAAACTCTGGGATTATGACCTGAGCTGAAGGCAGATGCTTCACCTATGGGGCCACCCAGATGACCCAACTTCTTGCATTTCTGTGTACTGATGACACACTTTCGCAAAGAGAAATTAAAAAAGCAATGCCATTTACAATTGCATCAAAAAAAATCTAGGAATAAAAATAACCAAGAATGAGAAAGACATAGTACACTCAACACATGGCAGAAAAGAAATGAAAAACATGTGTGTCAAGGGGGGCAGAAAGCATGAGTCAAAGATTTGGAAAGCAACATAAACAAAGGGAAGCATACGTCATGCTCCTTAACTGGAAGAGTTAATTATGTGAACATGTCCATCGTACCCAAAGCAATTGACAGATGTGATGAAATGCCTATCTGAATTCCAGTGGCATTATTCAAGGAAATAGAAAACAGTCCTCAAACTTGTATGGAATCACCAAAGACCCCAAATACCCAAAGCAACCTGGAGAAAGAAAGGTGCATCAACACACTCCTGGATTTCAAGCTAGATTACAAAGCTGTTGTCATCAAAACAGGATGGTACTGGCATAAACACAGACACCAGGTCAGTGGAACAGAACAGAAAGCTCAGAAACTTACCCACACGTAGATTATCCTCACTTACGACACAGCAGCAGAAGATATGCCATGAGGGAAGGACTGTCTCTTCAGTGAGCTACGGTAACAGGCAAACTGGACACTAAATGCAGAAGAATATAACTGGGTCACTTTCTTACACCACACACAAAATTTTTAATGGATGAATGATTTGAACATAAGACCTGAATCCATAGGGGCACCTGGGTGGCACAGCGGTTAGGCGTCTGCCTTCGGCTCAGGGCGTGATCCCGGAGTTATGAGATAGAGCCCCACGTCAGGCTCCTCCGCTATGAGCCTGCTTCTTCCTCTCCCACTCCGCCTGCTTGTGTTCCCTCTCTCGCTGGCTGTCTCTATCTCTGTCAAATAAATAAATAAAATCTTAAAAAAAAAAAAAGACCTGAATCCATAAACCTCCAAGAAGACACAGGTACTAAGTCTCTTGACATTGGTTTTGGCAAAGAGTCTTCAGATCGGACACCAAATGCAAAGGCAACAAAAGCAAAAATAAACAAGTGGAACAACATCAAACTGAAATCTTCCACAGGGCAAAAGAAACCATCAAAATCTTAAATGGCCACAGACCCAATAAGAAAAAAGTATCTGCGAATCATATGTGTGAGAAGAGGCTTGTATCCAAAATACACACAACACTCATACAAATCAAAACAAAAAAAAACTGTATAAAAAAATGGGGGGAATATGTGAATAGATACTTTCCAAAGATGGCACACAGGTGCCAACAGAGAGAAAAAGTTGTTCGACATCACTAATCATGGTCAGGGAAACATCAGTCAAACCCACAATCGGCTATCCCCTCATAACTGTTGGAACAGCAATTGTCCCAGAGACAGACACCAGGTGGAGTCAAGGGTGTGCAGATGAGGAGACACTGTGCACTGTTGGTGGGAATGGAAATTGGTGCAGCCACTGTGACAAAAGGTATGGAGGTTCCTGAAAAAATAAATACAACTTCCACATGACCCAGTAATGGCTCTACTGAGTATTGATTTAGAGAACACAAAAATACTGCCTCAAAAAGACAGATGCACTCCCACGTTCACTGCAGCATTATTCACAAGAACCAGACATGGAAACACAGACCTTGGGGGCCTTATGCCAAGTAATTCAGACACAGAAAGACCAATACCAGATGCTGTCATGTACATTCCACGTGGAATAAACAAATACTGAACACATAGATACTGAGAGCAGATTGATAGGTGCCAGATTCGGGGATGGGGTGGTAGAAACGGGTGAAGGTGGTCAAAGTCTCAGTGTTTGAGTGAGAAAATCCAACAGTCATGAAATGTTCTGTCCAGCATGGAGACTAAAACTAACCCCGCAGCATGGGGTATAGGTTTCCCTGCTCTTTGGAAGTACAGGGCTTCTGAGAAACCTTGCACAGCAGAAATGGTGTCAAGAAGGAATGGCCATTAATTTACAGGGAACAATTAGACAGTGTGCTCAGACTCCAAAATTCCTTCTCTTTGGCTTTTCTTAGGCCTCAGGACACAAGTTTCTAACGGAGGCCCAGCATAAATGAAGATAAAGCACAGCAGAGGCTCACAGACACCATTGAAAGTGCTGGTGGCTGGATGCGGAGAGCGGTTCCCAGTGGAAGGAGCTGGTTGGGGTGCACGCCGCCTCTGTCGTGAGTCTCCCCAAAACAAATGCTGAACGCGATTCTCACTGTTCACCTTTTTTCATAAGAGGGAAATCCTCTCAGGTCTCTTCCTCTTACTGAAGCTGGGTAATAACGTAGTTCTTTCAAGAAAGCCCAGTGTCTTACTGTGAACGTTTAAAAAGTGGGGGATACTTGTACTTGAGCATTGCTGAGGGAGGAGATGTGAAAGGTTCTCCCAGACACAAACCTCAGCAGATCCACCGGGAAAGGCACCTTCCTCAGCATGTGGAATACTGACTACCTACTACCCCCAGAAACCCTCTCCTTCCCCTCGATCAGGACAACCCACAACAGCTGGGAGTTACCGCAATTCCTCCGTTCTCCTGCTCCTAATACCTAACCCATCAGCAAATCCTGTGAGCTCCATCTTCAAAATGGACCCAGAATAGGTCTAGCCACTCCATCCAAGGCCACCTGTCTGGTCCACAGTGCCTGAGTTCCTGGAAAAGCCTAGTCATTGACCTGCCTTGCCATCTTCAACCCTCTGTCATCTGTTCTCAACACTGTAGCCAGGATGGCCCAGTGAAACAGGGTCTCATGGGGTTATAGCCCTGGAATGGCTTTCTGTCACCCTCTGTCACCTCTCTGAGCTCTTGTCCTAAGCTGTCTCCTGTGGGCACAGGGCCTTCTTGCTGCTCCTGGACATACCTGGAATTCTCCTGCCCCAGAGCCTTTGCACATGCTTTCCCTTCTGTTCAGAATGCTCTGGATGTGTTCTCACTCACCTTTGGAGAAGTCTGAATTGGAGTGACAGGGACAGAAGATGAGGCTGTGTGTGTTGGGTGAGGCTGGGGGCCCAGAAGAAGGTTCTCTGCCAGCTCTCCGCCTGTGCCTCACTTGTCCTCAGCCAGGAACTTGCACACAGCCCTCACCTGTCACAACTCCCACTCAGGAGACCCACAGCCACCCCTGGAGCCCACCCTGCCCACACCCTGCTGCAGAACGCATTCAGCTCTCCTCTGGGACCCCTGTCAGCTTTACCCAGACCTGGAACTCCCCCGTCTCCTGCAAAGCTCCCAGTTTCCCCCCTGCTCCAAAATCACACTGGCACAAGGCTTTCATGAGAAAGCTATAACGCTAACTAATGAAAGGTTCACACCTACTTTCCCCTTCTGTTGCCTTTCTCTCCAACTTGTATCCTAACTGTGCAAAGTGTAACATATCAGTGGAACATGAACATGCTCTGAGCCTTGAATCGTTCATTGCAGCTTTCTGAGGACTCCTTATGTGATAAGCAACTAGTGTATCCTACAACAGGGTGTTTTACAACTATCATCTATAGAATAGTACAGCGCAAATTACTAGAATTTTACCTCACTCTTCATGAAGCAGAACACTTTTTCCTTTCTTCTTTTACTTAAATTCCAGTTAGTTCACATGCTATGGAATATTCGCTTCAGGGGTAGGATTTAGTGATTCCTCACCTGCACACAGTACCCAGTGCTCATCACAAGTGCCCTCCTTAATACCCCTCACCCATTTAACTCTTCCCCCTACACCCTTGTCCTGCAGCAACACTCATTTTGTTCTCCAAGGTTGAGTCTATTTCCTTCTTTGCCTCTCTCATCACCCCTCCACTGTGTTCATCTGTTTTCTTTCTGAAATTCCACAAGCGTGAGAGCATAGGATATTTGACTTTCCTCACTGATTTTGCTTAGGTTAATACACGCTAGATCCATCCACATCCTTGCAAATGGTAAGATTTCATTCTTTTTGAAGCTAGGTCATATGCCATTATATATATGTATCCCACATCTGCTTTATCCATTCATCAGTGCATGGACATTGGGATTCTCTCCATAGTTTGGCTACTGTGGACATTGCTGCTATAAACATCATGGTGCATGGACCCCCTTCGAATCTGCATTTTTTATCCTTTGAGTAAATACCTAGGAGAGCAATTGCTGGATCATGGGGTTGTTCAATGTTTAACTTTTTGAGGAACCCCCACACTGTTTCCCAGACTGGCTGCACCACTTTGCATTCCCACCAACAGGACGGGAGGGTTCCCCTTTAAGCAGAACATTATCTGCCGGCAATTTCATAAAAGGAAACAAAACCTCTGTGAGATGCACCAAGGGTCAGGCAAGCAGTTGCAGAATTCACCCCAAGGCTCCTGACGCCAAGCCCCTTGAAGCCACCAGCATGCCACTATCCAAAGGAATTCCCAGACTCTCCTTCTGACTCCACCACCAAAGAAACTACAGAGAGAATATGGCACCTCAAAATATCCAGATAATACATTTAGTAAAACTAGAAAGTCAAGCTCAACTTTTAAACAGAAACAGGCCGCTTTGGAGAATTTTCAATTTTCCCTCCACCCTAATTTTAACTCTTCTGATGAATAAATTAATCAATGATGAAACATCACCTTTCTCAAATGACATCATCTAAGTCTGTATCAGATGAAAAAAGCCATCTAACTCTAGATGCTGGCCACTCAACCATATCTTAGGCCCAATTGAATAAACACTGTTAGATGAAGGAACACATTAGAGGTTACAAACAGGCACAGAGTGAATCTCACCTTCCCTTTCTAATAAAAGAGGGTTCCTAGGAAACAGACGGTCAAAATACATTTGTAAGCAATAAATGGACAGAGAAATTGTGATCATCTGCAAAGTTCTACCTGCACGGAAACTAAGTAATTCTTGCACCAAACCCAGAATGCTGGCAGCTACTTCAATTTTACTTTGTGGCTCAACTAGAGAAAAGAGAAAAGCCCAGGAGGTTTTGGGATAATGAGAGGTTTTACTTCCAGCCCTGACATAGATAGGACATTTTGCCAAACATCCTGTGCATTCTCTGAACACTGGCATCCTGTGACAAGCTGCCTCGCTGACTCCGATACTGACGTTCAAAACATCAGGTGTCTTGGAGCCAGAGCAGAGAAGTGCTGTCAGCTGTGGAGAAGACACCTCTGATCTAAAGCCTGCACACCTGCTTCGGTTTTTGGGAGAAGGGGCAACATATACTTGTTTAGCAGTAATTATCTTCATTCTCAACAGACAAATGACCTTGCCTTTTCTGGAAAGCAGACTTACTCTTCTAAGGAAACCCTCAATTCGTCTATTCCCAATGAAACTAGAGTGGAACATTTATTTCTCACTTAAATAGAAAACACTGTTATTGTCGACATTGCGTGAATGAACTTTTAAAAACATTTTAGAGAGAAAGGAAGAGACCTTTATTGAAACCCAAGTAAGGACAGGTGCCTGGGAGACACAATATTCACCAAGAAGGGAGTGCTCCGGTAAAGGAACATTTGGGTCAGGCTTATATTTTTTTTTTCTGTTTTGTTTTACGTACAGAGTTACACACCACAGTGAGGATCTTCTTAGATTCCAGAAAGTGACAGACTCTTTCTTATGTTTTCAGTATGTACATATCAGTATAACTTTAATCTTATGGGAGCCAAAGAGATTCTTTATTTTTTCTTATCTTTGTGTTGGCATTTTTGGTTATTGTTTTCTTCTCAAAGCAGATGTACACCATGTGCTTGGGGCAGAAACAGGGACCATGCTTTGAGGTTTTGCCCAGTCATTTTGAGCCGGGTAAAATGTTAAAGATAGCTTCCCTGGGGGGCGCCTGGGGGGCACAGCGGTTAAGCATCTGCCTTCGGCTCAGGGCGTGATCCTGGCGTTCTGGGATCGAGCCCCACATCAGGCTCCTCTGCTAGGAGCCTGCTTCTTCCTCCCCCACTCCCCCTGCTTGTGTTCCCTCTCTCGCTGGCTGTCTCTCTCTGTCAAATAAATAAATAAAATCTTTAAAAATAAAAAAAATAAAGGATAGCTTCCCTTGGAGCCCAGGATCAGGGCCCACAGATGATATAAGATAAAAATTTCTTTTATCATTATAATTACTTCTAAATGGAGGAATTTGAGACAAAAGCACCTTTCACAAGAGTACCAAGAAATCAAAATGATGCCCACAGAAGGCTACCTGCTCCATGGTCAGCACAGGTAACAGAAGTGTTCACAGTCTCTGGACTCCTGCCCTTCTCCTGCACAAATATCTGAAGCACACAGACCACTTAAAATCAGAATTGAAGAACTTCTAGACACCTTAGAGATGTCTGACACCATTCCCTTGGACTGCAGTATAAAACACAGTAGCTCGTTGTCACAAACTAATTTCAACATGAAGTGCCCCCAGGATGCACTAAGTTCTTTCTCTGCAAATGTTGACTAATGTAAGTCACAGTCATACCATATAAACACTACGATGGCTGGGAAGTCATCGTAGGTAAGGGAATATTTTAGCCATGTTTATAAGCATTGGCTCACGTTGTAGAAGAGGCTGAGCTGAGTGTTTTTAAATACTATTTCAGACCTGTATTACAGCACCCTCTGAACATACCAGAGCCTGAATGGACTAAAAAAGATAGTTGGTTTCAGCCACTTTAATACCAGAAAAATATTATACTGTCTGTATTCCTAAGGGTCTTTGAGTATCTTACCCAGAGGTCCTCCACTGAGATAATGATCTTAATGATCACCATGGGCAGATGTGAAAAGGCCCGCTGAATTCGTCCAGTTGTCCACATGACAAGAAAATCCTGATACATAATAGGTTTCCAGATCGAGAAGACCAGACATAAGAGGGAAATAGTACCCTGTATCGATCAACTAGGGATTTGGAGTCAATTTGGGGATCCCACTTAGGTTTCTGACACTAAAATAATTTCATCTGTGACTCATATCATCTGAGTCCCTGTCTAACCACCTGAAAATGTGCCTACAAATATCTACACCCTAGTTGAGAAGTTTAAGAGGCAGAATGCTACAAAGAGCCAGTATGATGTCTCTCAAGAACAGGTGCTCAGGAAGCCTAATAGCTATTGGGTCTATTTCTTTTCCAGAAGAAAGAACACATGTTGAATCCATATTTCTATTAGATGACTCACCAGATGATTTTCAAACCTGAAGGAAGGCCAAGAAGTCACTCTTGTGTCATAGTTCACTCAGAAATCATGTTGTTGGACTGGTGAGGATGATACAATAGCAACGTCATCACTAAGAGTGGGGAGCTTCTAATTTCCATATGGCCATGTTGACCCCCTTAGCTCAGAGCCACCAGAAAGGGCAGCTGGGGAGGGGGCACCGTCATCAGTATGAGTGGGGAGCTTCCCATTTCCATATGGCTATGTTGACCTCCTTAGCTCAGGGCCACCAGAAAGGACAGCTGAGGGGGACCACAGGCCAAGGCTGCCAGGTGTGGCTGGGGCAGGCAGAACTCTGCCTTAAGGCTCAACTCCTGTCTACGTTATTATAATGCTCTTCATAAAGAAAGTGCCATTGTGTGTGAGCCCTCATGTAGAAAAGGTTCAGAATTTCCATTGAGATTCCCTCTCTGACCTTTAGGATATGTAGCAAAGTTCCATTTAATTTTTAAACATTGAAGGACTTCCTGGTTTTCTTTTCGCTATGACTTTGGCTCAATTCCCCTGTGGTCTAAGAATAGAATCTAGTTAATTTCAGAGTTTATCATTTGTAGACTTGATTCGTGGCCCCACCTATCATCTATTTGGGTAAAGACCACTTGAAAATAATGTATTCTGCAACTATTACGGAATGTTCCCTATATGTCAATAAGGTCACATTTGTTACCAATGTTTTGTCTGCTTTTTCTGTCAGATATTGAGAAAGGTATCTTAAAATCTTCAAACAATGCTGCTATTCAACGTTGCATTGGAGAATCTACCAGTGTTCGAAGGCAAGAGAAACAAAAAGTATAAGAATTGAGGGGATAATTGTGACTATTCACAGATAATACGATTGTGTACATAGAAATCCAAAACAGTCTATAAATACCCTATTAGAATTAAAAATGCAAATTATAACTTTGAGATGGATTGTAGCTTCCCATTGGACAGTTTCTGAAAGAAAACGTAGAACCTGTCAATCTTGGGGTAGGACATAGGGTGCACTAACCATTTAAAAGAATTCAGTGGGACTTCATAAAAATGTGACATTTCTCCTTATCTTCTGACCATAAGAAAATGAAAAAGTGAACAGCAGGCTGGGAAGTAAAGATTTGCAATACACACACTGACAAAGACTTGTCAAGAAAGAATTCCTGCTCATCAACCATAGAAAGTCTATTTATAAACGAATACTTCACAAAAGATTGACTGATGGCCAATAACAGGAAAGGGTGCTCTACAGTATTATTTTCAGGAACATCAAGGCCTTTCCTAAAATGAAAACATACACACAAACCAGTGTTCCCTAGATGGATGACGTTCTTATTTCTGAGGACAGCTTGAAGAACAGACTAGCATCAAAGGAAAGTGATGGAATTCCTGACACTCAGAGGATGGACAATTGACCTCAAACTACAGTACAATTTCTAGGCATCATTCGGTCCTCTGAAGGCAGACAACTACCACACCCCTTCCTACACCACAAAGGTTACTTCCCAACACCTACCATAAAAGAAGAAGATGAGAAACAGATAGGACTAGTAGGAAATAGCAAAAATCACATGTGGGGATTACCCTGAAACACACTGATCACATAACTAGTGTAAGGAAGTGTAGGGAACTGACAAGGACAGAGACTCAAGAGGTACTTCTTCGGGAAATGCTGTCTGAAATCGTCACACGTTGGTACCAGCTAATGAGGTCTCTGACCATACCCTAGCGTTTGCTCACAAGGGTCTGCAACACCATCGCTGAGGACTGAAACTCTTCAAGACTTCAAAGCTTGCCTGATTGACTATTGGACTAAGAGATTCCCATGTTCTGAAAACAGATACCAACTAATTGAAAGGTTCACCTGGGCTCTCTCGGAGGCCCTACAAGAAGCTGAACCATTCACTGAAAATCAATTACACACACACACACACACACACACACACACACACACACACACCTGTCATTTCACCAATTACTTAAACATTCAAGGTTCTTTCTACCTTTTCTTTTTCACATTGATATTTATACTCACATGAAATGTCATCATTTCTAATGACCACTGAGGTCAAAATAGAGATCCTTTGACACAATATTCACAAAATGGAACTTCCCTGCTGTCATTTTCAATATAGCTTTTTTTAAAGTTCATACATATTTTAGGTTTTTGGTAACTTATACAGGAGAAGATCAGCATTGAAAAACTCTAAATACTGACAATGAGTTTTAAGCCTAGAGAACAAAAATTGTCCCATTTCATAGATAATAAGGAACCAAAGGGAAAGCATGGAAGATGTAGTCGAATAATTTTACACATATGCATCCTCTATTATTCTACTACTGAGGGGCGTGTTTTATTACCACTATGCATGCATCAATTGTCTTCCACGTGCACCTGCACAGGTATAATGAATTACTACAGTAGAATGAAATGTCTGGGAATTACTTGACGGCATCTATAATGAACAATGAAATTTCGATCTTATATTTGGTGAACTTCCACTGTCTGTCCCTTGAGACAATGGACCCTAAACAGAAGGAGGAATGAACCACGAGAGACTATGGACTCTGGGAAACAAACTGAGGGCTTCAGAGGGGAGAGGGGTGGGGGATTGGGATGGGCCAGTGATGGGTATTAAGGAAGGTACATATTGCATGGAGCACTGGGTGTTATATGCAAATAATGAATCACAGAACACTACATCAAAAACTAAGGAAATACTGTATAGTGACTAACATATCATAATAAAAAATTATTATTAGAAAAAAATTAAAGGTAAAAAAAAAATACAGCTTTTCTGTTTCAAGAACAATCACAATAGAGAAAAAACTAACTTCCAATCCCTAAAGCAAAACACAGACCAAGTTCCATTTCACTGCCCTTTATTCACATTCTCTGTGGGTTCTAAGCTATTTCCCTACCTCCTTTCCTGCTGAGCAGGGAGCCCGGGCTCGATCCCAGAACCCTGGGATCATAACCTGAGCCAAAGGCACAGGCTTAACTGGCTGAGCCAGCCAGCAGCCCCAGCCATGTTTTTCTTAAGCAAAAGGACACTTTCTCACGATGCCTTCACATGACTTCACATGGTACCAGAGACCTGCATTTGCCTCTAGGAGGTTGCAGATGAAGGCAATTGCAAACTCTCACAGTGGTTTATCAAATACAATGACCTGCCTGGTGACAGTGAAACTCTTATGAGCCCACGAGAGGGTGCTGTGACACTCAGTTGTGGCTGGGCTGGCACAGAGAACCAAATCCATTTCCCTGCCTGATGTCTGTGAGGAACAGATGCCCCCACTGTGAATGAGACCCTGCCACTGAGCTGTTCAGAGACGGCCATGGTCACGGAGGATGAGGATAAAGGACAATGCCTGAGGAGACCTCATCTGTCTCTTTTATCTTTTCATATTTTTGACAGTGGACAAATCACTGCCTAGGAGTCCCCAACTACCTTAGTCTCATCTGTGAATGACCAAGAGGTTTTACAAATCACTTAAGATTTTCACCTCACAAATGCCCACAACCACTTACCATAGGGATTCAACATTAAGCAAAGATAATGTTCGTTGGAAGAGAGGTCCTGCCCACTGTTGTTTCTCACTTATATGCTCATCTTCCTTACCTCATGGTAACATAACCACCTTGATTCCTGCTTCTGTCTTCAGGAAGGCTGATGTGACTTGAAGGGCATTACCCTGACATCGTTCTTTCTTAGCAATAATATGTGGACATTTCCCTAATCCTACACACCCAAAGTTGAATCGGAATCAGTATTGAGGAAGCTCATGAGAGTTGAAGGTGTTTTCCTGTATATGGTGGTTTATTACCAATAAGGATGGGTCAGAGTCCTCGAAATTCCAGAACCTTTTCATTAATGCTTCCTACTCGTGAAAGATGATGTACATTGGTCTTTCCCTGTATAGTGTGGTGACTCAGAGAAAAGTGCTTAGCCCTTTCGTCAGACTTCCATGACCACTTTGGGCCTGGCTTCCATATTCACAAAGGATGATGTTAGGGCTAAGAGGGGTCCTGTACACTGTTATTTCTTACAGATAAGTGTATGGCATTTTTGTTACATTGCCAGAACCACTTAGCGCCGGGCTTGCTGGGCTCCTGGGGACTAACCCTAACCCTAGGGGCGTCGCCGGTATTTCAGGGCAGGAGAACGGGCAGGGCCCTCTGAGCCCCCGCTGACCTTAGAAGGCCCCCCGCGCCAAAACGTTTGGGCCCACGCTCCTCTTCTCGGGCCACCCTTCTGCTTCCCGAACAGCTAGCAGATCGGGCCAGCCTGCTTCCTGGGGGCTAACCCTAACCCTAGGTCGGACCCCGAGGGGCCCCTTCCAAAGGCCTGGCGCCACAAAGCCGGGGATTGGGGACCCCTGAGCCCCAGCGCCGGACTCACTCTACCGCCCCTCCCCTACGGGCCCCTAGGGGCGCCGCCAGTCATTCATGGCAGGAGAACGGGTAGGACGCTCTGGGCCCCCGGCGACTTTCGAATGCCCCCAGTGCCAAAACGCTTAGGCCCACGCTCCTGCTCGCCAGTGCCCTCACCTCTGCATGCCACTTTGCTCGCCGCACACCCGGCCAATCGGGCCTGCCGGCCTCCTGTGGGCTAACCCTAACCCAAGCTTGGCACCCAAGGGGCCCCTCCAAGCAGCCTGGCACAGCAACGCCAGGGAATGGGGACCCCCGAGCCCCAGTGCAAGTCTCACCCTGCCGCCACACCGCCATCCAGGCCGCTAGGGGCGCCACCGGTCATTCTGGCAGGGAGAATGGGCCTCCAAGCCCCTGGCGAACTTCGAAGGCCCCCCGCGCCAAAAAGCTTGTGCCCACGCTCCCGCTAGGCAGCACCCTCACTCGGCCTGCCCCTCCACTCGCTGCACAGCAGACGGATCGGGCCTGCCGGCCTCCTGGGGGCTAACCCTAACCCTACCTAGGCCCCTGAGGGGCCCCTCCCAAGGGGACTGGTTGCCCAACGCCGGGGATTGGGACCCCCGAGCCCCAGCGCCGGCCTCACCCTGCTGTCCCCCTGCCCCCTGGGCCTCTAGGGGCACCGCCAGTCATTCAGGGCGGGAGAACGAGTAGGGCCCTCCGAACCCCCAATGACTGTCGAAGGCCCCCCGCGCCAAAGCACTTGGGCCCACGCTCTCGCTCTCAAGCGCTCTCACCTGGGTCCACCCCTCCGCTCGCCGCACACCTGGGTGATTGGGGCTGCCGGCCTCCTGGGGGCTAACCCTAACCCTAGCTCGGCCCCCGACGGGCCCCTCCCAAGGGGCCTGGCGCCGCAAAGTCGTGGAATGGGGACCCCTGAGCCCCAGTGCCAGACTCACCCTGCCGCCCCGCCTCCCCCCAGGCCGCTAGGGGCGCCGCTGGTCATTCAGGGCAGGAGAATGGGTAGGGACCTCCGAACCCCCGATGACCTTCAAAGGCCCCCCGCGCCAAAACGCTTGGGTCCACGTTCTTGCTCTTAAGCGCCCTCACCTTGGGGTCCACCCCTCAGCTCGCCTCACAGCCGGCGGATCGGGCCTGCTGGCCTCCTGGGGGCTAACAGTAACTCTTGGTCGGCCCCCAAGGGGCCCATCCAAAGGGGCCTGGCGCCGCAATGCCGGGGTTTGGGGACCCCCGAGCCCCAGCACCGGACTCACCCTGCCACCGCTCTGCAACCCGGACCGCTAGGTGCGCCGTCGGGCATTCAGCGCGGTTTAACGGGAAGAGTGCTCTGAGCACCCGGCGACATTCGAATGCCCCCCACGCCAAAACGCTTAGACCCACGCTCCCGCTTGCCAGTGCCCTCACCTCGACCCGCCCCTCTGCTCGCCACACATCCAGCAGATCGGGTCTGCCGGCCTCCTGTGGGCTAACAGTAATGCTTGGTCGGCCCCCAGCCCCCTAGAGCCCTTCCGAAAAGGCCTGGTGCCCCAACGCCGAGGACTGGGGACCCCCAAGCCCCAGCGCCCGACTCACCCTACCGCCCCTCCTCCACCCGGGCCGCTAGGGAAGCCGCCGGTCATTCAGGGCAGAAGAACGTACAGGGCCCTCCAAGCCCCTGGTGACTTTCGAAGGACCCCCGCGCCAAAACGCCTGGGCCCACGCTCCCGCTCGCCAGGGGCCTCACTTCTGCCCGCCTCTCCGCTAGCCGCAGAGCTGGCGGATTGGGCTGACGGCCTCCTGGGGGCTAAATCTAACCATAGTTCGGCCCCCTAGGGGCCCCTAGCAAGGGGCCTAGAGCCGCAACACCGGGGATTGGGGAACCCCGAGCTCCAGCGCCAGACACACCCGGCTGCCCCGCTGCCACCCGGGCTGCTAGGGGCGCCACTGGTCATTCAGTGTGGGAGAATGGGCAGGGCCCTCCGAGCCCCCAGCGACCTTCGAAGGCAAGCTGGGACAAAATGCTTGGGACCACGCCACTGCTCGCCAGCGCCCTCACCTCAGCCCACCCCTCCACTCACCGCAGAGCTGGCGGATCGGGCCTGCCGGCCTACTGGGGGCTAACTGTAACCATAGGTCGGCCCCCGAGGGGCCCCTAGCAAGGGGTCTGGAGCCGCAACACCGGGGATTGGGGAAACCCAAGCACCAGCGCCGGACTCGCCTGGATGCCCCGCCACCACCCGGGTCACTAGGGCCGCCGCCGGTCATTCAGGGCGGGAGAACGGGCAGGGCCCTCCGAGCCATCGATCACCTTTGAAGTCCCCCTTCAACAAAATGCTTGGGCCCATGCTCCCGCTCGACAGCACACTCACCTCGGCCCGCCCCTCCTCTTGCTCCACAGCTGGGGACCAGGCCTGCCGGCCTCCTGGGGGCTAACCCTAACCCTAGGTCGGCCCCCAAGGGGCACATCCCATGGGGCCTGGCGCTGCAACGCTGGGGATTGGGGACCCCCGAGCCCCAGTGCTGGACTCACCCTGCCACCCCGCCGCCCCCGGGGCCGCTAGAGGCGCCGCTGGTCATTCAGCGCTGGAGAACGGGCAGGGCACTCCGAGCCCCTGGCGAGCTTTCAAGGCCCCCTGCGCCAAAACGCTTGGGCCCACGCTCCTGATCTCCAGCGCCCTCACCTCGGCCCGCCCCTCCACTGGCCGCACAGCCAGCTGATCGGGCCTGCCAGCCTCCTGGGGGCTAAGCCTAACCATAGGTCGGCCCAGGAGGGGCCTATCCCAAGTGTTCTGGCGCCGCAACACCGGAGATTGGGGATCCCCAAGCCCCAGCGCCGGATTCACCTGGCCGCCCGCCGCAACAGGGGCTGCTAGGGGCGCCCCCGGTCATTTAGGGAGGGAGATCGGGCAGGGTCCTCCAAGCCTCCAGCGACTTTCAAAGGCCCCCCACGCCAAACGCTTGGGCCCATGCTCCTGATCCCCAGTGCCCCCACCTCGGCCCACTCCTCTGCTCGCCACACAGGTGGCGGATCGGGCCTGCCGGCTTCCTGGGGCTAACCATAACGCTAGGTCGGTCCCTGAGGGGCCCATCCCAAGGGGCTTGGAGCAGAAACACCGGGGATTGGGGACCCCCGAGCCCCAGCGCTGGACTCACCTGGCCGCCCGCCGCAACAGGGGCCGCTAGGGGCGCCCCTGGTCATTTAGGGTGGGAGAACAGGCAGGTCCCTCCGAGTCCCTGGCGACTACAAAGGCCATCCGCGCCAAAACGCTTGGGCCAACACTCCTGCTCGCCAGCGCCCTCACCTCAGCACACCACTTCGCTTGCCGCACAGCCAGCTGATCGGGGCTGCCGGCCTCCTGGGGGCCGACCTAGGGTTAGGGGCCTGGCGCTACAATGCCAGGTTTTGGGGACACCGAGCCCCAGCCCCGGTCTCACCCTGCCCCCGTGCCGCAACCCGGGCTGGTAGGGGCGCCCCCGGTCATTCAGGATGGCAGAACTGGCAGGGCCCTCCAAGCCCCCAGGGACCTTGAAGGCCCCCCCCCCACGCCAAAACACTTGGGCCCACACTCCCGCTCTCCAGCGCCCTCACCTCGGTCTGCCCCACCGCTCATCGCACAGCCGGCGGATAGGGCCTGCCGGCGTCCTGTGGGTTAACCCTAATCCTAGGTCGGCCCCCAAGGGGCCCCTTCCAAGGGGCCTGGCACAGCAACCCCAGGGATTGGGGACCCCCCAACCACAAGGCCGGACTCACCCTGCCGACTCGCCACCACACGGGTCGCGAGGGGAGCCTCCGGTCATTCAGGGCGGGAGAACGGGCAGGGCCCTCCGAGCTCTTGGCGACCTTCGAAGGACCCCAGCGCCAAAACACCAGGGCCCATGCTCCTGCTCGCCAGCGGCCTCACCTCTGCCCCGCCCCTCCGCTCGCCGCATACCTGGTGGTTCGGGCCTGCCTGCCTCCTGGGGGCCAACCCTAACCATAGGTTGGCCCCCAAGGGGCCCCTCCCAAGGGGCCTGGCGCAGCAACGCCGCAGATTGGGGACCCCCAGCCCCAGCACCAGACTCACCCCGCCGCCCAGCCGACACCCGGGCAGCTTGGGGCACCGCCGGTCATTCAGGATGGGAGAAAGGGCAGGGCCCTCTGATCCCCCAGCGACATTCGAAGACCCCCCGTGCCAAAACGCCTGGAACCACGCTCCCGCTTGCCAACAACCTCACCTCGGCCCACCCCTCCGCTCGCCGCACAGCCGGGGATTCGGGCCTGCTGGCCTCCTTGGGGCTAACCCTATCCCTAGGTCGGCCCCTGAGGGGCCCCTTCCAAGGCACCTGGGGCCACAAAGCTGGGGATTGGGGACCCCCAAGCCCCAGCACCAGACTCAACCTGCCACCCCACCGCCACCCAGGATGCAACGGGCGCCGCTGGTCATTCAGGGCGGGAGAACGGGCAGGGCCCTCCGATCCCCCAGTGATCTTCGAAGGCAACCTGCGCCAAAACGCTTGGGCCCACGCTCCTGCTCACCAACGCCCTCACCTCGGCCCAGCCCTCCGCTCACCACACAGCTGGCGGATTGGGCCTAACAGGCTCTTAGGGGATAACCCTATCATAGGTCGGTCCCCAAATCTCCCAAGGGGCCTGGCTGCCCAACGCCGGGGATTGGGACCCCCGAGCCCCAGCGCCGGACTCACACGGCCGCCGCAACGCCACTGGGCTGCTAGGGGCGCCGCCGGTCATTAAGGGTGGCAGAACAGGCAGGCCCTTCTGAGGCACCGGTGACATTCGAAGGACCCCCACGCCAAAACGCTTGGGTCCACGCTCCCGCTCGACAGCACCCTCACCTCGGTCCACCCCTCCACTCCTCACACAGCCAGTGGATCAGGCCTGCTGGCCTCCTGGGGGCTAACCCTAACCCTTGGTCGGCCCCCGATGGGCCCCTCCCAAGGGGCCTGGTGCCACAATACGGGGATTGGGGACACCGAGCCCCAGAGCCAAACTCACGCTGCTGCCCCGCCACCACCCGGGCTGCTAGAGGCGCTGCAGGTCATTCAGAGCGGGAGAACGGGTAGGGCCCTCCGAGCCCCCGGCGAACTTCGAAGGCCCTCCGCCCCAAAACGCTTAGGACCACGCTCCCACTCTCCAGCGCCCGCCCCTCGGCCCGCCCCTCTGCTTGTTGCACAGCTGGCGGATTGGGCCTGCCGGCCTCCTGGGGGCTAACCCTAACCCTAGGTCGGACCCGAGAGGCCCCGCCCAAGGGGCCTGGTGCCACAATACGGGGATTGGGGACCCCCGAGCCCCAGCACCCAACTCAACCTACCTCCCTCCGCCACCCGGGCCGCTTGGGGCCACGCTGGTCATTCAGGGCGGGAGAATGGGCAGGGCCCTCCGAGCCCCTGGCGACCTTCAAAGGCCATCTGTGCCAAAACGCTTGGACCCACACTCCCGCTCGCCAGCGCCCTCCCTTCGGCCCGCCCCTCCACTCGCCCTACAGCTGGCGATTCGAGCCCACCCCACCCCTGGGGGCTAACAATATCCCTTGGTCGGCCCCCTCGGGGCCAATCCCAAGGGGCATGGCGCCACAACGCCGGGGATTGGAGACCTGGGCCGCTAGGTGCGCCTTCGGGCATTCAGCGCGGTACAACGGGAAGGGCGCTCTGAGTCCCCGCCGACTTTCAAATGCCCCCCACACCAAAACGCTTGGGACCACGCTCCCGCTCTCCAGCGCCCTCACCTCAGCCCGCCCCTCTGCTCGCCACACAGCCGGCGGATCGGGTCTGCCGGCCTCCTGGGGGTAACACTAACGCTCGGTTAGCCCCTGAGAGCCCTTCCGAAGGGGTCTGGCGCCCCAACGCCAAGGATTGGGAACCACTGAACCCCAGCGCCCGACTCACCCTAACGTCCCTCCTCCACCAGGGCCCCTACGGAGCCGCCCGTCATTCAGGGCAGGAGAACGGGCAGGGCCCTCCGAACCCCCGGCGACCTTCCAAGGGCCCCCGCGCCAAAACGCCTGGGCCCACTGTCCAGATCACCAGAGGCCTTACCTCCGAACGCCCCTCCGCTCACCGCATAGCTGGCGGATTGGCCATGCGGGCCTCCTGGGGGCCAACCCTAACCATAGGTCGGCCCCCAAGGGGCCCGTAGCAAGGGGCCTGGAGCCACAATGCTGGGGATTGGGGACCCCCGAGGCCCAGCGACGGACTCACCCGGCCACCCCGCCACCACCTGCGCCGCTAGGGGCGCCGCCGATCATTCAGTGCGGGAGAATGGGCAGGGCCCTCCAAACCCCTGATGAATTCGAAGGCCCCCCGCACCAAAACGCTTGGCCCACGCTAGCGCTCCCCAGCGCCTCCACCTCAACCCGCCCCTCCTCTCGCCACACAGCCGGCCGATCGCGCCTGATGGCCTACTGGGTGTAATACTAACCCTAGGTCTGCCACCACGGGGCCCCTCCCAAGGGTCCTGCCATCGCAACGCCAGGGATTGGGGACCCCCGAGCCCCAGCACCGGACTCTCCCTGCCGCCCCACCACCAGCCAGTTCACTAGGGGTGCCGCCGGTCATTCAGGGCAGGAGAACTTGCTAGGCCCTCAGAGCCCCCGGTGACTTTCGAAGGCACCCTGCGCCAAAACGCTTGTGCCCACGCTCCTGCTCGCCGGCGCCCTCACTTCGACACGCCGCTCCGCTCACCGCACAGCCGGCGGATCTGGCCCGCCTGCCTCCTTTGTGCTAACACTTACCCTAGGTCGGCCCCCGAGGGACCCTTCCCAAGTGCCTGGCGCCGCCAAGCCGGGGATTAGGGACACCCAAGCCCCAGCTCTGGACTCATCCTGCCTCCCTGCCACCACCCTGGCCCTAGGGGTGCCACCAGTCATTCAGGGTGGGAGAACGGGCAGGGCCCTCTGAGCCCCCGGCAACAATCGAAGGCACCCCGCGCCAGAACGCCTGGGTTCATGCTCCCGCTCGCCAGCACCTTCACCTCAGCCCACCCCTCTACTCGCCGCACAGCCGGTGGATCGGGCCTACCGGCCTCCTGGGGTCTAACCCTAACCCTAGGTCGGCACATGGGGGGTCCCTCCCAAGGGGCATGGCGCTGCCACGCCGAGGATTGGGGACCCCCGAGCACCAGCGGCAGACTCACCCTGCCGCCACGCTGTGACCCGGCCCGCTAGGGGCAATGTCCTCACGGGGCGGGAGAACGGGCAGGGCCCTCTGAGCACCCAGCGAGCTTCGAAGGCCTTCCGTGACAAAACGCTTGGGGCCATGCTCCCGCTCACCAGAGCCCTCCCCTTGCCCGCCCCTCCACTTGCCGCACAGCTGGCGGATCCGGCCTGCCGGCCTCCTTTGGGCTAACCCTAACCCTAGGTCGGCCCCCAAAGGGCCCCTCCCAAGGGACCTGGTGCCGCCAAGCCGGGGATTGGGGACCCCGAACCCCAGCTCCGGACTCACCCTGCCGCCCCGCCTCCATCTGGGCTGCTAGGGGTGCCGCCGGTCATTCAGCGCGGAAGAACGGGCAGGGCCCTCAGAGCCCCTGGCGACCTTCGAAGACCCCCCGCACCAAAACGCTAGGGCCCACGCTCCCGCTCGCCAGCGCCCTCACCTCGGCCCACCCCTCCACTCGCCGCACACCTGGCGGATCGGGCTTGCCGGCCTCCTGGGGCTAATCCTAACCCTAGGTCGGCCCCGGAGGAGCCCATAGCAAGGGGCCTGCGCTGCACGCCGGGGATTGGGGAACCTCGAGCCCCCGTGCCGACTTACCCTGCCGCTCCCCACCACCCATGCCACTTGGGGCGCTGCCGTTCATTCAGGGCGGGAGAACAGGCAGTTCCCTCCGAGACCCAGGTGACCATCAAAGGCCCCCCGCGGCAAAATGCTTGGGCCCACGCTCCTGCTCGCCTAGCATTCACATCGGCCTGTGCCTCCACTCGTAGCACAGCTGGGGGATCAGGCCTGCCAGCCTCCTGGGGCTAACCCTAAACCTAGGTCGGCCCCAGAGGGGTCCTACCCAAGGGTCCTGGCGCCGCCACGCCGGGGATTGGGAACCCACGAGCACGAGCGCCAGACTCACCCAGCCGCCCCGCCCCCACCTGGGCTGCTAGGCGCGCTGCCGGTCATTCAGGGCGGGATAAAGGGCATGGAACTCAGAGCCCCTGGCGACCTTCGAAGGCCCCCGGCGCCAAAACGCTTGGGCCCACTCTCCCGCTCACCAGCGCCCTCACCTCGGCCCAACACTCCGCTCGCCGCACAGCCGGCGGAACGGGCCTGCCGGCCTCCTTTGGGTTAACCCTAACCCTAGGTCGGCCCCCGAGGGACCACTCCCAAATGCCTGGCGCCTCCACGCCCGGGATTGGGAACGCGTGAGCCCTAGCTCCGGGCTCACTTTGCCGCCCCGCCGCGACGCGGCCCGCTAGGGGCAATGTCCTCACAGGGTGGGAGAACGGGCAGGGCCCTCCGAGCACCCGGCGAGCTTGGAAGGCCGGCCGTGACAAAACGCTTGGGCCCACGCTCCCGCTCGCCAGAGCCCTCCCCTGGCCCGCCCCTCCACTCGCCGCACAGCCTGAGGATCGGGCCTGCCGGCCTCCTTTGGGCTAACCCTACCCCTATGTCGACCCCCGAAGGACCCCTCCCAAGGGACCTGGCACCGCCAAGCCGGGGATTGGGGACCCCTGAGCCCCAGCTCCAGACTCACCCTGCCACCCCGCCTCCATCCAGGCTGCTAGGGGCGCTGCCAGTCATTCAGCAAGGGAGAACGGGAAGGGCCCTCAGAGCCCCGGCAACATTCGAAGGCCCCCCACGCCAAAACGCTTCGGCCCACGCACCCGCTCGCCAGCGCCCTCACCTCGGCCTACCCCTCCACTCCCCGCACAGCTGGCGGATCGGGCCTGCCGGCCTCCTGGGGGCTAACCCTAACCCAGGTCGGCCCCCGAAGCGCCCCTCCCAAGGGGCCTGGTATCGCCTTGCCAGGGATTGGTGACGCCGGAGCCCCAGCGCCGGACGCACCCTGCCGATCCGCCACCCCCCCGGGCCGCTAGGGGCGCTGCCGGTCATTCAGGGAGGGAGAACATGCAGGGCCTTCCAAGCCTTTGGAGAACTTTGAAGGCCCCCGCACCAAAACGCTAGGGCCCACGCTCCCATTCGCTAGCGCCCTCACCTCGGCCCGCCCCATGGCTCACCGCACAGCCGGCGGATCAGGACTGCCTGCCTCCTGGGGGCTAACACTAACGCTAGGTCAGCAACCAAGGAGCCCTTCCCAAGTTGCCTAGCGCCGCCACTCTGGGGATTGGGGACCCTCGAGCCCCAGGGCCAGACTTACCCTGCTGCCCCACTGCCACCTGGGTGCTAGGGCGTCGCCGGTCATTCAGGGCGGGAGAACGGGCAGGGCCCTCTGGGCCCCTGGCGACCTTCAAAGGCCCCATTCACCAAAACACATGGGCCCACGCTCCCACTCGCCAGCGAGCTCACCTCAGCCCGCCCCTCAGCAAGCTGCACAGCTGGCGGATCTGGTCTGCCGGCCTCCTGGGGACTAACACTAAACCTAGGTTGGCCCCGAAAGGCCCCTCCCAAGGTGCTTGGCGCCGCCACACCAGGCATGGGCACCCCTGAGCCCCTGCTCCGGACTCACCATGTCGCCCCTCTGCCACCCGGGCCACTAGGGGCATCGCCGGTCATTCAGAGCGGGAGAACGGACAGGACCCTCCGAGCCCCCGGGGAACTTCGAAGGCCCCCTCGCCAAAACGCTGGGGCCCACGCTCCTGATCGCCAGTGCCCTCACCTCAGCCCGCCCCTCCGCTCGCCACACAGCTGGCGGATCTGGCCTGCCGGCCCCCTTGGGGCTAACCCTCACCTAGGTCGGCCCCCGTGGGCCCCCTTCCAAGGTGCCTGGCGCCGCCTTGCCGGGGATTGGGGTCCCCGGAGCCCCTTCGCCAGACTCACCCTACCGCCCCACTGCCAACCGGGCCACTAGGGGTGCAGCTCGGTTATTCTGGTCGGGAGAACGGGTAGGGCCCTCCGAAACACCAGGGCCATTCGAAGGCCCCCCACACCAAAAGGCTTGGGCCCATGCTCCCGCTCGCCAGCGCCCTGACCTCGGCCCACCACTCCCCTCACCACACACCTGGCTTTTCAGGCCTGCCGGCCTCCTTTGAGCTAACACTAACCCTAGGTCAGCCCCTGAGGGACCCCTCCCAAGTGCCTGGAGCCGCCACGCCGGGGATTGGGGACCCCCGAGCCCCAGTCCTGGACTCACCCTGCCGCCCTGCCACCACCCGGGCTGCTAGGAGCACCACCGGTCATTCAGGGCGGGAGAACGGGCATGGCCCTCCGAGCCCCTGGCAACCTTCGAAGGCCACCCACGCCAAAATGCTTCGGCCCACGCTCCCGCTTGCCAGCGCCCTCACCTCGGCCCGCCCCTCCACTCGCTGCACAGTTGGCGGATAGGGTCTGCCAGCCTCCTGGGGCTAACCCTAACCTTGAGTCGGCCACCGAGAGGCTCCTCCCAAGGGGCCTGGAGCCACAGCGCCGGGGATTGGGGACCCCCGAGCCCCGGCGACGGACTCACCCTGCCACCCCACCGCCACCCGGGCCGCTAGTGGCGCCGCCGGTCATTCAGGGCGGGAGAAGGGGCAGGGCCTTCCGAGCCACCCTCGATCTTCGAAGACCCCCACGCCAAAACGCCTGGGCCCACGCTCCCGCTCGCCAGCACCCTTACCTCAGCCTGCCCCTCTGCACGCCGCACAGCTGGCACATAGGGCTTGCCGGCCTCCTGGGGGCTAACACAAACCCTATATTAGCCCCCGAGGGGCCCCTCCCAAGGGGCCTGGAGCCACCACACCCGTGCTTGGGGAACCCCAAGCACCAGCGCCGGACTCACCCTGCCGCCCCGCAGCCACCCGGGCCGCTAGGGGCGCCGTCGCTCATTCAGGGCGGGAGAACAGGCAGGGCCCTCGGAGCCTCCGGCAACATTGGAAGGGCCCCCGCGCAAAAACGCTTGGGCCCACGCTCCCGCTCACCAGACCCTTCACCTTGGCCCGCCACGCCACTCTCCGCACAGCTGGTGGATGGGGCCTGCCGGCCTCCTTTGGGCTAACCCTAACCTTAGGTCGGCTCACGAGGGGCTCCTCCCAAGGGGCCTGGCACCACCTCGCCGGGGATTGGGGACCCACGAACCCCATCGCCAGACTCACACTGCTGCCCCGCCACGACCTGGCCCGCTACGGGCGCTGTCCTCATTCAGGGCAGGAGAATGGGCAGGACCCTTAGAACCCACGGCGACCTTTGAAGGCCCGCCATGCCAAAACGCTTGGGCTCACGCTCACGCTCACCAGTGCCCTTATCTCGGCCCGCCCCTACGCTTGCCGCACAGCTGGAGGATCAGACCTGCTGGCCTCCTGGGGGCTAACCCTAACCCTAGGTCGGCTCAAGAGGGTCCCCTCCCAAGGGGCCTGGCGCTGCCATGCCAGGGATTGGGGATCCCTGAGCCCGAGCTCCGGACTCATCCTGCCGACGCGCCGCCACCCTGGCCGCTAGGGGCGCCACCATTCAGGGCGGGAGAACAGGCAGGACCCTCCGAGCCCCCAGCGACCATCGAAGCCCCCCCGCGCAAAAACGCCTGGGCCCATGCTCCTGCTCGCCACCGCCCTCACCTCGGCCGCCCCTCTGCTCGCTGCACAGCCGGTGGTTCGGGCCTGCCGGCCTCCTGGGATCTAACCCTAAGGATAGGTCGGCCCCCGAGGAGCCCCTCCCAAGGGGCCTGGCGCCGCCATGCCGGGGATTGCGGACCCATGAGCCCCACTGCCGGACGCACCCTGCTGCCCTGCCAACACCCGGGCCATTGGGGACCCTGCCGGTTATTCAGGGCTGGAGAACGGGCAGGGCCCTCCGAGCCCCCGGTGACCTTCAAAGGTCCCCCGTGACAAAATGCTTGGGTCCACGCTCCCGCTCGCCAGAGCCCTCACCTTGGCCTGCCACTCCGTAATCCACACAGGTGGTGGATGGGGCCTGCTGGCCTCCTTTGGGCTAACCCTAACCCTAGGTCGGCCCCCGAGGGACCACTCCCAACTGCCTGGCGCTGCCACGCCGGGGATTGGGGACCCCCGAGCCCCAGCTCTGGACTCATCCTGCCGGCCCGCCACCACACCGGCAGCTAGGGGCGCCGCCGGTCATTCAGGGCGAGAGAAAGGGCAGAGCCCTCCGAGCCCCCGGTGACATTCGAAGGCCCCCTGTGCCAAAATGCTTGGGCCCATGCTCCCGCTCACCAGCGTGCTCACCTCAGCCCGCCCCTCGCTCACCGCACAGCCAGCAGATCGGGCCTGCTGGCCTCCTGGCGGCTAACCCTGCCCTAGGTGGGCTCACGAGGGGCCCCTCCCAAGGGGCCTGGCGCCACCACACCTGGGATTGGGGACCCCCGAGCACCAGCGCTGGACTCACCCTGCTGCCCCGCTATGATCCGGCCCGCTAGGGGCCCTGCCGCTCATTGAGGGCAGAGGAACGGGCAGAGCCTTCCGATCCCCCGCGGACCTTCGAAGGCTGGGCATGCCAAAATGCTTGGGCCCATGCTCCCGCACGCCAGCGCCCTCCCCTGGCCCACCCCTCCGCTCGCCGCACAGCCGGCAGATCGGCCCCGCCTGCCTCCTTTGGGCTAACCCTAACCCTACATCTGCCCCTGAGGGGCCCCTCCCAAAGGGCCTGGCGCCACCATGCCGGGGATTGGGGACCCCCGAGCCCCAGCTCTGGGCTCACCCTGCCACCCCGCCACCAACCCGGGCCACTAGGGCACCGTCAGTCATTCAGGGCGGGAGAACTTGCTAGGCCCTCGGAGCCCCCGGTGACTTTTGAAGGCACCCTGCGTCAAAACACTTGTGCCCACGCTCCTGCTCGCCAGCGCCCTCACCTCAGCCCGTCCCTCCGCTCCCCACACAGCCTGCGGATCATGCCTTTCGGCCTCCTGAGGGCTAAACCTAAGCCTAGGTTGGCCCCCAAGGGGCCCCTCCCAATGTGCCTGGTGCCACCACGCCTGGGATTGGGGTCCCCCGAGCCCCATCGCCTGACTCACCCTGCCGCCCCGCCGCCACGCAGGCCGCTAGTGGCGCCGCTGGTCATTTAGGGCAGGAGAACGGGTAGGGCCCTCCGAGACCCCGGCGACCTTCGAAGGCCCCCCACGCCAAAACACTTGGGCCTACGCTCCTGCTCGCCAGCACCCTGTCCTCAGCCCGCCCCTCCGCTCGCAGCACAGCTGGCGGATTGGGACTGCCGGCCTCCTGGGGGCTAACCCTAACCCTAGGTCGGCTCCTGAGGGGCCCATCCCAAGGGGTCTGGCACCACCACGCCGGAGATTGGGGACCCCCGAACACCAGCGCCGGACTCACCGTGCCACCCTGCCGCGACCTGGCCCGCTAGGGGTGCCGTCCTCATTCAGAGTGGGAGAACGGGCAGGGCCCTCAGGGACCCCTGCGACCTTCGAAAGCAACCCGCGCCAAAACACTAGGGCCCACGCTCCCGCTCACCATTGTCCTCACCTCGGCCCGCCCCTCCACTTGCCACACAGCTGGCGGATCGGGCCTGCCAGCCTCCTGGGGCTAACCCTAACCCTAGGTCGGCCCCTGAGGAGCCCCTCCCAAGGGGACTGGCGCCGCCACGCCTGGGATTGGGGACCCTCGAGCCCCAGCGCCGGACCTACACTGCCACACCGCCGCCACCTGGGCTGCTAGGGGCGCCACCGGTCCTTCAGGGCGGGAGAAGGGGCAGGGCCCTCCGAACCCCGGCGACCTTCAAAGGCCCCCCACGCCAAAACGCTTGGGCCCACGCTTCCAATCGCCAGCGCCCTAACCTCAGCCCACCACTCCGCTCGCCGCACAGCCTGCGGATCGGGCCTGCCGGCCTCCTTTGGTCTAACACTAACCCTAGGTCAGCCCCCGAGGGACTCTTCCCAAGGGGCGTGGCGCCACCACGCCTGGGATTGGGGACCCCCAAGCCCCAGCTCCAGACTCACCTGGCCGCCCCGCTGCCACCCGTGATGCTAGAGGCGCCGCCGGTCATTCAGTGCGGGAGAACGGGCAGGGCCCTCCGAGACCCCGGCGACCTTCGAAGGCCCACCGCGCCAAAAATCTTGGGCCCACGCTCCCGCTCACCAGCGACCTCACCTCGGCCCACCCCTCCACTCGCCGCACAGCGGACGAAGCGGGACTGCCGGCCTCCTGGGGGTTAACCCTAACCCTAGATCACCTCCGGCGGGCCCCTCCCAAGGGCCCTGGTGCCGCAACTCCGGGGTTTGGGCCCCCAGAGCCCCAGCGACGGACTCACTCTGCCACCCTGCCACCACCTGGGCCGCTAGGGGCGCCCCCTGTCATTCAGGGTGGCCGAACGGTAAGGGCCCTCCGAGCCCCCGGCGACCGTCAAAGGCCCCACGCGCCAAATCGCTTGGTCCCATGCTCCCGCTCGCCAAACCCTCACCTCGGCCTGGAACTCCATTCGCCGCACAGCCGGCGGATCGGGCCTGCCGGCCTCCTGGTGGTAACCCTAACCCTAGGGCGGCCCCCGAGTGGCCCCTCACAACGAGCATCGCACCGCAACGCCAGAGATCGGGAACCCCCGAGCCCCAGTCCCGGACTCACCCTGCCACCCTGCCGCCACCCGGGCTACTAGGAGCGCCACCGGTCATTCAGGGCGGGAGAATGGGCAGGGCCCTCCAAGCCACCGGCGACCTTCGAAGGCCCACCGCGCCAAAAATCTTGGGCCCACGCTCCCGCTCACCAGCGACCTCACCTCGGCCCGCCCCTCTGCTCGCTGCACAGCTGGCAAAGCGGGACTGCCGGCCTCCTGGGGGTTAACCCTAACCCTAGGTCACCTCCGGGGGGCCCCTCCCAAGGGCCCTGGTGCCGCAACTCCGGGGTTTGGGGACCCCCGAGCCCCAGCGACGGACTCACTCTGTTGCCCTGCCGACACCCAGGCCGCTAGGGGCGCCCCCTGTCATTCAGGGTGGCAGAACGGGAAGGGCCCTCTGAGCCCCCGGCGACCATCGAAGGCCCCCCACGCCAGAACGCTTGGGCCCACGCTCCCGCTCACCAGCGTGCTCACCTCAGCCTGCCCCTCGCTCGCCACAGAGCGGGCGGATCGGGCCTGCCGGCCTCCTTTGGGCTAACCCTAACCCTAGGTTGGCTCACGAGGGGCCCCTCCCAAGGGGCCTGGCGCTGCCATGCCGTGGATTGGGGACCCCCAAGCACCAGCGCCGAACTCACCCTGCCGCCCTGCCACGACCCGGCCCGCTAGGGGCACTGTCCTCATTCAGGGCGGGAGATCGGGCAGGGCCCTACGAGCCCCCGGTGACCATCGAAGGCCCCCCGTGCCAAAACGCTTGGGCCCAAGCTCCCGTTCGCCAGCGCCCTCACCTCGGCCCGACCTCCGCTCTCCACACAGCTGGCGGATCGGGCCTGCCGGCCTCCTGGGGGCTAACCTTAACCCTAGGTTGGGCCCGAGGGGCCCTTCCGAAGGGGACTGGCACCACCACGCTGGGGATTGGAGACCCTCAAGCCCCAGTGCAGGACTTACCCTGCCACCCCGGCGCCACCCAGGCCTCTAGGAGCGCCACCGGTCATTCAGGACGGGAGAACGGGCAGGGCCCTCCGAGCCCCTGGCGACATTCGAAAGCCCCCTCGCCAAAACGCTTGGGCCCACACTCCCGCTCACCAGCGCCCTCCCCTGGCCTGCCCTTCTGCTCGCCGCAGAGCCGGCGCATCGGGCCTGCAGGCCTCCTGGGGGCTAACACTAAGCTTAGGTCGGTCCCTGAGGGGCCCCTCCATAGCGGCCTGGCACCGCCATGCCAGGGATTTGGGACCCCCGAGCGCCAGCTCCGGACTCAACCTGCCGCCCCACTTCAACCCGGGCTGCTACGGGCGCCGCTGATCATTCAGGGCGGGAGAACGGGCAGGGCCCTCCAAGCCCCCGGCGACCTTCGAAGGCCACCCGCGCCAAAACGCCTGGGCCCACGCTCCCAATCGCCAGCGCCCTTACCTCGGCCCGCACCTCCACTCGCTGCACAGCCGGCGGATCGTGCCTTTCGGCCTCCTGGGGGCTTACCCCAAACCGAGGTCGGGGCCCAAGAGGCCCCTCCCAAGGTGCCTATCGCCGCCACGCCGGGATTGGGGACCCCCGAGCCCCTTCGCCAGACTCACCCTGCCGCCCCGCTGCCACCCGGGCCACTAGGGGCGCCGCCGGTCATTAATGGCAGGAGAACGGGCAGGGCCATCAGAGCTCATGGCAACCATTGAAGGCCCCCCGCGCCAAAACGCTTGGTCCCACGCTCCCGCTTCCAGCGCATTCACATCGGCCCGCCCCTCCACTCGCCGCACAGCCGGCAGATCGGGCCTGCCGGCCTCCTCGGGGCTAACCCTAACCCTAGGTCGGCTCACGAGGGGCCCCTCCCGAGGGTCCCTCCCAAGTGGCCTGTCGCCACCACGCCGGGGATTGGGGACCCCTGAGCCCCAGTGCCGGACTCACCCTTCCGCCCCGCCACCACCCAGGCCACTAGGGGCGCCACCGGTCATTCAGGGCGGGAGAATGGGCAGGGCACTCCAAGCCCCCGGCGACATTCAAAGGCCTCAGGCGTCAAAACGCTTGGGCCCACGCTCCCGCTCGCCAGCGACCTCAAATTGGCCCACCCCTCCATTCGCCGCAGAGCCCGTGGATCGAGCCTGCCGGCCTCCTGGGAGCTAACCCTAACCCTAGGTCGGCCCCCTAGGGGCCCCTCCCAAAGGGACTGCTGCCGAGCACCTGGGATTGGGGACCCCCGAGTCACAACGCTGGACTCACCCTTCTGCCCCGCCCACACCCGGGCCACTAGGGCACCGCCAATCATTCAGGGCAGGAAAAGGGGCAGGGCCCTCCCTGCCCTGGTGACCTTCAAAGGCCCCAGGCGCAAAAACGCTGGGGCCACTGTCCTGCTCACCAGCGCCCTGATCTTCGACCGTGCCTCCATTCGCCCCAGACGACGGTTCGTGCCTGCCGGCCTCCAGGAGCTAACCTTTACCCTAGGTCGGCCCCCAAGGGGCCCCTCCCAAGGGGCCTGCTGCCGCAACGCCTGGCATTGGGGACCCCCGAGCCTCAGCGCCAGACCCACCCTGCCGCCCCGCCACCACTCGGGCTGCTAGGGGAGCCACTCATTCAGGGCGGGAGAATGGGCAGGGCCTTCCAAGTCCCCGTGACATTCGAGGGCCCCCGGCACCAAAACTTTGGGTAACACCTTCCAGCTTGCCAGTGCCCTCACCACGGCCCGCCTCTCCGCTCGCTGCAGAGCTGGCGTATGGGGCCTGCCGGCCTCCTGGGGGCTAAGCCTAACCCTAGGTTGGCCCCAGAGGGGCCCCTCCCAAGGGGACTGGTGACCAAAGCCGGGGATTGGGGACACCCAAGCTGCAGCGCCGGACTCACCCTGCCGCCCCGTTGACATTGGGCCCGCTGGGACGTCGCTGGTCACTCAGGGTGGGAGAATGGGCAGGGCCCTTGAGACTCTGGTGACATTTGAAGGCCATACGCGCCAAAACGCTGGGGCCCACGCTGGAGCTCGCCAGCGCCCTCACCTCAGCCCACACCTCCGCTCTCAGGACAGCTGGCGGATCATGCCTGCCGGACTCCTGGGTGCTAACACTAACCCTAGGACGGCCCCAGAGCGGTCCCTCCCAAGGGGCCTTGCACTGCAACGCATGGCATTGGGGACCCCCAAACCGCAGCACCAGACTCACACTGCCACCCCGCCACCACTCGGGCCGCTAGGGACGCCGCCGGTCATTCAGGGCGGGAGAACGGGCAGGGCCCTCCGAGGCTCTAGCAATGTTCAATGGCCCCTGCGCCAAAACGCTGGATACCATACTCCCACTCGCCAGCGCCCTCACCTCGGCCCACTCCTCCGCTCGCCGCACAGCCATCGCATCGGTCCTGCTGACCTACTGGGGTCTAACCCTAACACTAAACCCTAACCCCTAACCTTAAACCCTAAACCTTAACCCCTAACCCTAACCCTAACAGTTAACCCATACCCTAACCCTAACCCTACCCTAAACCTAACCCTAAACCCTAATCCTTAAACCCTAAACCCTAACATTAACACTAAACCCTAAACCCTAACCTCTAACCCTAATTCCAAAACCCTAAACACTAAACCCTAACCTTAACCACTAACCCGAAACCCCAAACCCCAAACCCTAACCCTAAACCCTAACCCTACCCCGACCCCTACCATACCCCTAACCCTACCCTAAACCCTACCCCTTCAACTAACCCTACCTCTAACCCGTAACCTAACCCTAACCCTAACCCTAACCCATACCCTAACCCGTACCCTAACCCGTACTCTAACCCTAACTCTAACCCATACCCTAAACCTAACCTGTACCCTAACCCTAAACGTAACCTTAACACGTACTCTAAACCGTACCCTAACCCATACCCTAACCCTAACCCTAACTGTACCCTAACCCGTAACTTAAACCGTACCCTAAACCTAACCGTAACCCTAACAAGAACCCTAACCCGTACCCTAACCTTAACCCTAAACCCTAAACCCTGACACTACCCATACCCTAACTCATACCCTAACCCGTACCCTAACCCTAAACCGTACCCTAAACCGTACCCTAATCCATACGCCAACACTTACCCTAACCCGTACCCTAAACCATACCCTAATGCGTACCCTAACCCGTAGCCAAACCCTAACCCATACCCTAAACCTAACCCGTACTCCAACCCTAACCCTAACCCTAAACCCAAACCCTAAACCCTAACCCGTACCCTAAACCCTAATCTGTACCCTAACCCATAACCTCTAACCTGTAACCCCTAAACCCAAGCCTAACCCATACCCTCTCCTTACCCTAATCCTAACCCCTACCCTCACACATACCCTAACCATAATCCATACCCTAACCTTAACCTGTACCCTAATCCAGGCCCTAACCCCGGGGATTGGTACACCTGAGCCCCACCACGGGACTCAGTCTGCCACCCGTCAGGAAACCATGCCCCTTGGGGCGCCGCAGAGCATCCCGTGCAGGAGAACTGGTAGGGCCCCCCTGAGCCCCCAGCGATCCTTGGTGGCTCCCTACACCCCAACCCTGAAGCCCACGCTCATCCCGCCCCACGCCTTCCCTTCAGCATGCCACCGAGCTCATCGCAGAGCTGGCAGATCAGGCCTGCCGGGTTACAGGGCCTAGACCTGACCCTAGGTCGGCTGGGTAGGGCCCCTCCCCTGGGGCCCGGTGCCACAGCCCCAGGGACTGGGGACACGTGAGCCCCACAGGAGGAAAAACCCTGCCAACCCACAGGAAACCGTGCCCCTTGGGAGGCTGTAGAGCATTCAGGGCGGGAGAACCAGGAGGGCCCCCAGAGCCCCCGGCGAACTTTGGCGATCCCTAAACCCAACCTTGAAGCCCATGCTCAACCCACCCTGCACGCTCACCTCAGCCCGCGGCGGAGCTCGCCACATAGTGGGCAGATCTGGCCTGCGGAGTTCCTGGGCCCCAACCCTAACCCTAGTTCATCTGTGGAGGGGCCCCTTCCCAGGAGCCTGGAACCGCAGCCGCGGGGATTCGGGACACCTGAGCCCCACAACAGGACTCAGTCTGCCACCCCACAGGAAACCGTGCGCCTGGGAGGCCATAGAGTATTCAGGACAGGAGAACCAGGAGGGCCCTCCTGAGCCACCAGCGAACATCGGCGGCCTCCTGCACCCCAACACTGAGGCCCATGCTCACCCTCCCCACACCCTCACCTCAGCCCGTGTAGCTCGCCATACAGCGAGCAGATCGGGCCTGTGGGGCTCCTGAGGCCTAACCCTAGCCCTATGTCGGCCACGGGTTTGGGGGCCTCCCCAGGAGCCTTACACCACAGCCCCGGGGAATTGGGATACCTGTGCCCCACCGCAGGACTCAGCTTGCCACCTGACAGGAAACCGTGCCCCTTGGGGCTCTACAGAGCCTACAGGGCACGAGAACTTGGGGAGGCGCCCGGAGCCCATCCCCACATTTGGCAGCCCCCCGTGCCCCAACCCTGAGGCCCATGCTCACCCTCCCCTATGGCCTCATCTCAGCCCTCCACAGAGCTCGCCTCACAGCCTGCAGATTGGCCCTGCCGGGCTCCTGGACACTAACACTTACCCTAGGTTGGCCACAGAGGGGCCCCTCCCCAGGGTCCTGGCACCCCACTCTGGGGAATTGGGGACACCCAAGCCCCACCGTAGGACTCAGCCTGCAGCCCACAGTAAACTGTACCATTTGGGGGCACAACAGAGCATTCAGGGCAAGAGAATTGGTGCACCCCCTGAGAGCCCCTTCTGGGAAACCCCAACCTTTGTCTGCCTGTCTGGATGAAACCCCAAGGCTCACACTCACCCGCCCTTGTGCCCTCATCTCAGTCGGCCTGGGAGTTCTCTGAGCACTGGGCAGTTCGGACCTGCTGTCTCTTGAGGCCTAACCTAACCCTGGGTCTTCTGTTGAGGGTCCCTCCCCGTTAGCCTGCCTCCAAGGCACCAGGCATTGGGCTCACCTCTGCATGACTAGAGGACTCAGCCTGCCCCACAGCAGGAAACTGTCCATTTGGGGCTGCAGCAAGGATTCATAGCAGGAAAATCAGAGGGCCCCCCTCAGCCCATCCCAAGCAATCCCCACTTTCAGTGATCTCCCCGGATCCAATTACTAGCTTCACACTGACCTTAAAACTTGCTCTCCATGGAGATCTTTTGAAATTCTCCACACTTCCAACCGATGGCATCATCCAGCTTCAGAGCCTTACCCAGCTTTAGGTCTTGAGATGGATTAAAATGGGAAGTCATTTCAATGATGACGACGTACTGGTGACCAAAAGATACATGCATAAATGCTTCATATCACTTGGCTTCAGGGAAATGCAAGTCTAAACCCCTATAGATGCCATATCACACGAGGCCGAATATCTAAAAATAAGAAGACATGAAACTATACATGTTGGAGAGGATGTGGAGAAATGGGAACCCTCTTACACCCCTGTACGAATGAGGTCCGGTACAGCCACTCCTGAAAATGGTACGGAGTTTCCTCAAGAAGTTATAAATAAAGCTACCCTATGTCCCAGCAATTGCACTACTGGGTATTTACCCAAAACAGACAGAGGTAGAGAAGACGGGACACATGCACCACAGTATTCATAGCAGCAATATCTATAATAGACAAACTGTGGAAGGAGTGCAGATGACCATGGATAGATGAATGGATAAAGAAGATGTGGATCATATATATATAATGGAATATTACTCAGCCATCAGAAAGGATGAATACTTACCATCACACCGACCTGGGTGGAGCTGGAGGGTATTATGCTGAGTGGAATAAGTCAACGAAAGAAAGACAATGATCATATGCTTTCACTCCTATGTGGAATATCAGAAACAAGGAAGAAGACCATAGGGGAAGGAAGGGAAAATAAAATGGGAAGTCATCAGAGAGGGAGAAAACTCATGATGGACTCAAACTATCACAAGAAACTGATGATTGCTGGAGGAGAAGTTGGGGGGGGGGTAACTGGGTGAGTAGCAGTAAGGAGGTCACACGATACAATGAGCACTGGGTGTTACACACGACTGAAAATTTATTGAAGACTACATAATTGAATTTAAATTAAAGAATAAAAGACCTCGAATAAACAATCCTAAGCATTTGTATGGAACCACTAAAGATTCCGAACAGCCAGTGCAATGTGGAAAAGAAAATCAAAGCTGGAGGACTCACAATTTCAGATTTCAGGTTATACTACAAAGCTGCAGTCATCCTAACAAGACAGTACGGCACAAAAATAGACACAGCGACCAAAGGAACAGGATACAAGTCCAGACAGAAACCCACAATTATGTGGTCCATGAATCTTCCACAAAGCAAGCAACGATATCAAAAGGGAAAAGGACAGTCTCTACAACAAATGGTGTTGGGAAAACTAGACAGCTACGCACAAAAGAATGAAATTAGACTGCTTTCTTACACAATACAGACAAACACAAAACAGTTTCAAGACCTCAATATGAGACCTGAATCCATAAAAATCCTACAGGAGGGAAGACAGTAACTTCTTGACATGGACCATAACAACGTTTTTCTAGACTGTCTTCTGAGGCAAAGGAAATGAAAGCAAAAATAAACTATTGGGAATACAACAAAATAAAAAGTTTCCACACGGCAGAAGAACAATGAAAACGTAAAAATAATAAGACAACCTACTCAAAGGGAGAAGATATTTGCAAAGATCATATGCAATAAAGGGGTAGTGTCCAAAACATATACAACTGATACTACTCGACCCCCAAAAAACAAATAATCCTGTTAAAAAATAGGCAGAAGACATGGACAGACATTTCTCCAAAGAAGAAATACAAATGGCCAACAGTCCCGTGAAAAGATGTTCACCATCACCCATCATCAGGAAAATGTAAATCCAAAGGACAATGAAGTAATACCTCAAACCTGTCAGAATGGCTAACATCAAAAGCACAACAAAGAGCAGGTGTTGGGAGGATGTGGATAAAAGGAAATCCTCACGAACTGTGGGTGGGAATGCAAACTGTGGTGACCACCGTGGAAAACACTATGAAGGTTCCTCAAAAAATTAAATATAGAACTACCCTACGATCCAACAATCACACTACTCGTATTTACCCAAAGAATAGGAAAACAGTAACTTCAAAGGATACATGCACCCCTATGTTTCTTGCACCATTATTTACAATATCACAATATGGAAGCAACCCAAGTGATGTAGAAAAATTGATAAATGGATGATAGATGTGTGTATTCACACACACACACACACACACACACACACACACACAAACACACACACAATGGAGTATTACTCGGCTTGAAAAAGAATGAAACCTTGCCATTTGCAGCCACATGGATGGAGCTAGCGAGTATTATCCTAACTAAAATCAGTCAGTCAGAGAAAGACAAATCCTATACGATGTCACTCTAATGGGGAATTTAAGAAACAAACAAAAATAAATAACTACAAGAGAAAAAGGAGACACACCAAAATACAAACTCTTAACAATAGAGAACAAAGGGATGGTTACCAGAGAGGAAGTGGATAGAGGGATGAGGGAAATAGATGAAGCGGATTAAGAGGACACTTTTCTTGATGACCACCGAGTAATATATGGAATTACTGAATCACTCTATTGTACACCTGAAACGAATGTAACACTGTATGTTAGCTCTACTGAAATTAAAATAAATTTTTTAAAGATTTTTCTTTCAGGAACCTCTTTGAGAAATCTTTTCCTGTGCAATGTGCATAAGCATTACTTGGGAGGATTCACTCTACAATAATTATTCACTCTATGCCTTGAATTCAGATTTTACTGAGTTCTTACTTTGGATCCCAGCCCACGGGAGCCATGGTCCTTTTCTATCCAAGCTCAGCACCTATGCATTCAAGATTGGAAGTAGAGACACATGTCACTTCAGAGTCCAGAAAGCTATTATTGTTTCTGTTTCAGTGTGAGAGAGTCACAGACTTTGGGACAGGTTTCAGAGCAGGTTTATTATGGATCCTGGATCTCTACTTCAATGTTCATTGCCTGGATCCATTTGGCTAATAGGTTCCCTGTGGATGGGCTTGCTTCCAAGCACATATATGGAAGATGCAAAGGTGGGTGGGCTTGGTGCGGGACAGGAAGAGGACCAAAAACGGACAAGGGTCCGACCCCTCCCCTGATCCAGGAACAGCTACGGGAGAGGGTACGGGAGGTAGAATCCATGTGAAATTCCAAGGTCACCAGATGAACACAGGAGGCACAGGTCAAGGGATCTGGAGTTGCAGGGGTTGAAGGCTGCTCTGAGCTACCTCTGGGAGGAAGGGAGGAAAGGAATGAGGAGACACTGCCTGCCCCTGGCCCATGCCAGCTGCCCACTGCTCTGACACGCATCAGTCTATGAGCTGACACAGCCTGGGCTCAGGAAGGGCTGGCTCGGGTCCCTCAATCTTCAGTGGGAAAGCTGGCCGCAGGGCTCAGACACATGCTGAGGGAGATGAGAGGGAAAGCTGCTCCACCCAGGTCATCCCCTCCTTGAGCAGACATCCCTTCAGAACTGCTAAAAAAAAAAACCCACTAACGCGGTTGAAAGACATGCCAAGCATGAACTAAGGCATAGAGTTATGTAAAATGACATTGATTTTTAAGTTCAGAGCTGTCATCTCAGGAAGTGGGGAGAGCAACCCTGAAGAAGACTGAGGGGAGGGCAGGCCATGCTGAAAAGGGAGACATGGCTTTCCTGATTGGGGACCTGCAGCCCCCTTCCAGGGCAGGGCATCATCCTTGCATCACATGAGATCCATGGAAGTGTTCCATCAGGGCCAGATGTTTGTCTCGAGAAGGCTACCCTGGCATTGGACTGCACAGGGCACCAGGGACGAGGGCCAGATGGAGGACGGACAATACCCCGGAGGCCATGGGGCAAGAGCAGAGGCACATGACCTTGAAGATGATGATGAAAAGCAGGAGGTGGCAGCATGGAGCCGGCCCAAAAGTACCATGGGAGCAGTGCACACAGCAACACTGACTGGGTGCCTTCTGTGCCAGGTGTTGCTGACTTCAGTGGGCTCCAAACTAGTCCTGACCACAAGACTAGGAAGTGTGCACCACCCCCGGCCTCCTCTCCCCTTGCAGCTGCTAGGAATCACGGTCACAGACCCTGGTCAGCTTTCGTGGAATCCAAGCAGTGGCTCCCCCGCACGCTGAACCTCTGGTGGTGGTCCAGTGCGACCCTCGTGCCTGGCCAGACACTGATGTCTACCTGTCTCCACACAAATCCACAGACAGGAGGGTGTCCCTGAATTCCACAGCACCTGATGAGACAGATCCACAGAACCCAACACACAGTGGGTCACTCGGGACTTCACCTATGGTCATGGAGCTCACCATACCCTATTTCCGTCACTTCCCACAGAAAGCCTGGTTCTGATCCCCCACAATACCATACATCCTGGTTGCTGACCTGGGGTCATGCCATGAAACCATATGGCACCTTTCTTTAAGTGAAGGCTATGCCTACACCTCCTAGAAAATATTTCTAATGAAGTACAAGTCCATCAGGACTATGGTGTGAATGGTAGCACACAGCCTGCATGGTAGTAGTCAGTAATTCTAACAAGGGTTAACCCCAAGCCCTGTCTCACTTAACCTTCCTCCATCCCCACTGAACTCATGGTCTGCCCTCAGAAAACCCTCCAGGAAACAAACCTTTCATCTGAATGCTCTCTTCACCTTCTGCTTCAAATCTTGTCCAACCACAATGATATGAAACTAGAAATCAGGCTCAAGAAAAAAATGGGACAGTTAAAAATAGGTGGAGATTGGGGGGCCTGGGTGGCTCAGTCGTTAAGGATCTGCTTTCAGCTCAGGTCGTGATCCCAGGATCCTGGGATCTAGCCCCGAATCAGGCTCCTTGCTCAGTTGGAAGCCCACTTCTCCCTCTCCCACCCCCCTGCTTGCGTTCCCTCTCTCACTGTCTCACTCTCTGTCAGATAATTAAATAATCTTAAAAGAATATGTGGAGATTTAACAACATGCTACTGAACAACCAACAGTCAAAGAAGAAATCAAAAAAAAATTTAGAAGTACCTTGACACTGATGAAAAAGACAACCTACAAAAACTTATGGGATGCAGCAAAAGTAGCTCTACTGGGGACATTCATTGAAATTCAAGTCTTCATCAATCCATGAGAATGCTCTCCTATAAACAATCTGATAAGTGGTAAAGAAGTAGAAAAAACAACAACAAACAAAGCCCCAAATTAGTAGAAATAAGGAAATAACAAAAAGGAATGCATAAATAAATCCAACGGAAGCAAAAAAAAAAAAAAAACCAATGAAAATGAGAGCTGCCTTTTTTGGAAAGATAAACAAAACTGACAAACTTAGCTAGACTCACCAAGAAAGACAGAGGACTCGAATACAATCAGGAAAATAAGATAATGGATTCCTGTCTCATATCAAAATCAAAAGAACTCTTCAACCTTGGACACAACAACTTCTTGCAAGCCACGTCTCTAAAGGCAAAGGAAATAAAAGCAAAAATGAACTATTGGCACTTCATCGGGATAAAAAGCTTCTGCTCGGCAAAGCAAACGATCAACAAAACAAAAAGGCAACCTATGGAATCGAAGAAGATATCTGCAAATGATATTACAGATAAAGGGCTGGTATCCAAGATCTATAAAGAACTCCTCAAACTCGACACCCAAAAAATGGGCAGAAGACACAAAGAGATACTTCTCCAGAGAAGACAAACAAATGGCCAACAGACAGATGAAAAAATGCTCCACATCACTTGCCATCAGGCAAATACAAATCAAAACGACAATGAGATACCACCTTACACCAGTTAGAATGGTTACAATTAACAAGGCAGGGGGCACCTGGGTGGCACAGTGGTTAAGCGTCTGCCTTCAGCTCAGGGCGTGATCCTGGCATTATGGGATCGAGCCCCACATCAGGCTCCTCCGTTATGAGCCTGCTTCTTCCTCTCCCACTCCCCCTGCTTGTGTTCCCTCTCTCGCTGGCTGTCTCTATCTCTGTGGAAGAAAGAAATAAAATCTTGAAAAAAAATTAACAAGACAGGAAATTACAAAAAGTCAGAGAGGATGTGGAGAAAGGGGAGCCCTCTTACACTACTCGTGAGAATTCAAGCTGGTACAGCCACTTTTGAAAACGATATGGAGGTTCCTCAAGATGTTAAACACAGAGCTATCCTACGACCCACCAATTGCACTACTGGGTATTTACCCCATAGATACAGAGTAATGAAAAGAAGGGGCACCTGTATCCCAATGTTCATAGCAGCAATGTCCATAATAGCCAAACTGTGGAAGGAGCCAAGATGTCCTTCAGCAGATGAATGGACAAAGAACATGTGGTTCATCTATACAATGGAATATTACTCAGTCATCAGAAAGGATGAATACCCACCATTTGCACCAACGTGGATGGACCAGGAGGGGATTATACTAAGTGAAATTAAGTCAAGCAGAGAAAGACAATTATCATATGCTTTCCCTCCTATGTGGAATGGAAGGAATAGCATGGAGGACATTAGAAGAAGGAAGGGAAAAGTGAAGGGGGGGAATGAGAGGGGAAGATGAACCATGAGAGACTACTGACACTGGGAAACAAACTGAAGGTTGCAGAAAGGGAAGGGAAGGGGAATGGGTTATCCTGGTGATGGGTATTAAGGAGGGCACGTGTTGGGGCACCTGGGTGGCACAGCGGTTAAGCATCTGCCTTCAGCTCAGGGCATGATCCCGGCGTTATGGGATCAAGCCCCACATCAGGCTCCTCCGCTGTGAGCCTGCTTCTTCCTCTCCCACTCCCCCTGCTTGTGTTCCCTCTCTCGCTGGCTGTCTCTATCTCTCTCGAATAAATAAATAAATTCATAAAAAAAAGGAGGGCACGTGTCATAATGAGCTCTAGTTGTTATATGCAAACAATGAATCATGGAACACTACATCAAAAACAAATGAAGTACTGTACAGTGACTAACATTATTTTCAAAAAAGAGAAAGATATGAAATCCATACAGGAAACCTGTCACTATGTGCAAATGACATGAAATCCCGAAAGATTCCACAAAAAAAAAAAAAACCCTGTTAGAATAAACAAATTCAAGAAAGCTGCAGGATATAAAGTCAATATACAGAGAACTGTTGTCTTTATATTTTTTCAGATTTTATTTATTTATTTGACAGGAAGAGAAAAAGCACGAGCAGGGGGAGTTTCAGAAAGAGGGAAAAGCAGATCCTCACTAAGCGGGGAGCCCAACACGGGGCTCGATCCCGGACTCTGGAATCATGACCTGAGCTGAAGGTAGACGATTCACTTATGGAGCCACCCAGATGACCCAACTTCTTGCATTTCTGTATCCTGATGACACACTTTCGCAAAGAGAAATTTAAAAAGCAATGCCATTTACAATTGCATCAAAAAAATCTACGAATAAAAGTAACCAAGAATGAGAAAGACATAGTACACTCAACACATGGCAGAAAAGAAATGAAAAACATGAGTGTCGAGGGGGGCAGAATGTATGGGTCAAAGATTTGGAAGGCAACACAAACAAATGGAAGCTTATGCCATGCTCCTTAACTGGAAGAGTTAATTATGTGAACATGTCCTTCGTACCCAAAGCAATCGACAGATGTGATGAAATGCCTATCTGAATTCCAGTGGCATTATTCGAGGAAATAGAAAACAGTCCTCAAACTTGTATGGAATCACAAAAGACCCCAAATACCCAAAGCAACCTGGAGAAAGAAAGGTGCAGTCAACACACTCCTGGATTTCAAGCTAGATTACAAAGCTGTTGTCATCAAAACAGGATGGTACTGGCATAAACACAGACACCAGGTCAGTGGAACAGAACAGAAAGCTCAGAAACTTACCCACACGTAGATGATCCTAACTTACGACACAGCAGCAGAAGATATGCCATGAGGGAAGGACTGTCTCTTCAGTGAGCGGTAACAGGCAAACTGGACACTAAATGCAGAAGAATATAACTGGGCCACTTTCTTACACCACACACAAAATTTTTAATGGATGAATGATTTGAACATAACACCTGAATCCATAAACCTCCAAGAAGACACAGGTACTAAGTCTCTCGACATTGGTTTTGGCAAAGAGTCTTCAGATCGGACACCAAATGCAAAGCAACAAAAGCAAAAAAAAAACAAGTGGAACAACATCAAACTGAAATCGTCCACAGGGCAAAAGAAACCATCAAAAACGTAAAAGGCCACTGACCCAATAAGAAAAAAATATCTGCAAATCATATGTGTGAGAAGAGGCTAATATCCAAAATACACACAACACTCATACAAATCAAAACAAACAAAAAAAAGTATAAAAAATGGGTGTAATATGTGAATAGATACTTTCCAAAGATGGCACACAGGTGCCAACAGACAGAAAAAGTTGTACGACATCACTAATCATGGTCAGGAAAACATCAGTCAAACCCACAATCGGCTATCCCCTCACAACTGTTGGAACAGCAATTGTCCCAGAGACAGACACCAGGTGGGGTCAAGGGTGTGCAGACGAGGAGACACTGTGCACTGTTGGTGGGAATGGAAATTGGTGCAGCCACTGTGACAAACGGTATGGAGGTGCCTGAAAAAATAAATACAACTACCACATGACCCAGTAATGGCTCTACTGAGTATTGATTCGGAGAACACAAAAATACTGCCTCAAACAGACAGATACACTCCCACGTTCACCGCAGCATTATTCACAATTACCAGACATGGAAACACAGACCTTGGGGGCCTTATGCCAAGTAATTCAGACACAGAAAGACAAATACCAGATGCTCTCATGTACATTCCACGAGGAATAAACAAATACTGAACACATAGATACTGAGAGCAGATTGGTAGGTGCCAGATTCGGGGATGGGGTGGTAGAAACGGGTGAAGGTGGTCAAAGTCTCAATGTTTGAGTGAGAAAATCTGACAGTCATGAAATGTTCTGTCCAGCATGGAGACTAAAACTAACCCCGCAGCATGGGGTATAGGTTTCCCTGCTCTTTGAAAGTACAGGGCTTCTGAGAAACCTTGCACAGCAGAAATGGTGTCAAGAAGGAATGGCCATTAATTTACACGGAACAATTAGACAGTGTGCTCAGACTCCAAATTTCCTTCTCTTTGGCTTTTCTTAGGCCTCAGGACACAAGTTTCTAACGGAGGCCCAGCATAAATGAAGATAAAGCACAGCAGAGGCTCACAGACACCATTCGAAGTGCTGGTGGCTGGATGGGGAGAGTGGTTCCCAGCGGAAGGAGATGGTTGGGGTGCACGTCGCCTCTGTCCTGCTTCTCCCCAAAACAGATGCTGAACGCGATTCTCACTGTTCACCTTTTTTCATAAGAGGGAAATCCTCTTCAGGTCTCTTCCTCTTGCTGAAGCTGGGTAATATATAGTTCTTCCAAGAAAGCCCAGTGTCTTAATGTGAACGTTTAAAAAGTGGGGGATACTTGTACCTGAGCATTGCTGAGGGAGGAGATGTGAAAGGTTCTCCCAGACACAAACCTCAGCAGATCCACCGGGAAAGGCACCTTCCTCAGCATGCGGAACACGGACTACCTCCTACCCCCCAGAAACCCTCTCCTTCCCCTCGGTCAGGACAACCCACATCAGCTGGGAATTACCCCCATTCCTCCGTTCTCTTGCTCCTAATAGCTAACCTATCAGCAAATCCTGTGAGCTCCATCTTCAAAATGGACCCAGAATAGGTCTAACCACTCCATCCAAGGCCACCTGTCTGGTCCACAGTGCCTGAGTTCCTGGAAAAGCTTCGTCATTGACCTGCCTTGCCATCTTCAACCCACTGTCATCTGTTCTCAACACTGTAGCCAGGATGGCCCAGTGAAACAGGGTCTCATGGGGTTATAGCCCTTGAATGGCTTTCTGTCACTCCTCTGAGGTCATGTCCTAAGCTGTCTCCTGTGGCCACAGGGCTTTCTTGCTGCTCCTGGATATACCTGGAATTCTCCTGCCCCAGAGCCTTTGCACATGCTCTCCCTTCTGTTCAGAATGCTCTTGATGTGTTCTCACTCACCTTCGGAGAAGTCTGAATTGGAGTGACAGGGACAGAAGGTGAGGCTGTGTGTGTTGGGTGAGGCTGGTGGCCCAGAAGAAGGTTCTCTGCCAGCTCTCCGCCTGTGCCTCACATGTCCTCAGCCAGGAACTTGCACACAGCCCTCACCTGTCACAACTCTCACCCAGGTTACCCACAGCCACCCCTCGAGCACACCCTGCCCACACCCTGCTGCAGAATGCATTCAGCTCTCCTCTGGGACCCCTGTCAGCTTTACCCAGACCTGGAACTCCCCCGTCGCCTGCAAAGCTCCCGGATTCCCCATCTGCTTCCAAAATCACACTGGCTCAAGGCTTTCATGAGAAATCTATAACGCTAACTAATGAAAGGTTCACACCTACTTTCCCATTCTTTTGCCTCTCTCTCCACCTTCTTTCCTACCTGTGCAAACTGTAACATATCAGTGGAACATGAACATGCTCTGAGACCTGAATCTTTCATTGCAGCTTTCTGAGGACTCCTTATGTGATAAGCAACTAGTGTATCCTACAACAGGGTGTTTTACAACTCTCATCTATAGAATAGTACAGCCCAATTCACTACAATTTTACCTCACTCTTCATGAAGCAGAACACTTTTTCCTTTCTTCTTTTACTTAAATTCTAGTTAGTTCACATGCCATGGGATATTCGCTTCAGGGGTAAGATTTAGTGATTCCTCACCTGCATACAGAACCCAGTGCTCATCACAAGTGCCCTCCTTAACACCCCTCACCCATTTAACCCTTCCCCCAAGCCCCTGTCCTGCAGCAACACTCAGTTTGTTCTCCAAGGTTGAGTCTATTTCCTTGTTTGCCTCTCTCATTACCCCTCAACTCTGTTCATCTGTTTTCTTTCTGAAATTCCACAAGCGTGAGAGCATAGGATATTTGTCTTTCCTCACTGATTTTGCTTAGCTTAATACACTCGAGATCCATCCACATCCTTGCAAATGGTAAGATTTCATTCTTTTTGAAGCTGGGTCATATTCCATTATATATATTTATGTATCCCACATCTGCTTTATCCATTCATCAGTGCATGGACTTTGGGATTCTCTCCATAGTTTGGCTACTGTGGACTTTGCTGCTATAAACATCATGGTTCATGGACCCCCTTCGAATCTGCATTTTTGTATCCTTTGGGTAAATACCTACGAGAGCAATTGCTGGATCATGGGGTTGTTCAATGTTTAACTTTTTGAGGAACCCCCACACTGTTTCCCAGACTGGCTGCACCACTTTGCATTCCCACCAACAGGATGGGACGGTTCCCCTTTAAGCAGAACATTATCTGACGGCAATTTCATAAGAGGAAACAAAACATCTGTGAGATGCACCCAGGGTCAGGCAAGCAGTTGCAGAATTCACCCCAAGGCTCCTGACGCCAAGCCCCTTGAAGCCACCAGCATGCCACTATCCAAAAGAATTCCCAGACTCTCCTTCTGACTCCACCACCAAAGAAACTACAGAGAGAATATGGCACCTCAAAATATCCAGATAATACATTTAGTAATACTAGAAAGTCAAGCTCAACTTTTAAACAGGAACAGGCCGCTTTGGATAATTTTCAATTTTCCCTCCACCGTAATTTTAACTCTTCTGATGAATAAACTAATCAATAATGAAACATCACCTTTGTCAAATGACATCATCCAACTCTGTATCAGATGCAAAAAAGCCACCTAACTCTAGATGCTGGCCACTCAACCATATCTTAGGCCCAATTGAATAAACACTGTCAGATGAAGGAACAAATTAGATGTTACAAACAGGCACAGAGTGAATCTCACCTTCCCTTTCTAATAAAAGAGGGTTCCTAGGAAACAGATGGTCAAAATACATTTGTAAGCAATAAATGGACAGAGAAATTGTGATCCCCTGCAAAGTTCTACCTGCAGGGAAACTAAGTAATTCTTGCACCAAACCCAGAATGCTGACAGCTACTTCAATTTTACTTTGTGGCTCAACTAGAGAAAAGAGAAAAGCCCAGGAGGTTTTGGGATAATGAGAGGTTTTACCTCCAGCCCTGACATAATTAGGACTTTTTGCCAAACATACCTGTGCTTTCTCTGAACACTGGCATCCTGTGACAAGCTGCCTCACTGACTCCGATGCTGACGTTCAAAACCTCGGGTGTCGTGGAGTCAGAGCAGAGAAGTGCTGTCAGCTGGGGAGAAGAAGGCACCTCTGACCTAAAGCCTGCACACCTGCTTCGGTTTCTGGGTGAAGGGGCAACACATACTTGTTGTTTAGCAGTAATTACCTTCATTCTCAATAGACCAATGACCTTGCCTTTTCTGGAAAGCAGACTTACTCTTCTAAGGAAACCCTCAATTCGTCTATTGCCAATGCAACTAGAGTGGGGTCTGGTTTATGCCCGCCTCAAGGACCCCACCTGGAGGATTTTCCTGCATGATTCTAACAGCCAATTACCACTAACCCGGGGGCACACGGGGCATAATGCTGAAGTTGGGGGACGGCTCTGGGGCTTGCTACTGCCACACCTGTGTCTGGGGGCCAGGGCACAACCTGCTGAACTCGGGGTACTGCTCAAGAGGCATCACCTGCACTGTGTCAGAGAACCGGGGGACACATCACTGAAGGTGGGGACTCTGTGAGGTCCTTACCCGCACTCTTCCCGGGGAACAGGGGAAACCCTGAAATTCTGCAACCCATCCCACAAAAGCTCAGGTGAGTGGGCGCCCTGGAGTTCACGGGTATGGGGAATAAAGCCAGTTGAGGACTTGGGGCAGAAGAGACTTTAAAGGGAAAAAGAAAACTCACCTGAGTCCCCACAATGAACCCTCTCCACGTGCCCTTCCAGAACCCTGCCTCCCACCTGGGGCGCACCCTACCCCCAGACCCCCCCCCTCCCCCGGTGCATGCTGCTCACTCACCACCCAGGAACTCCACAGGGCAACTCTCTCTCTCCCAATGCCCCTTCTTCTGCCCCAGGTCTGCACCCCACTGCAACTCTGGAACAGCCCACAGAGATGTAGCTCCACCCCCAAGCAGTGATTGGTCAGGGAGTGTGGTGCCCCAGCCTCTGGGATGCCAGGCAACCTGCCCTCAAGCCCCTGGAACCCTGAAAGTGCAGGGGGTCCAAGAGTTGCCTCCTCTACCCAACACCCAGCACCGGCATGGGTGGGGTCCTGGGCCGGGCTCCCCCCACACACCTGGCCCCTTCCAGGGACCCCTCTAGCTGAAGACCACCCTCAGAGTCCTGCCCCTTCCCTTTCTGCACCAGCCCTCCCTGCTGGGGTGTGCCTGGTTCTGGGCAAGGTCAATGGCTCTCAGACCCTCCAAGGCTTGGGCTTTAGGAAATGCAATGATTTCATGCATTTTCAGTATGTCCATGTCAGTATGACTTTTGTCTTATGGGAGCCAAAGAGGTTCTTTATTTTTCCTTATCTTCATGTTGGCATTTTTGGTTATTGTTTTCTTCTTGAAGCAGATGTACAACATGTGCTTGGGGCAGAAATAGGGCCCATCCTTTGAGTTTTGCCCAATCATTTTGAGCCGGGTAAAATGTTAAAGGATAGCTTCCCTGGGATCCCAGGATCAGGGCCCACAGATGATATAAGATAAAAATTACTTTCATCATTATAATTACAACTAAATGGAGGAATTTGAGACAAAAGCACCTTTCACAAGAGTACCAAGAAATCAAAAGGATGCCCTCGGAAGGCTACCTGCTCCATGGTCAGCACAGGTAACAGAAGTGTTCACAGTCTCTGGACTCCTGCCCTTCTCCTGCCCAAATCTCTGAAGCACACAGACCACTTAAAATCAGAATTGTAGAACTGCTAGACACCTTAGAGATGTCTGGCACCATTCCCTTGGCCTGCATAATAAAACACAGTAGCTCATTGTCACAAACTAATTTCAACATGAAGTGCCCCCTGGATGCACGAAGTTCTTTCTCTGCAAATGTTGACTAATGTAAGTCACAGTCATACCATTTAAACACTAGGATGGCTGGGAAGTCATGGTAGGTAAGGCAATATTTTAGCCATGTTTATAAGCATTGGCTCACATTGTAGAAGAGGCTGAGCTGAGTGTTTTTAAATACTATTTCAGACCTGTTTTACAGCACCCTCTGAACATACCAGAGCCTGAATCGACTAAAGAAGACGGTTGGTTTCAGTAACTTTAATACCAGGAAAATATTATACTGTCTGTATTCCTAAGGATCTTTGAGTATCTTACCCAGAGGTCCTCCACTGAGATAATGATCTTAATGATCACCATGGGCAGAGGTGAAACCAGCTGAATTCGTTCCAGTTGCCCACATGACAAGAAAATCCTGATCCTTGATAGGTTTCCAGATCGAGAACCAGAGATAAGAGGGAAATAGTACCCTGTATGGAACTACAAGGGATTTGGAGTCAATTTGGGGATCCCACTTAGGTTTCTGGCACTAAAATCCTCTGTGACTCATGTCATCTGAGTCCCTGCTTAACCACCTGAAAATGTGCCTAAAAATATCTACACCCTAGTTGAGAAGTTGAAGAGGCAGAATGCTACAAAGAGCCAGTATGATGTCTCTCAAGAACAGGTGTTCAGGAAGCCATAATTGCTATTGGGTATATTTCTTTTTCAGAAGAAAGAACACATGTTGAATCCATATTTCTAATAGATGACTCACCAGATGATTTTAAAACCTGAAGGAAGGCCAAGAAGTCGCTCTTGTGTCATAGTTCACTCAGAAATCATGTTGTTGGACTGGTGAGGACGATACGATAGCAACACCATCACTAAGAGTGGGGAGCTTCTAATTTCTATACGGCCATGTTGACCCCCTTAGCTCAGAGCCACCAGAAAGGGCAGCTGGGGAGGGGGCACCATCATCACTATGAGTGGGGAGCTTCCCATTTCCATATGGCCATGTTGACCCCCCCTTAGCTCAGGGCCACCAGAAAGGACAGCTGAGGGGGACCACAGGCCAAGGCTGCCAGGTGTGGCTGGGGCAGGCAGAACTCTGACTTAAGGCTCAACTCCTGTCTACGTTATTATAATGCTCTTCACAAAGAAAGTGCCATTGTGTGTGAGCCCTCATGTAGAAAAGGTTCAGAATTTCCATTGAGATTCCCTCTCTGACCTTTAGGATATGTAGCAAAGTTCCATTTAATTTTTAAACATTGAAGGACTTCCTGGTTTTCTTTTCACTATGACTGTGGCTCAATTCCCCTGTGGTCTAAGAATAGAATCTACTTAATTTCAGGGTTTAACATTTGTAGCCTTGATTCGTGGCCCCACCTACCATCTATTTGGGTAAAGAGTCTATGACCACTTGAAAATAATGTATTCTGCACTTATTATGGAATGTTCCCTATATGTCAATTAGGTCACATTTGTTACCAATGTTTTGTCTGCTTTTTCTGTCAGATATTGAGAAAGGTATATTAAAATCTTCAAACAATGCTGCTCTATTCAACGTGGCATTGGAGAATCTACCAGTGTTAGAAGGCAAGAGAAACAAAAAGTATAAGAATTGAGGAGATAATTGTGACTATTCACAGATAATACGATTGTGTACATAGAAAATTCAAAACAGTCTATAAATACCCTATTAGAATAAAAATGTTATTTATAAATTTGAGATGGATTGTAGCTTCCCATTGGACAGTTTCTGAAAGAAAACGTAGAACCTGTAAATCTTGGGGTAGGACATAGGGTGCACTAACCATTTAGAAGAATTCAGTGGGACTTCATAAAAATGTGACATTTCTCCTTATCTTATGACCATAAGAAAATGAAAAAGTGAACAGCAGGCTGGGAAGTAAAGATTTGCAATACACACACTGACAAAGACTTGTCAAGAAAGAATTCCTGCTCATCAACCATAAAAAGTCTATTTATAAACGAATACTTCACAAAAGATTGACTGATGGCCAATAAGAACAGGAAAGGGTGCTCTACAGTATTATTTTCAGGAACAACAAGGCCTTTCCTAAAATGAAAACATACACACAAACCAGTATTCCCTAGATGGATGACGTCCTTATTTCTGAGGACAGCTTGAAGAACAGACTAGCATCAAAGTAAAGTGATGGAATTCCTGACACTCAGAGGATGGACAATTGACCTCAAACTACAGTACAATTTCTAGGCATCATTCGGTCCTCTGAAGGCAGACAACTACCACACCCCTTCCTACACCACACAGGTTGCTTCCCAACACCTACCATAAAAGAAGAAGATGAGAAACAGATAGGACTAGTAGGAAATAGCAAAAATCACATGTGGGGATTATCCTGAAACACACTGGTCACATAACTAGTGTAAGGAAGTGTAGGGAACTGACAAGGACAGAGACTCAAGAGGTACTTCTCTGGGAAATGCTGTCTGAAATCGTCACTCCTTGGTACGAGCTAATGAGGGCTCTGAGCATACCCTAGGGTTTGCTCACAAGGGTCTGCGACACCATCGCTGAGGACTGAAACTCTTCAAGACCTCAAAGCTTGCCTGATTGACTATTGGACTAAGACAGTCCCATGTTCTGAAAACAGATACCAACTAATTGAAAGGTTCACCTGGGCTCTCTCGGAGGCCCTACAAGAAGCTGAACCATTCACTGAAAATCAATTACACACACACACACACACACACACACACACACACACACACACCTGTCATTTCAGCAATTACTTAAACATTCAAGGTTCTTCCTACCTTTTCTTTTTCACATTGATATTTATACTCACATGAAATGTCATCATTTCTAATGAACACTGATGTCAAAATAGAGATCCATTGACACAATATTCACAAAATGGAACTTCCCTGCTGTCATTTTTATATAGCGTTTTTTAAAGTTCATACATATTTTAGGTTTTTGGTAACTTATACAGGAGAAGATCATCACTGAAAAACTCTAAATACTGACAATGAGTTGTAAGCCTAGAGAACAAAAATTGTCCAATTTCATAGATAATAAGGAACCAAAGGAAAAGCATAGAAGCTGTAGTCAAATAATGTTACACATATGCATCCTCTATTATTCTGCTACTGAGGGGCGTGTTTTATTAGCACTATGCATGCATCAATTGCCTTCCACGTGCACCTGCACAGGTATAATGAATTACTACAGTAGAATGAAATGTCTGGGAATTACTTGGCGGCATCTATAATGAACAATTCAATTTCGATCTTATATTTGGTGAACTTCCACTTTCTGTCCCTTTAGACAATGGACCCTAAACAGAAGGGGGAGTGAACCACGAGAGACTATGGACTCTGGGAAACAAACTGAGGGCTTCAGAGGGGAGAGGGGTGGGGGATTGGGATGGGCCAGTGATGGGTATTAAGGAAGGTACATATTGCATGGAGCACTGGGTGTTATATGCAAATAATGAATCACGGAACACTACATCAAAAACTAAGGAAATACTGTGTAGTGACTAACATATCATAATAAAAAATTATTATTAGAAAAAAATTAAAGGTAAAAAAAAGCAATACAGCTTTTCTGTTTCAAGAACAATCACAATAGAGAAAAAACTAACTTCCAATCCCTAAAGCAAAACACAGACCAAGTTCCATTTCACTCCCCTTTATTCACATTCTCTGTGGGTTCTAAGCTATTTCCCTACCTCCTTTCCTGCTGAGCAGGGAGCCCGGGCTCAATCGCAGAACCCTGGGATCATAACCTGAGCCAAAGGCACATGCTTAACTGGCTGAGCCAGCCAGGAGCCCCAGCCATGTATTTCTTAAGCAAAAGGACACTTTCTCAAGATGCCTTCACATGACTTCACATGGTACCAGAGACCTGCATTTGCCTCTAGGAGGTTGCAGATGAAGGCAATTGCAAACTCTCACAGTGGTTTATCAAATACAATGACCCGCCTGGTGACAGTGAAACTCTTATGAGCCCACGAGAGGGTGCTGTGACACTCAGCTGTGGCTGGGCTGGCACAGAGAACCAAATCCTTTTCCCTGTCTGATGTCTGTGAGGAACAGATGCCCCCACTGTGAATGAGACCCTGCCACTGAGCTGTCCAGAGACGGCCATCCTCACGGAGGATGAGGATAAAGGACAATGCCTGAGGAGACCTCATCTGTCTCTTTTATCTTTTCATATTTTTGACAGTGGACAAATCACTGCCTAGGAGTCCCCAACTACCTTAGTCTCATCTGTGAATGACCAAGAGGTTTTACAAAACACTTAAGATTTTCACCTCACAAATGCCCACAACCACTTACCATAGGGATTCAACATTAAGCAAAGATACTGTTAGTTGGAAGAGAGGTCCTGCCCACTGTTGTTTCTCACTTATATGCTCATCTTCCTTACCTCATGGTAACATAACCACCTTGATTCCTGCTTCCGTCTTCAGGAAGGCTGATGTGACTTGAAGGGCATTACCCTGACATCGTTCTTTCTTAGCAATAAGATGTGGACATTTCCCTAGTCCTACACACCCAAAGTTGAATCGGAATCAGGATTGAGGAGGCTGATGAGAGTTGAAGGTGTTTTCCTGTACACGGTGGTTTATTACCAATAAGGATGGGTCAGAGTCCTCGAAATTCCAGAACCTTTTCATTAATGCTTCCTACTCGTGTAAGATGATGTACATTATTGGTCTTTCCCTGTATAGTGTGGTGACTCACAGAAAAGTGCTTAGCCCTTTCATCAGACTTCCACGACCACTTTGGGGCTGGCTTCCATATTCACAAAGGATGATGTTAGGGCTAAGAGGGTTCCTGTACACTGTTATTTCTTACAGATAAGTGTATGGCATTTTTGTTACATTGCCAGATCCACTTAGCTCCGGGCTTGCCGGCCTCTTGGGGACGAACCCTAACCCTAGGTCGGCCCCCGAGGGGCCCCTCCCAAGGGGCCTGGCACCACAACGCCAGGGATTGGGGACCCCTGAGCCCAGCGCCGGAGTCACCCTGCCGCCCCGCAGCAACCTGGGCTGCTAGGGGCGCCACCAGTCTTTCAAGGCGAGAGAACGGGCAGGGCCCTCCAAGCCCCCGGCGACCTTCGAAGGCCCCCCGCACTAAAATGCTTGGGTCCACACTCCCTCTCGCCAGCGCCCTCACCTCGGCCTGCCCCTCCGCCTGCGGCAGAGCTGGCGGAACGGGCCTGTTGGACTCCTGGGGGCTAACACTTACCCTAGGTCGGCCCCTGAGGGGCCCCTCCCAAGGAGCCTGGCACCGCAATGCCGGGGATTTAGGACCCCGAGCCCCAGTGCTGGACTCACTCTGCCACCCCGCAAGCACCCAGGGTGCTAGGGGCGTTGCCAGTCATTCAGGAAGAGAGAACGGGCAGGGCCCTCTGATCCCCCTGCGACCTCGAAGGCCCCCCGCGCAAAAACTCTGGCTCCCACGCTCCTGCTCGCCAGCGCCCTAACTTTGGCCCACCCCTCTGCTCGCTGCAGAGCTGGCGGATCGGGCCTGCTGGCTTCCTGGGGGCTAACCCTATCCCTAGGTCGCCCCCGAGGGGCCCCTCCCAAGTGGCCTGGCACCACATGCCAGGGATTGGGGACCCCCAAGTCCCAGCGCTGGACGCACCCTGCCACCCCGCCGCCACATGGGGTGCTAGGGGCGTCGCCAGTCCTTCAGTGCGACAGAACGGGCAGGACCCTCCGAGCCACCTGCTACCTTCGAAGGCATCCCGAGCCAAAGCCAAATTGCTCTGGCCCACGCTCCCGCTCGGCAGCACCCTCATTCGGCCCGCCCCTGTGCTCGCCCCACAGCTGGCGGATCGGGCCTACCAGCCTCCTGGGGGCTAACCCTAAGCCTAGGTAGGCCCCCGAGGGGCCCATCCCAAGGGGCCTGGAGCCGCAACACCAGGGATTGGGGAACGCCAAGCCCCAGCGCCGGACTCACCCGGCTGCCCTGCCACCACCCGGGACACTAGGGGCGCCCAAGGTCATTCAGGGCCAGAGAACAGGCAGGGTCCACAGAGCCATCGACGACCTTCGAGGCCCTTCAACAAAACGCTTGGGCCCACGCTCCCACTCACCAGCGACCTCACCTCAGCCCGCCCCACTGTCGTCCCACAGCCGGGGGATTGGGCCTGCCGGTGCCCTGGGGGATAACCCTAACCCTAGGTCTGCCCCCAAGTGGCCCCTTCCCATTGGGCCTGGCGCCGCAACGCCAGGGATTGGGGACCCCCGAGCCCCAGGTCCGGACTCACCCTGCCACCCTGCCTCCATCCAGGCTGCTAGGGGCGCTGCCGGTCATTCAGCACTGGAGAACGGGCAGGGCCCTCAGAGACCCCGGCAACATTCAAAGGTACCCCGCGCCAAAACGCTTGGGCCCACGCACCCGCTCGCCAGCGCCCTCACCTCGGCCTACCCCTCCACTCCCCACACAGCTGGCGGATCGGGCCTGCCTGCCTCCTGGGGGCTAACACTAACGCTAGGTTGGCAACCGAGGAGCCCTTCCCAAGGTGCCTGGCGCTGCCATGCTGGGGATTGGGGACCCTCGAGCCCCAGGGCCAGACTTACCCTGCCGCCCCGCCGCCACCCAGGCACTAGGGCCTCGCCGGTCATTCAGGGCGGGAGAACGGACAGGGCCCTCCGAGCACCCCGAGGACTTCGAAGGCCCCCTCGCCAAAACTCTGGGGCCCACGCTCCCGCTCGCCAGCGCCCTCACCTCGGCCCGCCCCTCTGCTCGCCACACAGCTGGCGGATCTGGCCTGCCGGCCCCATTGGGTTTAACCCTACACCTAGGTCGGCCCCCGTGGGCCCCCTCCCAAGGTGCCTGGCACTGCCTCGCCGGGGATTTGGGTCCCCGGAGCCCCTTCGCCAGACTCACCCTGCCGCCCAGCCGTCAACCGGGCCACTAGGGGTGCCGCCGGTTATTCAGGTCGGGAGTACGGGTAGGGCCCTCCAAAACACCCGCAACATTCGAAGGCCCCCCGCACCAAAAGGCTTGGGCCCACACTCCCACTCCCCAGCGCCCTCACCTCGGCACACCCCACCGCTCGCTGCACAGCTGGTCTATCGGGCCTGCCGGCCTCCTGGGGGCTAACCCTAACCCTAGGTCAGCCCCCGAGGGGCCCCTCCCAAGGGGCCTGGCGTCGCCACACCACGGATTGGGGACCCCCGATCCCCAGGTCCGAACTCACCCTGCCGCCCCGCCTCCATCAGGGCTGCTAGTGGCGCTGCTGGTCATTCAGCGCGGGAGTATGGGCAGGGCCCTCAGAGACCCCGGCAACATTCAAAGGTACCCCGCGCCAAAACGCTTGGGCCCACGAACCCGCTCCCCAGCACCCTCACCTCGGCCCACCCCTCCACACCCTGCACAGCCGGCGGATCGAGCCTGCTGGCCTCCTGGGGGCTAACCCTAACCCAGGTCGGCCCCCGAGGGGCCCCTCCCAAGGGGCCTGGCGTCGCCTCACCAGGGATTGGGGAGGCCCGAGCCCCAGGGCCGGACTCACCCTGCCGCCCCAGCACCACCTGGGCCGCTATGGGTGCCGCCGGTCATTGAGAGAGGGAGAACTTGCTGGGCCCTCGGAGCCCCCAGCGACCTTCGAAGGCCCCCATGCCAAAATGCCTTGGCCCACGCTCCCGCTCACCAGCACCGTCACCTCGGCCTGTGCCTCTGCATGCCGCACAGCCAGCAGATCGGCCCTGCCTGCCTCCTTTGGGCTAACCCTAACCCTACATCTGCCCCTGAGGGGTCCCTCCCAAGGGGCCTGGCAACACCACGCCCGGGATTGGGGACCCCTGAGCCCCAGATCCAGGCTGACCCTGCTGCCCCGCCACCACCCGGGCCTCTAGGACACCACCAGTCATTCAGGGCGGGAGAACGGGGAGGGCCCTCCGAGCCCCGTGTGACATTCGAAGGCCCCCCGTGCCAAAACGCTTGGGCCCACACTCTTGCTCGCCAGCGACCTCACCTCGGCCAGCCCCCCCGCACGCCACACAGCCAGCGGATCGGGACTGCCGACCTCCTGGGTCTAACCCAAACCCTACGTCATCACCCAAGGGGCCCCTCCCAAGGGGACTGGCGACACCACGCCGGGGCTTGGGGACCCCCGAGCACGAGCGCCGGACTCACCCAGCGGCCCGGCCGCCACCCGGGATGCTAGGGGCGCGGCCGGTCATTCAGGGCCGGAAAATGGACAGGGCCCTCCGAGCCACCGGCGACCTTCGAAGGCCCCCTGCACCAAAACGATTGGGCCCACGTTCCCACGCGCCAGCGCACTCATCTCAGCCCGCCCCTCCACTCGCTGCACAGCCTGCAGATCGGAATGCCAGCCTCCTGGTGTCTAACCCTATCCTTAGGTCGGCTCATGAGGGGCCCTTCTGAAGGGGCCTGGCGCCGCCACGCGGGTGATTGGGGACCCCCAAGCACCAGCGCTGAACTCACCCTGCCGCCCCGCTGCAACCCGGCTCACTAGGGGCACCATCCTCATTCAGGGCTGGGAAACGGGCAGGGCCCTCTGAGCCCCCGGCGACCTTCGAAGGCCCAACACGCAAAAACGCTTGGGCTCACACTCCCGCTCGCCAGTGCCCTCACCTCGGCCCGCCCCTCCGTTCGCTGTACAGCTGGCAGATCGGGCCCCAGCCTCCTTTGGGCTAAGCCTAACCCTTGGTCGGCCCCCGAGGGACCCCTCCCAAGGGGCCAGGCTCCGCCACGGTGGGGCATTTGGACCCCTGAGCCCTACCCCAGACTCACCCTGCCGCCCCGCCGCCACGCAGGATGCTAGGGATGCCACCGGTCATTCAGGGAGGGAGTACGGGCAGGGCCCTCTGAGCCCCCGGCGACCTTCGAAGGCCCCCCACACCAAAACGCTTGGGCCTATGCTCCCGCTCGCCAGCGTCCTCACCTCGGCCAGCCCCTCCCCTCGCCGCACAGATGGCCGATCGGGCCTGCCGGCCTCCTTTGGGCTAAAGATAACCCTAGCTCAGCCCCCGAGGGACCACTCAAAAGGGGCCTGGCAATGCCACGCTGGGTATTGGGGATACTGAGCCTGAGCTCCGGACTCACCCTGCCGCCCCGCCGCCACCCTGGCCGCTAGGGTGCCGCCGGTCACTCAGTGCGGGAGAACTTGCTGGGCCCTCCGAGCCCCCGGTGACATTCGAAGGCCCCCCGCGCCAAAACACTTGGGTCCATGCTCCCGCTCGCCAGCGTCCTCAACTCGGCCCACCCCTCCACATGCCACACAGCTGGCTGATCAGGCCTGTCGGCCTCCTGGGAGCTAACCCAAACCCTACATCGGCCCCCGCGGGGCCACTCCCAAGGGGCCTGGCGCCGCCACGCTGGTGCTTGGGGATCCTGGAGCACCAGCGCCAGACTCACCCTGCCGCATCGCCACGACCCGGCCCGCTAGGGGCGCCGTTCTCGTTCAGGGCGGGAGAATGGGTAGGGCCCTTCCGAGCCCCAGGCGACCTTCGAAGGCCCCCTGCACCAAAACGCTAGGGCCCACGCTCCCGCTCGCCAGCGCCCTCACCTCGGCCCACCCCTCTGCTCGCTGCACACCCAGCAGAACTGGCTTGCCGGCCTCCTGGGGGCTAACCCCAACCCTAGGTCGGCCCCCGAGGTACCACTCCCAAGTGCTTGGTGCCGCCATGCCGGGGATTGGGGACCCACGAGCCCTAGCTCCGGGCTCACCCTGCCGCCCTGCCGTGACCTGGCCCGCTAGGGGCAATGTCCTCATGGGGCGGGAGAACAGGCAGGGCTCTCCGAGCACCCAGCGAGCTTCGAAGGCCTTCCGTGACAAAACGCTTGGGCCCACACTCCCGCTCGCCAGAGCCCTCCCCTGGCCCGCCCCTCCACTCCCCACACAGCTGGTGGATCGGGCCTGCCGGCCTCCTTTGGGCTAACCCTAACCCTAGGTTGGCCCCCAAAGGACCCCTCCCAAGGGGCCTGGCATCACCTCGCCAGGGATTGGGGACGCCCGAGGCCCAGCCCCAGATGCACCCTGCCAATCCGCCACCACGTGGGATGCTAGGGGCGCTACCGGTCATTCAGGGAGGGAGAACGTTCAGGGCCTTCCAAACCTTCGGCGACCTTCGAAGGCCCCCATGCCAAAACGCTAGGACCCACGCTCCCGTTCGCCAGCACCCTCATCTCGGCCCACCCCACGGCTCGCCGCACAGCCGGAGGATCGGGCCTGCCTGCCTCCTGGGGGCTAACACTAACGCTAGGTCGGCAACCGAGGAGCCCTTCCGAAGTTGCCTGGCACCGCCACACTGGGGATTGGGGACCCTCGAGCCCCAGGGCCAGACTTACCCTGCCGCCCCGCCGCCAGCCGGGCGCTAGGGCGTCGCCGGTCATTCAAGGGAGGAGAAGGGGCAGGGCCCTCCGAGACCCTGGCTACCTTCAAAGGCCCCATGCTCCAAAACACATGGGCCCACGCTCCCACTCGCCAGCGAGCTCACCTCTGCCCGCCCCTCGGCAAGCCTTACAGCTGGCGGATCTGGTCTGCTGGCCTCCTGGGGGCAAACGCTAAACCTAGGTCGGCCCCGAAAGGCCCCTCCCAAGGGGCGTGACACCACCACGCCAGGCATGGGCACCCCCGAGCCCCTTCTCTGGACTCACCATATCGCCCCTCCGCCACCCGGGCCACTAGGGGCACCGCCGGTCATTCAGAGCGGGAGAACGGACAGAGCCCTCTGAGCCCACGTGGAACTTCGAAGGCCACCTCGCCAAAACACTGGGGCCCACGCTCCAGCTCGCCAGCGCCCTCACCTCGGCCTGCCCCTCCGCTCGCTGCACAGCTGGCGGATCTGGCCTACCAGCCCCCTTGGGGCTAACCCTACACCTAGGTCGGCCCCCGTGGGCCCCCTCCCAAGGTGCCTGGCGCCGCCTCGCCTGGGAATGGGGACCCCCAAGCCCCAGCTCCGGACTCACCCGGCCGCCCTGCCGCCACCCGCGACGCTAGAGGCGCCACTGGTCATTCAGTGCGGGAGAATGGGCAGGGCCCTCCGAGACCCCAGCAACATTTGAAGGCCCCCCGCACCAAAACGTTTGGGCCCTCACTCCCGCTTGCCAGCTCCCTCACCTCGGCCCATCCCTCCGCTCTCCACACAGCCATCGGATCCGGCCTGTCAGCCCCCTGGGGGCTAACCCTAACCCTAGGTCTGCCCCCAAGTGGCCCCTCCCATTGGGCCTGGCACCGCAACGCCGGGGATTGGGGACACCTAGCCCCAGCACCGGACTCACCCTGCCGCCCTCCCGCCCCCAGGCCGCTAGGGGCACAGCCGGTCATTCAGGGCTGGAGAATGGGCAGGGCCCTCTGAGCCCCCTGAGACATTCAAAGGCCCCCCGCCCCAACACGCTTAGGCCCATGCTCCTTCTCGCCAGTGCCCTCACCTCGGCCCGCGCCTCCCCTCGTGGCACAGCTGGTGGATCGGGCCTGCTGGCCTCCTGGGGTTAACCCTAACCATAGGTCGGCCCACGAGGGCCCCTCCCAAGGGGCTTGGCGCCGCAACGTGGGGACTGGGGACCCTGAGCCCCAGTGCCCGACTCACCCTACCGCCCGTCCTCTACCCGGGCTGCTAGGGTAGCTGCCTGTCATTCAGCGCGGAAGAACTTGCACAGCCCTCCGAGCACCCGGCGACCTTCGAAATACCCCCACACCAAAATGCCTGGACCCATGCTCCCGCTCACCAGCGACCTTACCTCCGCCCGACCCTCCGCTCGCCGAACAGCTGGCAGATCGGGACTGCCGGCCTCCTGGAGGATAACCCAAACCCTACTTCAGCCCCCCAGGGGCCCCTTTCAAGGGGTCTGGTGCCAATACGCCAGGGATTGGGGATCCCCGAGCCCCAGCACCGGCTCAACCTGCTGCCCCTCGCAACCCGAGCTGCTAGGTGCGCCGTCGGGCTTTCAGCGCCGTAGAACGGCAAGTGCACTCTGAACCCCCGGCGAATTTTGAATGCCCCCAAGCAAAAACGCTTGGGCTCACGCTCCCGCTCTACAGCGCCCTCACCTCGGCCTGCCCCTCTGCTCCCTACACAGCTGGTGGATCAGGTCTGCCGGCCTCCTGGGGGCTAACACTAATGCTGGTTCGGACCCCGAGGGGAACATCCTAAGGGGCCTGGAGCTGCAAGGCCTGGGAATGGGGACCCCCAAGCTCCAGCACGGGACTCACCCGGCCACCCCACCGCCACCTGGGGTGCTGGGGTGCAGCCGGTTATTCAGGGCGGTAGATCGGGCAGGGCCCTCGGAGACTTCGATGAGCTTCGAAGGCCCACTTCGCAAAATGCTTGGAGCCATGCTCCCTCTTGCCAGCGGCCTCACCTCGGCCCTCCCCACCGTATGACGCACAGCTTGCGGATCGGGCCTGCCGGCCTCCTGGGGCTAAACCTAAACCCAGGTCCCCCCCGAGGGACCCCTCTCAAGGAGTCTAGAGCCACAACGCCAGGGATTGAGGACACCCAAGCCCCTGCGCCGACTCAACCTGCTGTCCCGCCGCCACCCGGGCCACTAGGGGCGCCACCGGTCATTCAGGGCGGGAGAACAGGCAGGGGCTTCCGAGCCCCCAACGACATTCGAACGCCCCCCGCGCCAAAACGCTTGGGGTCGCACTCCTGTTTGTCAGCGCACTCACTTCAACCCACCCCTCCTCTCGCCACACAGCCGGTGGATCGCGCCTGCCGGCCTTCTGGGTGTAACCCAACCCTAGGTCTGCCCCCATGGGGCCCCTCCTAATGGGCCTGGCATCGCAACGCCAGGGACTGGGGAACCCCGAGCCCCAGCGCCGGACTCACCCTGCCGCCCCACCACCACCCAGGCCTCTAGGGACGTCACCGGTATTTCAGGGCGGGAGAACTGGCAGGGCCCTCTGAGCCCTTGCTGACATTAGAAGGCCCCCCGCGCCAAAACGTTTGGGCCCACGCTCCCGTTCGCCAGCGCCCTCTTCTCAGGTCGCCCCTCCGCTCGCCGAACAGCTAGCAGATCGGGCCTGCCTGCTTCCTGGGGGCTAACCCTAACTATAGGTCAGCCCCCGAGGGGCCCTTCCCAAGGGGCCTGGCGTCGCAACGCTGGGATGGGGACCCCGAGCCCAAGTGCCGGACTCACCCTGCTGCCCTTCAGCCACCCAAGCCGCTAGGGGCCCACCGGTCAATCAGGGAGGAGAAGGGGCAGGGCCCTCAGAGCCCCCGCCGACCTTCGAAGGCCCCCCACGCTAAATCGCTTGGGCTCATGCTCAGGCTCACCAGCGCCCTCACCTCGGCCCAACCCTCCGCGTGTTGCACAGCCACTGATCGGGTCCACCGGCCTTCTGGGGGCTAACCGTAACCCTAGATTGACCCCCGAGGGGCCCCTTCCAAGGGGCCTGGCGCCACAACGCCGGGGATTGTGGACCCCCGAGCCTCAGCACTGGACTCACCCTGCCCCCCAGCTGCCACCCGGGGGCTTGGGGTGCTGCCATTATTCAGGGCGGGAGAACGGGCAGGGCCCTCAGAGACACAGCGACCTTCAATGGCCCCACGTGCCAAAACGCCCCGGCCCATGCTTCCACTCACCAGCGCCCTAACCTCGGCCCGCCACTCCAGTCTCCACACAGCTGGCGAATAGGGCCTGCCGGCCTCCTAGGGGCTAAACCTAACCCGAGGTTGGCCCCCGAGGGGCCCCTCCCAAGGGGCCTGGCACTGCAACGCCGGGGATTGGGGAGTACCAAGCCCTAGCACCACATGCACCCTGCCGCCCCGCCCACACGGGCCGCTAGGGGCGCCGACATTCCTTCAGGGTGGGAGAACTGGCAGGGCCCTCCGAACCCCCGCCAACCTTCGAAGGCGCCCCAAACCAGAACGCTTCGGCCCAGGCTCATGGTCCCCAGCACCCTCACCTCAGCCCAATTCTCTGCTCGACGCCCAGGTGGTGTATCGGGCCTGCCGGCCTCCTGGGGGCTAACCCTTACTACAGGTCAGCCCCTGAGGGGCCCTTCCCAAGGGGCCTGGCGTCGCAATGCTGGCGATGGGGACCCCGAGCCCAAGTGCTAGACTCACCCTGCTGCCCTTCAGCCACCCGAGCCGCTAGGTGCCCACCGGTCAATCAGGGAAGGAGAATGGGCAGGGCCCTCCAAGCCCCCGCCGACCTTCGAAAGCCCCCCACGCTAAAACGCTTGGGTTCATGCTCAGGCTCGCCAGCGCCCTCACCTCGGCCCAACCCTCTGCATGTTGCACAGACGCTGATCGGGTCCACAGGCTTTCTGGAGGTAACCGTAACCCTAGATCGACCCCCAAGGGGCCCCTCCCAAGGGGTCTGGTGCCACAACGTTGGGTATTGGGGACCCCAACCTCAGCACTGGACTCACCCTGCCGCCCAGCCGCCACCCAGGTCTTGGGGTGCTGCCGTTCATTCAGGGCGGGAGAACGGGCAGGGTCCTCCGAGACACGGCGACCTTCAAAGGCCCCCCGCGCCAAAAGGCCCGGGCCCACGCTCCCGCTCACCAGCGCCCTCACCTCGGTCCGCCACTCCACTCTCCACACAGCTGGCGAATAGGGCCTGCTGGACTCCTAGGGGCTAAACTTAACCCTAGGTTGGCCCCTGAGGGGCCCCTCCCAAGGGGCCTGGTGACGGAACGCAGGGGATTGGGGATACCCTAGCCGCAGCGCCTGACTCACCCTGCCGCCCTGCCGCCACCTGGCCTGCTAGGGGCGCTGCCGGTCATTCAGGGCGTGAGAACAGGCAGGGCCCTCCAAGCCACGGGGGACTTTCGAAGGCACCCCGCATCAAAATGCTTGCGCCCACGCTCCCGCATGTCAGGGCCCTCACCTCAGCCTGCCCCTCCGCTCGCCGCAAAGCTTGCGGATAGGGCCTGCCAGCCTCCTGGGGGCTAACCCTAACCCTAGGTGGGCCCAGGAGGGGCCCCTCCCAAGGCACCTGGCGCCGCAATGGCGGGGATTCTGGACCCCTAAGCCCCAGCGCCGGACTGACCCTGCTGCCCCGCCGCCAACCGGGCCAGTAGAGGCGCCACCGGTAATTCAGGGAGGGAGAACGCGCAGGGCCCTCTTAGCCCCCGGAGACCTTCGAAGGCCACTCGCGCCAAAACGCTTGGGCCCATGATCCAGCTCGACAGCGCCCTCATATCAGCCCGCCCCTCCGCTCGCCGCACAGCCGGCGGATCGGGCCTGCCGGCCTCCTGGGAGCTAAACCTAACCCTAGGTCCGTCCCCAAGGGGAACCTCCCTAGGACCCTGGCGCCGCAAAGCCGGGGATTGGGGACCCCTGAGCCTCAGCGCCAGACTCTCCCTGCTGCCCCGCCGCCAACTGGGCTGGTAGGGGCACTGCCGATCATTCAAGGAGGGAGAAGGGTCAGGGCCCTCTGAGCCCCCCGCGGCCTTCGAAGACCTCCCGCGCTAAAATGCTTGGGCCCGCCTTCCCGCTCTCCAGCGCCCTCACCTTGGCCCTCCCCTCCACTCGCCGCACAACCAGCTGATGAGGCCTGCCGGCCTCCTGTGGGCTAACCCTAACCCTAGGTCGGCCCTCGAGGGGCCCGTCCCATGGGGCCTGGCGCCACAACGCCTGGGATTGCTGACCCCCGAGCCCCAGTGCCTGATTCACCGTGCCGCCCCGTCGCCACCTGGGCCGCTAGTGGCGCCACCGGTCATTCAGGGTGGGAGAACGGGCCCTCTGAGCCCCTGGCGACTTTTGAAGGCCCCCCATGCCAAAACGCTTGGACCAATGCTGCCACTCGCCAGCACCTTCACCTCGGCCCACCCCTCTGCTCTCCAAACAGCCAGCGGATCGGGCCTGCCGGCCTCCTAGGGGCTAACCCTAACCATAGGTCAGCCTCCGAGGGGCATATCCCAAGGGGCCTGGATCCGCAACGCAGGGGATTGGGGACCCCTGAGCCCCAACAACGGACTCACCCTGTCACCCCGCTGCTACCGGGGCTGCTAGGGGTGCCACCGGTCATTCAGGGCAAGAGAACGGGCATGGCCCTCCGAGCCCCCGGTGACCTTTGAAGACCCCCGCGCCAAAACATTTGGGCACACGCTCCAACTCGCCAGCGCCCTCACCTCGGCCCACCCCTTCAACGCACACCCGGCGGATCGGGAATGTTGACCTCCTGGGGGCTAAGCCTAACCCTATGTTGGCCCCCAAGGGGCCCGTCCCAAGGGGCCTGGCGCCGCAACGCCGGGTATTGGCGAACCCCGAGCCCCAGCGCCGGACTAACCCTGCCACCCCACCGCCACCCGGGCCGCTAGGGGTGCCACTGGTCATTCAGGGCGGGAAAACGGGCAGGACCCTCTGAGCCCATGGCGACATTCGAAGGCCCCCCATCCAAAACGCTTGAGCCCATGCTCCCACTCCTCAGCGCCCTCACCTTGGCCCGCCCCTCCGCTCGCCGAAGAGCCGGCAGATGAGGCCTGCCCTCCTCCTGAGGACTACCCATAACCCTAGGTTGGCCCCTGAGGGGCCCCTCCGAAGGGGCCTGGCACCACAATGCCTGGAATTGGGGACCCCCGAGCCCCAGCGCCAGACTCACCATGTCGCCCCGCCACCACCCGGGCCGCTAGGAGCACCGTCGGTCATTCAGGGAGGGAGAATGGGCAGATCCCTCCGAGCCCCTGGCGACCTTCGAAGGCCCCCACGCCAAAATGCTTGGGCCCATGCTCCCGCTCACCTGCGCCCTCACCTCGGTCCGCCCCTCCGCTCTCTGCACAGCAAGTGGATCGGGACGGCCAGCCTCCTGGGTGTTACCCTAACTGTTGGTGGGCCCCCGAGGGGCCCATCCCAGGTTCCTATTGCCACAACACCGGGGATTGGGGACTCCTGAGCCCCAGCGCCGGACTCACCCTCCTGCCCTACCGCCCCCTGGGCCGCTAGGGGCGCCCCCAGTCATTCAGGGAGGGAGAACGGGCAGGGCCCTCCGAGCCACGGGCGACCTTCGATGCCACCCCGCATCAAAACGCTTTCACCCACTCTCCCGCTTGTCAGTGCCCTCACCTTGGCCCGCTGCTCCGCTCGCTGCAAAGCTGGACAATCGGGCCTGCCAGCCTCCTGGGGGCTAACCCTAACCCTAGGTCGGCCCAGGAGGGGCCCCTCCCATGGCACCTGGTGCTGCAACGCCAGGGATTGTGGACCCCCGAGCCCAAATGCCGGACTCACCCTACCTCCCCTCCCTTACCGGCCCCTAGGTGCGCTGCCAGTCATTCAGGGCGGGAGAACGTGCAGGGCCCCCCGAGCCCTCGGCGACCTTCGATGGCCCCCCCATGCCAAAACGCTTAGGCCCACTCTCCCGCTCCCCAGTGCCCTCACATCAGCCCGCCACTCTGCTCTTCGCACAGCTGGCGGATCGGGCCTGCCTGCCTCCTGGGGCCAACCCTAACCCTAGGTTGGCCCCCGAAGGGCGCCTCCCAAGGGGCCTGGAGCCGCAATGCCGTGGATTGGGGACCCCCGAGCCCCAGCACCGGACTCACCCTGCCGCCCCGCCGCCCTCCGGGCCACTAGGGGCGCCGCCGGTCATTCAGGGCGGGAGAACGTGTAGGGCTCTCCGATCCCCCGATGACCTTCGAAGGCCCCCCGCTCCAAAACGCTTGGGTCCACGCTCTTGCTCTCAAGCGCCCTCACCTGGGCCCACCCCCCCACTCGCCGCACAGGTGGTGGATCGTGCCTGCTGGCCTCCTGGGGGGTAACAATAACCCTTGGTTGGCCCCCGAGGGGCCAATCCCAAGGGGCCTGGCACCGCCACGCCGGGGATTGGGGACCCCCGGGCCCCAGCACCAGACTCACCCTGACGCCCCTCTGCAACCAGGCCACTAGGTGCGCCATCGGGCATTCAGCGCGGTAGAACGGGTAGGGTGCTCTGGGCCCCCGGCGACTTTCGAATGCCCCCAGCGCCAAATCGCTTAGACCCACGCTCCTGTTGCCAGTGCCCTAACCTCTGCACACCACTTGGCTCGCCGCACACCTGGCCGATCGGGCTTGCCGGCCTCCTGGGGGCTAACCCTAAACCAAGCTCGGCACCCGAGGGGCCACTCCAAGTGGCCTGGCGCCACAACCCCGGAGATTAGGGACCCCCAAGCCCCAGCGCCGGACTCACCCTGCCGCCCCGCCACGATGCGGGCCGCTAGGGGCGTCGCCGGCCATTCAGGGAGGGAGAATGGGCATGGCCTCCGAGCCCCCGTCGAACTTCGAAGGCCCCCCGCGCCAAAAAGCTTGGGCGCACGCACCCGCTCGGCAGCGCCTTCATTCGGCCCGCCCCTCCGCTCGCTGCACAGCTGGCGGATCAGGCCTACCGGCCTCCTGGGGGCTAAACCTAAGCCTAGGTCGGCCCCTGAGGGGCCCATCCCAAGGGGCCTGGAGCCGCAACACCGGGGATTGGGGAACCCTGAGCCCCAGCGCCAGACTCACCCGGCTGCCCCGTCACCATCCGGGCTGCTACGGGCGCCGAAGGTCATTCAGAGCGGGAGAATGGGCACAGCCTCCGAGCCCCAGTTGAACTTAGAAGGCCCCCCGCGCCAAAACGTTTGGGCCCATGCTCCCGTTCGCCAGCGCCCTCTCTCGGGTCACCATACGCTCGCCGAACAGCTAGCGGATCGGGCCAGCCTGCTTCCTGGGGGCTAACCCTAACCCTAGGTCGGCCCCCGAGGGGCCACTTTCAAAAGCCTGGCTCCACAACACCGGGGATTGGGAACCCCTGAGGCCCAGCGCCGGACTCACTCTACTGCCCCTCCCTTACTGGCCCCTAGAGGCGCCGCCGGTCATTCAGGGCGGGAGAACAGGTAGGGCGCTCTGGGCCCCTGGCGACTTTCGAATGCCCCCAGTGCCAAAATGCTTAGGCCCACGCTCCCGCTCGCCAGTGCCCTCACCTCTGCACGCCACTTTGCTCGCCGCACACCCGGCCGATTGGGCCTGCCGGCCTCCTCAGGGCTAACCCTAACCCAAGCTCGGCACCCAAGGGGCCCCTCCAAGCAGCCTCGTGCTGCAACGCCTTGGAATGGGGACCCCTGAGACCCAGTGCCAGTCTCACCCTGCTGCCGCACCACCATCCAGACCACTAGCGGCGCCGCCGGTCATTCAGGGAGGGAGAATGGGCATGGCCTCCGAGCCCCCGGCAAAATTTGAAGGCCCCACATGCCAAAAAGCTTGGGCCCACACTCCCACTAGGCAGTGCCCTCACTAGGCCCGCCCCTCCACTCACCGCACAGCAGACGGATGGGCCTGCCGGCCTCCTGGGGGTTAACCCTAACCCTAGCTAGACCCCTGAGGGGCCCCCCCAAGGGGCCTGGCTGCCCAACGCCAGGGATTGGGACCCCCGAGCCCCAGCACCGGACTCACCCTGCTGCCCCCTAGCCCCCCGGGCCTCTAGGGGCACCGCCAGTCATTCAGGGCAGGAGAATGGGTAGGGCCCTCTGAACGCCCGATGACCTTCGAAGGCCCCCCGTGCCAAAACGCTTGGGTCCACATTCTTGCTCTCAAGCGCCCTCATCTGGGTCCACCCCTCCGCTCGCCTCACAGCCAGCGGATAGGGCCTGCCGGCCTCCTGGGGGCTAACCCTAACCATAGGTCGGCCCCGCAGGGGACCCTAGCAAGGGGCCTGGAGCCGCAACACCGGGGATTGGGGAAACCTGAGCCCCAGCGCCGGTCTCACCCAGATGCCCCGCCACCCCCGGGGCCACTAGGGGCGCCGCTGGCCATTCAGGATGGGAGAATGGGCAGGGCTCTCGGAGCCATCGACGACCTTCGAAGGCCCCCTTCGACAAAATGCTTGGGCCCATGCTCCCACTCGCCAGCGCACTCACCTCGGCCCGCCCCTCCGCTTGCTCCACAGCTGGGGACCAGGCCTGCCGGCCTCCTGGGGGCTAACCCTAACCCTAGGTCGGCGCCCAAAGGGCACATCCCATGGGGCCTGGAGCTGCAACGCTGGGGATTGGGGACCCCGAGCCCCAGCACCGGACTCACCCTGCCACCCCACCGCCACCCAGGCCGCTAGGGGTGCCACTGGTCATTCAGGGCGGGAGAACGGGCAGGGCCCTCTGAGCCCGCGGCGACATTCGAAGGCCCCCCATCCAAAACTCTTGAGCCCACGCTTCCGCTCCTCAGTGCTCTCCCCTCAGCCCGCCCCTCCGCTCGCCGCAGAGCCGGCAGATGAGGCCTGCCCTCCTCCTGAGGACTACCCATAACCCTAGGTTGGCCCCTGAGGGGCCCCTCCGAAGGGGCCTGGCACCACAATGCCTGGAATTGGGGACCCCCGAGTAGCAGCGCCGGACTCACCGTGTCGCCCCGCCGCCACCCGGGCCGATAGTAGCACCGTCGGTCATTCAGGGAGGGAGAATGGGCAGATCCCTCCGAGCCCCTGGCGACCTTCGAAGGCCCCCACGCCAAAACGCTTGGGCCCATGCTCCCGCTCGCCTACGCCCTCACCTCGGTCCGCCCCTCTGTTCCCTGCACAGCTGGTGGATCGGGACGGCCAGCCTCCTGGGTGTTACCCTAACCGTTGGTGGGCCCCCAAGGGGCCCATCCCAGGTTCCTATTGCCACAACACCGGGGATTGGGGACTCCCAAGCCCCAGCGCCGACTCACCCTCCCGCCCTACCGCCCCCTGGGCCGCTAGGGGCGCCCCGGTCATTCAGGGAGGGAGAACGGGCAGGGCCCTGCGAGCCACGGGTGACCTTCGAAAGCACCCCGCATCAAAATGCTTGCACCCACGCTCCCGCTTGTCAGTGCCCTCACCTTGGCCCGCCCCTCCGCTCACTGCAAAGCTGGACGATCGGGCCTGCCAGCCTCCTGGGGGCTAACCCTAACCCTAGGTCGGCCCAGGAGGGGCCCCTCTCATGGCACCTGGTGCTGCAACACCAGGGATTGTGGACCCCCGAGCCCCAGCGCCGGACTCACCCTACCGCCCCTCCCTTACTGGCCCCTAGGGGCGCCCCCGGTCATTCAGGGCGGGAGAACGTGCAGGGCCCCCGAGCCCTCGGCGACCTTCGATGGCCCCCCCATGCCAAAACGCTTAGGCCCACTCTCCTGCTCGCCAGTGCCCTCACATCGGCCCGCCACTCTGCTCTTCGCACAGCTGGCGGATCGGGCCTGCCTGCCTCCTGGGGCCAACCCTAACCCTAGGTCGGCCCCCAAGGGGCTCCTCCCAAGGGGCCTGGAGCCGCAATGCCGTGGATTGGGGACCCCCGAGCCCCAGCACCGGACTCACCCTGCCGCCCCACCACCCTCCGGGCCATTAGGGGCGCCGCCGGTCATTCAGGGCGGGAGAACGTGTAGGGCTCTCCGATCCCCCGATGACCTTCGAAGGCCCCCCCGCTCCAAAACGCATGGGCCCATGCTCTCACTCTCAAGCGCCCTCACTTGGGCCCACCCCTCCGCTCGCCGCACAGGTGGTGGATCATGCCTGCTGGCCTCCTGGGTGGTAACAATAACCCTTGGTCGGCCCCCGAGGGGCCAATCCCAAGGGGCCTGGTGCCGCAACGCCGGGGATTGGGGACCCCCGGGCCCCAGCACCGGACTCACCCTGATGCCCCTCTGCAACCAGGCCGCTAGGTGCGCCATCAGGCATTCAGCGCGGTAGAACGGGTAGGGTGCTCTGGGCCTCCAGCGACTTTCGAAAGCCCCAGTGCTAAATCACTTAGACCCACGCTCCTGCTGCCAGTGCCCTAACCTCTGCACGCCACTTGGCTCGCCGCACACCTGGCCGATCGGGCTTGTGGGCCTCCTGGGGGCTAACCCTAAACCAAGCTCGGCACCCGAGGGGCCCCTCCAAGCGGCCCTGCACCGCAACCCCGGAGATTAGGGACGCCCGAGCCCCAGCGCCAGACTCACCCTGCGGCCCCGCCACGATGCGGGCCGCTAGGGGCATCGCCAGCCATTCAGGGAGGTAGAATGGGCACAGCCTCCGAGCCCCCGTCGAACTTAGAAGGCCCCCCGCCCCAAAACGTTTGGGTCCATGCTCCCGTTCACCAGCGCCCTGTTCTCGGGTCGCCATACGCTCGTCGAACAGCTAGCGGATCGGGCCAGCCTGCTTCCTGGGGGCTAACCCTAACCCTAGGTTGGACCCCGAGGGGCCCCTTCCAAAGGCCTGGCCCCACAACGCCGGGGATTGGGGACCCTGCCGGCCCCTAGGGGCCCCGCCCGTCATTCAGGGCGGGAGAACGGGTAGGGCGCTCTGGGCCCCCAGCATTTTCGAATGCCCCCAGCGCCAAAACGCTTAGGCCCACACTCCCGCTCGCCAGTGCCCTCACCTCTGCATGCCACTTCGCTCTCCGCACACCCGGCCAATCGGGCCTCCCAGCCTCCTGGGGGCTAACCCTAAACCAAGTTCGGCACCCAAGGGGCCTGTCCAAGCGTCCTGGTGCCGCAACGCCTTGGAATGGGGACCCCCGAGCCCCAGTGCCAGTCTCACCCTGCCGCCGCGCCGCCATCCAGACCGCTAGGGGCGCCGCCGGTCATTCAGGTAGGGAGAATGGGCATGGCCTCCGAACCCCCGGCAAACATCGAAGGCCCCCCGCGCCAAAAAGCTTGGGCCCACACTCCCGCTAGGCAGCGCCCTCACTCGGCCTGCCCCTCCGCTCGCCGCACAGCAGATGGATGGGGCCTGCTGGCCTCCTGGGGGCTAACCCTAACCCTAACTAGGCCCCAGAGGGGCCCCTCCCAAAGGGCCTGGCTGCCCAACGCCAGGGATTGGGACCCCCAAGCCCCAGCACTGGACTCACCCTGCTGCCCTCCCGCCCCCCGGGCATCTAGGGGCACCGCCGGTCATTCAGGGCAGGAGAACGGGTAGGGCCCTCCGAAACCCCGATCACCTTCGAAGGCCTCCTGCACCAAAACGCTTGGGCCCATGCTCTCTCTCTCAAGCGCTCTCACCTGGGCCCACCCCTCCGCTCGCCGCACAGCTGGGTGATCGGGGCTGCCGGCCTCCTGAGGGCTAAACTTAACCCTAGGTCGGCCCCCGACGGGCCCCTCCCAAGGGGCCTGGCGCCGCAACGCTGTGGATTGGGGACCCCCGAGCCCCAGTGCCAGACTCACCCTGCCATCCCGCCCCACCCCCGGGCCGCTAGGGGCGCCGCTGGTCATTCAGGGCAGGAGAATGGGTAGGGACCTCCGAACCCCCGATGACCTTCAAAGGCCCCCCGCGCCAAAACGCTTGGGTCCACGTTCTTGCTCTCAAGCGCCCTCACCTGGGTCCACCCCTCCACTCACCTCACAGCTGGCAGATCGGGCCTGCTGGCCTCCTGGAGCTAACAATAACCCTTGGTCGGCCCCCGAGTGGCCCATCCAAAGGGGCCTGGCGCCGCAATGCCGGGGTTTGGGGACCCCCAAGCCCCAGACTGGACTCACCCTGCCACCCCTCTGCAACCCGGACTGCTAGGTGCGCCGTCGGGCATTCAGCGCGGTTTAACGGGAAGGGTGCTCTGAGCCCCCAGCGACATTCGAATGCCCCCCACGCCAAAACGCTTCAACCCACGCTCCCGCTTGCCAGCACCCTCACCTCGACCCACCCCTCTGCTCACCACACAGCCAGCAGATCGGGTCTGCCGGCCTCCTGTGGGCTAACAGTAACGCTTGGTCGGCCCCCTAGAGCCCTTCCAAAGGGGCCTGGTGCCCCAACACCGAATTGGGGACCCCCAAGCCCCAGCGCCCGACTCACCCTACCACCCCTCCTCCACCTGGGCCGCTAGGGAAGCCGCCAGTCATTCAGGGCAGAAGAATGTACAGGGTCCTCCAAGCCCCCAGCGACTTTCGAAGGACCCCCGCGCCAAAACGCCTGGGCCCACGCTCCCACTCGCCAGCGGCCTCACCTCCGTCCGCCTCTCCGCTCTCCGCAGAGCTGGCGGATCAGGCTGACGGCCTCCTGGGGGCTAAATCTAACCATAGGTTGGCCCCCTAGGGGCCCCTAGCAAGGGGCCTAGAGCCGCAACACCAGGGATTGGGGAACCCCGAGCTTCAGCGCTGGACACACCCGGCTGCCCTGCTGCCACCCGGGACGCTAGGGGCACCACCGGTCATTCAAGCGGGAGAACGGGCAGGGCCCTCCGAGCCTCTGGCGACTACGAAGGCCATCCGCGACAAAACGCTTGGGCCAACACTCCCGCTCGCCAGCGCCCTCACCTCGGCACACCACTTCACTCGCCGCACAGCCGGCGGATCGGGGCTGCCGGCCTCCTGGGGGCTAATCCTAACCCAAGCTGCGCCCCAGAGGTGCCCCTCCCAAGGGGCCTGGCGCTACAATGCCGGGTTTTGGGGACCCCCGAGCACCAGCCCCAGTCTCACCCAGCCCCCACGCTGCAACCCTGGCTGATAGGGGCGCCCCTGGTTATTCAGGGCGGCAGAACAGGCAGGGCCCTCCAAGCCCCCAGGGACCTCGAAGACCCCCCCCCCACGCCAAAACACTTGGGCCCACGCTCCCGCTCTCCAGCGCCCTCACCTCGGTCTGCCCTACCACTCATCACACAGCCGGCGGATAGGGCCTGCCGGCGTCCTGTGGGTTAACCCTAACCCTAGTTCGGCCCCCAAGGGGCCCCTCCCAAGGGGCCTGGCACAGCAACCCCAGGGATTGGGGACCCCCCAACCACAAGGCCAGACTCACCCTGCAGACCCACCGCCACCCGGGCCGCTAGGGGAGCCTCCGGTCATTCAGGGCGGGAGAACGGGCAGGGCCCTCCGAGCCCTCGGCAACCTTCGAAGGACCCCAGCGCCAAAACGCCAGGGCCCATGCTCCTGCTCGCCAGCGGCCTCACCTCCGCCCGCCCCTCCGCTGGCCACATACCTGGCGGTTCGGGCCTGCCGGCCTCCTGGGGGTAAACCCTAAGCATAGGTCGGCCCCCAAGGGGCCCCTCCTAAGGCACCTGGCACCACAGCGCCGGGAATTGGGGACCCCCGAGGACCAGTGCCAGACTCACCCTCCTGCCTCCCCCACCACCCCGGGCCGCCTGGAGCGCCGCCGGTCATTCAGGGAGGGAGAAGGGGCAGGGCCCTCCGAGCCCCCGGCGACATTCGAAGGCAATCCATGCCAAAACGCTTGGGCCCACGCTCCCGCTCGCCAGCACCCTCACCTCGGCACACCACTTCGCTTGCCGCACAGCTGGAGGATCGGGCCTGCCGGCCTCCTGGGGTCTACCCTAACCATAGGTCAGCCCCCGAGGGGCCCCTCCCAAAGGGCCTGGTGCAGCAACGTCGCAGATTGGGGACCCCCAGCCCCAGCACCAGACTCACCCCGCCGCCCAGCCAACACCCGGGCAGCTTGGGGCACCGCCGGTCATTCAGGATGAGAGAAAGGGCAGGGCCCTCCAAGACCCCGGTGACATTCGAAGACCCCCCACGCCAAAATGCCTGGGACCACGCTCCCGCTCGCCAGCGACCTCACCTCGGCCCACCCCTCTGCTCGCCGCACAGCCGGGGAGTCGGGCCTGCCGGCCTCCTTGGGACTAATCCTATCCCTAGGTCGGCCCCTGAGGGGCCCCTCCCAAGGCACCTGGGGCCGCAACGCCGGGGATTGGGGACCCCCGAGCTCCAGCGCTGGACTCACCATTCCGCCCTGCCGCCCCCCGGGCCGCTAGGGGTGCCGCCGGTCATTCCAGGCGGGAGAACAGGTAGGGCCCTCCGAACCCCGATGACCTTTGAAGGCCCCCCGCGCCAAAACGCTTGGGGCCACGCTCTCGCTCTCAAGCGCCCTCATTGGTCCCACCCCTCCGCTCGCCTCACAGCCGGCGGATCGGGCCTGCTGGCCTCCTGGGGGCTAACATTAATCCTTGGTCGGCCCCGAGGGGCCCCTCCCAAGGGGCCTGGCACCGCAACACCAGGGATTGGGGAACCCCAAGCCCCAGTACCGGACTCACCCTGCTGCCGCTCTGCAACCCGGGCCACTAAGTGCGCCGTCGGGTATTCAGCGCGGTAGAACGGGAAGGGCGCTCTGAGCCTCTGGCAACTTTGAATGCTCCCCACGCCAAAACGCTTGGGCCCACGCACCCTCTCGACAGCGCCCTCACCTCGGCCTGCCCCTCTGCTTGTCACATAGCCAGCAGATCGGGTCTGCCGGCCTCCTGGGGGCTAACAGTAACGCTTGGTAGGCCCCCTAGAGCCCTTCCGAAGGGGCCTGGCGCCCCAACGCCGAGGATTGGGGACCCCCGAGTGCAGCGCCCGACTCACCCTACCGCACCTACTCCACCCGGGCCGCTAGGTTAGCTACCAGTCATTCAGGGCGGGAGAATGTGCAGGGCCCTCTGATCCCCTGGCGACCTTCGAAGGACCCCCGCGCCAAAACTCCTGGGCCTACACTCCCGCTCGCCAGCAGCCTCACCTCTGCCCGCCCCTCCGCTCACCGCACAGCCGGCGGATCAGGCCTGCCGGCCTCCTCTGGGCCTACCCTAACCGTACCTCGGCCCCTGAGAGGCCCCTCCCAAGGGGCCTGGTGCCGCAACGCCGGGGCTGGGTACCCCCGAGCCCCTGCGCTGGACTCAACCTGCCACCCCGCTGCCACCCGGGATGCAACAGGTGCCGCGGGTCATTCAGGGCGGGAGAACGGGCATGGCACTCCGAGCCCCCGGCGATTTTCGAAGGCTCCCCCGCACCAAAATGCTTAGGCCCATGTTCGCGCTCACCAGCGCCTTCACCTCAGCCCACTCCTCCGCTCGCCGCACAGTCGGCGGATCAGGCATGCCGTCCTCCTGGGGGCTATCCCTAACCCTAGGTCGGCCCCCGAGGGGCCCCTCCCAAGGGGCCTGGCGCTGCAAAGACAGGAATGGGGACCCCCGAGTCCCAGTGCCGGACTCACCCTGCCGCACAACCGCCACCCAGCCCACTAGGGGTGCCGCTGGGCATTCAGGGTGGGAGAACGAGCAGGGCCCTCCGAGCCCCCGGCGACCTTCGAAGGCTCCCCGCGCCAATATGCTTGGGCCCACGCTCCCGATCGCCAGCGCCCTCACCTCGGCCCACCCCTCCGCTCGACGCACAACCGGCAGAACGGGCCTGCCGGCCTCCTGGGGGATAACACTATCCCTAGGTCGGCCCCTGAGGGGCACCTCCCAAGGGGCCTGGCACCGCAATGGTGGGAATTGGGCACCCCCGAGCCCCAGCACCAGAATCACCCTGCCACCCCGCCACACCCGGGCCGCTAGGGGCACCACCGGTCATTCAAGGTGGGAGAATGGGCAGGGCCCTCCGAGCACCCGGCAACTTTCGAAGCCCCTCCGCGTCAAAACGCTTGGGCCCATGCTCCTGCTCCCCAGCGCCCTCACCTCGGCCCGCCCCTCCGCTCTCCACACAGGCGGCGGATCGGGCCTGCTGGCCTCCTGGGACCTAACCCTAACCCTAGGTTGGAAACCGAGGGGCCCCTCCCAAGGGTCCTGGCACCGCAACACTGGGAATTGTGGACCCCTGAGCCCCAGCGCCAAACTCACCCTGCCGCCCTGCCGCCACCCGGTCGCTAGGGGCGCCGCCGGTCATTCAGGGTGGGAGAACGGGTAGGGCCCTCCGAGCCCCCAGCGACCTTTGAAGGCCCCCCGCTCCAAAATGCTTGGACCCACGCTCCCTCTCCCCAGCGCCCTCACCTCCGCCCACCCCTCCATTGGCCGCACAGCTGGGAAATCGGGCCTGCCAGCCTCCTGGAGGCTAACAATAACCTTAGGTCTGCCCCCGAGAGGCCCCTCCCAAGGGGCCTGGCGCCGCAACGCCGGGGATTGGGGATCCCCGAGCCCCAGCTCTGGATTCACCCTGCCGCCCCGCTGGCACCCGGGCTGCTAGGGGCGCCATCGGTCATTCTGGGTGGGAGAACGGGCATGGCCCTCCGAGCCCCCGGTGACCTTCTAAGGCCCCCCGCGTCAAAACGCTTGGGCCCACGCTCCCGCTCGCCAGCGCCCTCACCTCAGCCCGCCCCCCCGTTTGCCGCACAGCTGGCGGATCGGGCCTGCTGGCCTCCAGGGGGCTAAGCCTAACCCTAGGTCGGCCCCAGAGGGGCCCCTCCCAAGGGGCCTGGCGCCACAATGCCGGGGATTGGGGACCCCTAAGCCCCAGCGATATACTCAACCTGCCCCTCCGCCGCCACCCGGGCCACTTGGGGCGCCGCCGGTCATTCAGGGTGGGGGAACGGTCAGGGCCCTCTGAGCCCCCGGCAACATTCGTAGGTCCCCCGTGCCAAAACGCTGAGGCCCACGCTCCCACTCTACAGCGCCCTCACCTCCGCCCGACCCCCCTCTAGCCACACAGCTGGTGGATCCGGCCTCCCGGGCTCCTCGGGGCTAACCGTAACCCTAGGTGGGCCCCAGAGGGGCCCCTCCCAAGAGGCTTGGTGCCGCAATGGCAGGGATTGGGGACCCGCAAGCCCCAGCGCCGGGCTCACCCTGCGCCCCGCCGCCACACGGGCCGCTGGGGGCGCCGCTGGGCATTCAGGGCGGGATAACCAGCAGGGCTCTCCGAGCCTCCGGTGAAATAAGAAGGCCCCCCACGCCAAAACGCTGGGTACCACGCTACCGCTCGACTGCGCCCTACCACGGTCAATCCCTCCGCTCACTGCACAGCCGGCGGATCAGGACTGCTGGCCTCCTGGGGGTTAACCTAACCCTAGAACAGTCCCCGAGGGGCCCCTCCCAAGGGGACTGTTGACCAAGGCCGGGGATTGGGGACACCCGAGCCGCAGCGCCAGACTCACCCTGCCGCCCCGTCGATATCGGGCCTGCTGGGGCATCGCTGGTCATTCAGGGTGGGAGAATGGGCAGGGCCCTTGAGACTACGGTGACTTTTGAAGGCCATCCACGCCAAAACTCTGGGGCCCACGCTGGAGCTCACCAGCGCCCTCACCTCAGCCCGCCCCTCCGCTCTCTGCACAGCTGGCGGATCGGGCCTGCTGGCCTCCAGGGGGCTAAGTCTAACCCTAGGGCTGCCCCAGAGGAGCCCCTCCGAAGGGGCTTGCCACCACAACGCCGGGGATTGGGGACCCTTGAGTCATAACGCCTGACTCACCCTGCTGCCCTGCCTACACCAGTGGTGCTAGAGCGCCACCTGTCATTTTGGGCGGGAAAACGGGCAGGGCCCTCTGAGCCCCAGTGAACTTTGAAGGCCCCGAGCACCAAAACGCTGGGGCCCACGCTCCACTCGCCAGCGCCCTCACCTCGGACCGCGACTCCATTCGCCTCAAGACGGTGGATCGGGCCTGCCGGCCTCCTGAGGGCTAACCCTAACCCTACATCGGCCCCAGAGGGGCCCTTCCCAAGGGGCCTGGCACTGCAACCTCGGGTATAGGGAAGACCGAGCCTCAGCACTGGACTCAACCTGCCGCCCCGCCATCACCCGGGCCACTAGGGGCGCCGCCGGTCATTCAGGCAAGAGAACGGGCAGGGCCCTCCGAGCCCCCGGTGACATCCGAAGGCCCCCCGCTCCAAAACGCTTGGGCCCAGCCTCCCGCTCGCCAGCGCACTCACCTTGGCCCGCCCCTCTGCTCGCCGCTCAGCAAGCAGATGGGGCCTGCCAGGATCCTGGGGGCTAACCCTAACCCTAGGTTGGCCCCCGAGGGGCCCTTCCCAAGGGGCCTGTCGCCCCAACATCGGGGATTGATGACCCCCAAGCCACAGCGCCAGACTCACCCTGCCGCCCCGCCGCCACCCGGGCCACTAGGGGCGCCGCCGGTCATTCAGGGCGGGAGAACAGGCAGGGTCCTCCGAGCCTCTAGGGACATTCAAAGGTCCCTGCGCCAAAAAGCTGGATACCATACTCCTGCTTGCCAGCGCGCTCACCTCGGCCCACTCCTCCACTCGCCACACAGCCAGCGCATCGGTCTGGCTGGCCTACTGGCGTCTAACCCTAAACCTAAACCCTAACCCCTAAGCTTAAACCCAAAACCTTATACCCTAACCCTAACCCTAACCCTAACCCTAACCCGTAACCCTTACCGTAACCCTAACCCTACCCTAAACCTAACCCTAAACCCTAATCCTTAAACACAAAACCCTAACATTAACACTAAACCCTAAACCCTAACCCCTAACCCTAATCCCGAAATCCCAAAACACTAAACCCTAACCTTAACCACTAACCCCAAATCCCAAAACATAACCCTAAACCCTAACCCTACCCCGACCCCTACCATACCCCTAACACTACCCCTAACCCTACCCCTTCAGCTAACCCTACCCCTAACCCGTAACCTAACCCTAAACTTAACCCTAACCCGTACCCTAACCCATACTCTAACCCTAACTCTAACCCGTACCCTAACCCTAACGCTAACCTGTACCCTAACCCTAACCGTGACCCTAACACGTACTCTAACCTGTACCCTAACCCGTACCCTAACCCTAACCCTAAAGTGTACCCTAACCCGTAACATAAACCGTACCCTAAACCTAACCGTAACCCTAACAAGTACCCTAACCCATATCCTAACTTTAAACCTAAACCCTAAACCCTGACCCTAACCCATACCCTAACTCGTACCATAACCCGTTCCCTAACCCTACCCATACCCTAACCCTAACCAGTACCCTTACCTTAACCTTAACCCATACCCTAACCCGTACCCTAACCCATACCCTAACACTAAACCATACCCTATCCCTATCCCTAACCCGTACCCTAACCCTCACCCTAACCCTAAACCATAACCTAACCTGTAACAAGACCCTAAACTGTACCCTAACCCTAACCCGTATCCTAACCCTAACCCGTACCCTAAACTGTACCCTAATCCGTACGTCAACAGTTACCCTAAACCGTACCCTAACCCGTACCCTAACCCGTACCCTAATGCGTACCCTAACCTGTACCCTAACCCTAACCCATAACCTAAACCTAACCCAGACTCCAACCCTAACCCTAACCCTAAACCCAACCCTAAACCCTAGCCGTACCCTAAACCCTAATCTGTACCCTAACCCATAACCTCTAACCTGTAACCCCTAAACCCAACCGTAACCCGTACCCTCTCCTTACCCTAACCCTAACCCCTACCCTCACCCATAACCTAACCTTAACCCGTACCCTAATCCGTACCCTAACCCCGGGGATTGGGTTCACCTGAGCCCCACCACGGGACTCAGCCTGCCACCCGTCAGGAAACCATGCCCCTTGGGGTGCCGCAGAGCATCCCATGCAGGAGAACTGGTAGGGGCCCCCTGAGCCCCCAGCGATCCTCGGCGGCCCTCTACACCCCAGCCCTGAGGCCCACGCTCATCCCACCCCACGCCTTCCCTTCAGCTTGCCACCGAGCTCGTCGCAGAGCCGGCAGATCAGGCCTGCCGGGTTCCTGGGGCCTAGACCTGACCCTAGGTCGGCTGGGTAGGGCCCCTCCCCTGGGGCCTGGTGCCGCAGCCCCAGGGACTGGGGACACCTGAGCCCCACTGCAGGACAAAGCCTGCCAGCCCACAGGAAACCATGCCCCTTGGGAGGCTGTAGAGCATTCAGGGCAGGAGTACCAGGAGGGCGCCCAGAGCCCCCGGCGAACATCGGGGATCCCTAAACCCAACCTTGAAGCCCATGCTCAACCCACCCCGCACCCTCACCTCAGCCCGCGGTGGAGCTCACCACATAGTGGGCAGATCTGGCCTGCGGGGTTCCTGGGCCCCAAACCTAACCCTAGTTCATCTGTGGAGGGGCCCCTCCCCAGGAGCCTGGAGCTGCAGCCGCGGGGATTCGGGACACCTGAGCCCCACAGCAGGACTCAGTGCACCTTGGGAGGCCATAGAGTATTCAGGACAGGAGAAACAGGAGGGCCCTCCTGAGCCACCAGCGAACTTTGGCGGCCTCCCGCACCCCAACCCTGAGGCCCACGCTCACCCTCCCCACACCCTCACCTCAGCCCATGTAGCTTGCCATACAGCCAGCAGATGGGGCCTGCGGGTCTCCTGGGGCCTAACCCTAACCCTAGGTCGGCCGCGGGTTTGGGGGCCTCCCCTGGAGCCTTACACCGCAGCCCCGGGGAATTGGGATACCTGTGCTCCACCGCAGGACTCAGCTTGCCACCCGACAGGAAACCGTGCCCCTTGGGGCTCTACGGAGCCTACAGGGCACGAGAACTTGAGGAGGCCCCCGGAGCCCGTCCCCACTTTTGGCAGCCCCCCATGCCCCAACCCTGAGGCCCATGATCACCCTCCCCCATGGCCTCCTCTCAGCCCTCCACAGAGCTCGCCGCACAACCTGCAGATTGTCCCTGCCGGGCTCCTGGACCCTAACCCTTACCCTAGGTTGGCCACAGAGGGGCCCCTCCCAGGGTCCTGGCACCTCACTCCGGGGGATTGGGGACACCCAAGCCCCACAGTAGGACTGAGCCTTCAGCCCACAGGAAACTGTACCGTTTTGGGGCACAACAGAGCTTGCAGGGCAAGAGAATTGGGGCATCCCTTGAGAGCCCCTTCTGGTGAACCCCGACCTTTGTGGGCCCTTCTGGATGAAACCCGAAGGCTCACACTCACCCGCCCTTGTGCCCTCATCTCAGTCGGCCTGGGAGTTCTCTGAGCACTGGGCAGTTCGGACCTGCTCTCTCTTGAGGTCTAACCTAACACTGGGTCTTCTGCTGAGGGTCCCTCCCCGTTTGCTTGCCTCCAAGGTACCAGGCATTGGGCTCACCTCTGCACGACTAGAGGACTCAGCCTGCCCCACAGCAGGAAACTGTCGATTTGGGGCTGCAGCAAGGATTCATAGGAAAATCGGAGGGCCCCCCTCAGCCCATCCCAGGCAACCCCCACTTTCAGAGAACTCCCCGGATCCAATTAGTAGCTTCACACTGACCTTTAAACTTGCTCTCCATGGAGATCTTTTGAAATTCTCCACACTTCAAACCGATGGCATCATCCAGCTTCAGTGCCTTACCCAGCTTTAGGTCTTGAGATGGATTAAAATGGGAAGCCATTTCACTGATGACGACGTACGGGTGACCAAAAGATACATGCATAAATGCTTCATATCACTTGGCTTCAGGGAAATACAAATCTAAACCCCTATAGATGCCATATCACACGAGGCCGAATATCTAAAAATAAGAAGACATGAAACTATACATGTTGGAGAGGATGTGGAGAAACAGGAACCCTCTCACACCCCTGTACGAATGCAGTCCGGTACAGCCACTCTTGAAAATAGTATGGAGTTTCCTCAAGAAGTTATAAATAAAGCTACCCTATGTCCCAGCAATTGCACTACTGGGTATTTACCCCAAAGAGACAGAGGTAGTGAAGATGGGACACATGCACCACAGTGTTCATAGCAGCAATATCCATAATAGACAAACTGTGGAAGGAGTGCAGATGACCATGGATAGATGAATGGATAAAGAAGATGTGGATGATATACATAATGGAATATTACTCAGCCATCAGAAAGGATGAATACTTACCATCACACCGACCTGGGTGGAGCTGGAGGGTATTATGCTGAGTGGAATAAGTCAATGAAAGAAAGACAATGATCATATGCTTTCACTCCTATGTGGAATATCAGAAACAAGGAAGAAGACCATAGGGGAAGGAAGGGAAAATAAAATGGGAAGTCATCAGAGAGGGAGAAAACCCATGATGGACTCTTAACTATCGCAAGAAACTGATGATTGCTGGAGGAGAAGTTGAGGGGGGGGGTAACTGGGTGAGTAGCACTAAGGAGGTCACACGATACAATGAGCACTGGGTGTTACACACGACTGAAAATTTATTGAAGACTACATCTGAAACGAATGATGTACTGTAAGTTGGCTAATTGAATTTAAATTAAAGAACAAAAGACCTCAAATAAACAATCCTAAACATTTGTATGGAACCACTAAAGATTCCAAACAGCCAGTGCAATGTGGAAAAGAAAAACAAAGCTGGAGGACTCACAATTTCAGATTTCAGGTTATACTACAAAGCTGCAGTCATCCTAACAAGACAGTACGGCACAAAAATAGACACAGCGACCAAAGTAACAGGATACAAGTTCAGACAGAAACCCACAATTATGCGGTCCATGAATCTTCCACAAAGCAAGCAACGATATCAAAAGGGAAAAGGTCAGTCTCTACAACAAATGGTGTTGGGAAAACTAGACAGCTACGCACAAAACAATGAAATTAGACAGCTTTCTTACAAAATACAGACAAACACAAAACAGTTTCAAGACCTCAATATTAGACCTGAATCCATAAAAATCCTACAGGAGGGAACACAGTAACTTCTTGACATGGACCATAGCAACGTTTTTCTGGACTGTCTCCTGAGGCAAAGGAAATGAAAGCAAAAATAAACTATTGGGAATACAGCAAAATAAAAAGTTTCCACATGGCAGAAGAACAATGAAAACGAAAAAATAATAAGACAACCTACTCAAAGGGAGAAGATATTTGCAATGATCATATGCAATAAAGGGATAGTGTCCAAAACATATACAACTGATACTACTCGACCCAAAAAAAACAAATAATCCAGTTAAAAAATAGGCAGAAGACATGGACAGACATTTCTCCAAGAAGAAATACAAATGGCCAACAGTCCCGTGAAAAGATGTTCACCATCACCCATCATCAGGAAAATATAAATCCAAAGGACAATGAGGTAATACCTCAAACCTGTCAGAATGGCTAATATCAAAAGCACAACAAAGAGCAGGTGTTCGGAGGATGTGGATAAAAGGAAATCCTCACGAACTGTGGGTGGGAATGCAAACTGTGGTGGCCACCGTGGAAAACAGTATGAAGGTTCCTCAAAAAATTAAATATAGAACTACCCTACGATCCAACAATCACACTACTCGTATTTATCCAAAGAATAGGAAAACAGTAACTTCAAAGGATACATGCACCCCTATGTTTCTTGCACCATTATTTACAATATCACAATATGGAAGCAACCCAAGTGTCTGTAGAAAATTTGACAAATGAGATGATAGATGTGTGTATTCACACACACACACACGCACACACACACACACACACATACAAACACACAATGTAGTATTACTCGGCTTGAAAAAGAATGAAACCTTGCCATTTGCAGCCACATGGATGGAGTTAGCGAGTATTATCCTAACTAAAATCAGTCAGTCAGAGAAAGACAAATCCCATACAATGTCACTCTTATGGGGAATTTAAGAAACAAACAAAAATAAATAACTAAAAGAGAAAAAGGAGACACACCAAAATACAAACTCTTAACAATAGAGAACAAGCGGATGGTTACCAGAGAGGAGGGGGAATAGAGGGATGAGTGAAATAGATGAAGAGGATTAAGAGGACACTTTTCTTGATGACCACTGAGTAATATATAGAATTACTGAATCACTCTATTGTACACCTGAAACGAATGTAACACTGTATGTTAGCTCTACTGGAATTAAAATAAATTTTTAAAAAAGATTTTTCTTCCAGGAACCTCTTTGAAAAAGCTTTTCCTGTGCAATGTGCATAAGCCCTACTTGGGAGGATTCACTCTACAATAATTATTCACTCCATGCCTCAAATTCAGATTTCACTGAGTTCTTACTGTGGATCCCAGCCCACGGGAGCCATGGTCTTTTTCTGTCCAGGCTCAGCACCTATGCATTCAAGATTGGAAGTAGAGACACATGTCACTTCAGAGTCCAGAAAGCTATTATTGTTTCTGTTTCAGTGTGAGAGAGTCACAGACTTTGGGACAGGTTTCAGAGCAGGTTTATTATGGATCCTGGATCTCTACTTCAATGTTCATTACCTGGATCCATTTGGCTAATACGTTCCCTGTGGATGGGCTTGCTTCCAAGCACATACATAGAAGATGCAAAGGTGGGTGGGCTTGGTGAGGGACAGGAAGAAGACCAAAAGCAGACAAGGGTCCGACCCCTCCCCTGATCCAGGAACTGCTACGGGAGAGGGTACGGGAGGTAGAATCCATGCGAAACTCCAAGGTCACCAGTTGAACACAGGAGGCACAGGTCAAGGGATCTGGAGATGCAAGGGTTGAAGGCTGCTCTGAACTACCTCTGGGAGGAAGGGAGGAAAGGAATGAGAAGGAGACACTGCCTGCCCCTGGCCCATGTCAGCTGCCCACCGCTCCGACATGCATCAGTCTATGAGCTGACACAGCCTGGGCTCAGGAAGGGCTGGCTCGGGTCCTTCAATCCTCAGTGGGACAGCTGGCCCCAGGGCTCAGAGACATGCTGAGGGAGATGAGAGGGAAAGCTGCCCCACCCAGGTCCTCCCCTCCTTGAGCAGACAGCCTTTCAGAACTGCTAAAAAAAACCCACTAACGCAGTTGAAAGACATGCCATGGATGAACTAAGGCATAGAGATATGTAAAATAACATTCATTTTTAAGTTCAGAGCTGTCATCTCAGGAAGTGGGGAGAGCTTCCCTGAAGAAGACTGAGGGGAGGGCAGGCCATGCTGAAAAGGGAGACAATGCTCTCCTGATTGGGGACCTGCAGCCGCCTTCCAGGGCAGGGCATCATCCTTGCATCACACGAGATCCATGGAAGTGTTCCATCAGGGCCAGATGATTGTCTCGAGAAGGCTACCCTGGCATCGGACTGCACAGGGCACCAGGGACGAGGGCCAGAAGGAGGACGGACAATACCCTGGAGGCCATGAGGCAAGAGCACAGGCACATGACCTTGAAGATGATGATGAAAAGCAGGAGGTGGCAGCATGGAGCCGGCCCGAAAGTGCCATGGGAGCAGTGCCCATGGCTATGCTGACTGGGTATCTTCTGTGCCAGGTGTGGCTGACTTGAGTGGGCTCCAGACTAGTCCTGACCACAACTCTAGGAAGGGTGCACCACCCCCGGCCTCCTCTCCCCTTGCAGCTGCTAGGAATCACGGTCACAGACCCTGGTCAGCTTTCGTGGAAACCAAGCAGTGGCTCCCATGCACGCTGCATCTCTGGTGGTGGTCCAGTGCAACCCTCGTGCCTGGCCAGACACTGATGTCTACCTGTCTCCACACAAATCCACAGACAGGAGGGTGTCCCTGAATTCCACAGCACCTGATGAGACAGATCCACAGAACCCAACACCCAGTGAGTCACTCTGAACCTCACCTATGGTCATGGAGCTCACCATACCCTATTTCCGTCACTTCCCACAGAAAGCCTGGTTCTGATCCCCCACAATACCATACATCCTGGTTGCTGACCTGGGGTCATGCCATGAACCCACATGGCACCTTTCTTTAAGTGAAGGCTATGCCTACACCTCCTAGAAAACATTTCTAATGAAGTACAAGTCCTTGAGGACTATGGTGTGAACGGTAGCACACAGCCTACATGGTAGTAGTCAGTAATTCTAACAACGGTTAACCCCACCCCCCGTCTCACATAACCTTCCTCCGTCCTCACGGAACCCATGGTCTGCCCTCAGAAAACCCTCCAGGAAACAAACCTTTCATCTGAATGCTCTCTTCACCTTCTGCTTCAAATCCTGTCCAACCACTATGATATGAAACTAGAAATCAGTCTCAAGAAAAAAATGGGACAGTCAAAAATAGGTGGAGATTGGGGGGCCTGGGTGGCTCAGTCGTTAAGGATCTGCTTTCAGCTCAGGTCGTGATCCCAGCATCCTGGGATCTAGCCCCGAATCAGGCTCCTTGCTCAGTGGGAAGCCCGCTTCTCCCTCTCCCACCCCCCTGCTTGTGTTCCCTCTCTCGCTGTCTCACTCTCTGTCAGATAATTAAATAATCTTTAAAAAATATGTAGAGATTTAACAACATGCTACCAAACAACCAAGAGTCAAAGAAGAAATCAAAAAAATTTTAGAAGTACCTTGACACTGATAAAAAAGACAACCTACAAAACCTTATGGGATGCACCAAAGTAGCTTTATGGGGGACATTCATAGAAATTCAACTCTTCATCAATCCATGAGAATGCTCTCCAATAAACAACCTGATATGTGGTAAAGAAGTAGAAAAAAAAAAACAACAAACAAAGCCCCAAATTAGTAGAAATAAGGAAATAACAAAAAGGAATGCATAAATAAATCCAACGGAGACTAAAAAGACAAAAAAAAAAAAAACAACCAATGTAAATGAGAGCTGCCTTTTTGGAAAGATAAACAAAACTGACAAACTTATCTAGACTCACCAAGAAAGACAGAGGACTCGAATACAATCAGGAAAATAAGATAATGGATTCCTGTCTCATATCAAAATCAAAAGAACTCTTCAACCTTGGACACAACAACTTCTTGCAAGCCACATCTCTAAAGGCAAAGGAAATAAAAGTAAAAATGAACTATTGGCACTTCATCAGGATAAAAAGTTTCTGCTCGGCAAAGCAAACGATCAACAAAACAAAAAGGCAACCTATGGAATCGAAGGAGATATCTGCAAATGATATTACAGATAAAGGGCTGGTATCCAAGATCTATAAAGAACTCCTCAAACTCGACACCCCAAAAAAGGGCAGAAGACACAAAGAGATACTTCTCCAGAGAAGACAAAGAAATGGCCAACAGACACATGAACAAATGCTCCACATCACTTGCCATTAGGCAAAAACAAACCAAAACAACAATGAGATACCACCTTACACCAGTTAGAACAGTTACAATTAACAAGGCAGAGGGCACCTGGGTGGCACAGTGGTTAAGCGTCTGCCTTCGGCTCAGGGCATGATCCTGGCATTATGGGATCGAGCCCCACATCAGGCTCCTCCGTTATGAGCCTGCTTCTTCCTCTCCCACTCCCCCTGCTTGTGTTCCCTCTCTCGCTGGCTGTCTCTATCTCTGTGGAATAAAGAAATAGAATCTTGAAAAAAAATTAACAAGACAGGAAATAAAAAAAAGTCAGAGAGGATGTGGAGAAAGGGGAGCCCTCTTACACTACTCGTGAGAACACAAGCTGGTACAGCCACTTTTGAAAACAATATGGAGGTTCCTCAAGACGTTAAACACAGAGCTATCCTTCGACCCACCAATTGCAGTACTGGGTTTTGACCCCATAGACACAGAGTAATGAAAAGAAGGGGCACCTGTATCCCAATGTTCATAGCAGCAATGTCCATAATAGCCAAACTGTGGAAGGAGCCAAGATGTCCTTCAGCAGATGAATGGACAAAGAAGATGTGGTTCATCTATACAATGGAATATTACTCAGTCATCAGAAAGGATGAATACCCACCATTTGCACCAACGTGGATGGACCAGGAGGGGATTATGCTAAGTGAAATTAAGTCAAGCAGAGAAAGACAATTATCACATGGTTTCACTCCTATGTGGAATGGAAGGAATAGCATGGAGGACATTAGGAGAAGGAAGGGAAAAGTGAAGGGGGTAATGAGAGGCGGAGATGAACCATGAGAGACTACTGACACTGGGAAACAAACTGAAGGTTGCAGAAAGGGAAGGGAAGGGGAATGGGTTATCCTGGTGATGGGTATTAAGGAGGGCATGTGTTGGGGCACCTGGGTGGCACAGCGGTTAAGCGTCTGCCTTCGGCTAAGGGCATGATCCCAGCGTTATGGGATCAAGCCCGACATCAGGCTCCTCCGCTGTGAGCCTGCTTCTTCCTCTCCCACTCCCCCTGCTTGTGTTCCCTCTCTTGCTGGCTGTCTCTATCTCTGTCAAATAAATAAATAAATTCTTTTAAAGAAAAGGAGGGAACGTGTCATAATGAGCACTAGGTGTTATATGCAAGCAATGAATCATGGAACACTACATCAAAAACAAATGAAGTACTGTAGGGTGACTAACATCATTTTAAAAAAAGAGAAAGATATGATATCCATACACGAAAACTGTCACTATTTGCAAATGACATGAAATCCCGAAAGATTCCACGAAAAAACTGTTAGAATAAACAAATTCAAGAAAGCTGCAGGATATAGTCAATATACAGAGACCTGTTGTCTTTAATTTTTTTTCAGATTTTATTTATTTATTTGACAGGAAGAGAAAAAGCGAGAGCAGGGGGAGTGTCAGATAGAGTGAAAAGCAGACCCTCGCTAAGCGGGGAGCCCAACACGGGTCTCGATCCCAGAACTCTGGGATCATGACCTGAGCTGAAGGTAGACGCTTCACTTATGGAGCCACCCAGATGACCCAACTTCTTGCATTTCTGTATACTGATGACAAACTTTCGCAAAGAGAAATTAAAAAATCAACGCCATTAACAATTGCATAAAAAAATTCTAGAAATAAAAGTAACCAAGAATGAGAAAGACATAGTACACTCAACACATGGCAGAAAAGAAATGAAAAATATGTGTGTCGAGGGGGGCAGAATGTATGGGTCAAAGATTTGGAAGGCAACACAAACAAATGGAAGCATACGCCATGCTTCTTAACTGGAAGAGTTAATTATGTGAACATGTCCATCGTACCCAAAGCTATAGACAGATGTGATGAAATGCCTATCTGAATTCCAGTGGCATTATTCGAGGAAATAGAAAACAGTCCTCAAACTTGTATGGAATCACAAAAGACCCCAAATACCCAAAGCAACCTGGAGAAAGAAAGGTGCAGTCAACACACTCCTGGATTTCAAGCTAGATTACAAAGCTGTTGTCATCAAAACAGGATGGTACTGGCAAAAACACAGACACCAGGTCAGTGGAACAGAACAGAAAGCTCAGAAACTTATCCACACGTAGATGATCCTAACTTACGACACAGCAGCAGGAGATATGCCATGAGGGAAGGACTGTGTCACTTTCTTACACCACACACAAAATTTTTAATGGATGAATGATTTGAACGTAACACCTGAATCCATAAACTTCCAAGAAGACACAGGTACTAAGTCTCTCGACATTGGTTTTGGCAGAGTCTTCAGATGGGACACCAAATGCAAAGGCAACAAAACAAAAAGAAACAAGTGGAACAACATCAAACTGAAATCTTCCACACGGCAAAAGAAACGAGCAAAAACTTAAAAGGACACTGACCCAATAAAAAAAAATATTGCGAATCATATGTGTGAGAAGAGGCTAATATCCAAAATACACACAACACTCTCACAAATCAAAACAAAGAAGAAACTATATAAAAAAATGGGGGGAATATGTGAATAGATACTTTCCAAAGATGGCACACAGGTGTCAACAGACAGAAAAAGTTGTTCGACATCACTAATCATCGTCAGGGAAACATCAGTCAAACCCACAATCGGCTATCCTCTCACAATTGTTGGAACAGCAATTGTCCCAGAGACAGACACCAGGTGGGGTCAAGGGTGTGCAGACGAGGAGACACTGTGCACTGTTGGTGCGAATGGAAATTGGTGCAGCCACTGTGACAAACAATATGGAGGTTCCTGAAAAAATAAATACAACTACCACATGACCCAGTAATGGCTCTACTGAGTATTGATTTGGAGAACACAAAAATACTGCCTCAAAAAGACAGATACACTCCCACATTCACTGCAGCATTATTCACAAGAACCAGACACGGAAACACAGACCTTGGGGGCCTTATGCCAAGTAACTCAGACACAGAAAGCCCAATACCAGATGCTCTCATGTACATTCCACGTGGAATAAACAAATACTGAATGCATAGATACTGAGAGCAGATTGGTAGGTGCCATATTCTGGGATGGGGTGGTAGAAACGGGTGAAGGTGGTCAAAGTCTCAATGTTTGAGTGAGAAAATCCGACAGTCATGAAATGTTCTGTCCAGCATGGAGACTAAAACTAACCCTGCAGCATGGGGTATAGGTTTCCCTGCTCTTTGAAAGTACAGGGCTTCTGAGAAACCTTGCACAGCAGAAATGGTGTCAAGAAGGAATGGCCATTAATTTACATGGAACAATTAGACAGTGTGCTCAGACTCCAAAATTCCTTCTCTTTGGCTTTTCTTAGGCCTCAGGACACAAGTTTCTAACGGAGGCCCAGCATAAATGAAGATAAAGCCCAGCAGAGGCTCACAGAGACCATTCAAAGTGCTGGTGTCTGGAGGCGGAGAGGGGTTCCCAGCGGAAGGAGCTGGTTGGGGTGCACGCCGCCTCTGTCATGCTTCTCCCCAAAACAGATGCTGAACGCGATTCTCACTGTTCACCTTTTTTCATAAGAGGGAAATCCTCTTCAGGTCTCTTCCTCTTACTGAAGCTGGGTAATAACGTAGTTCTTTCAAGAAAGCCAAGTGTCTTACTGTGAACGTTTAAAAAGTGGGGGATACTTGTACTTGAGCATTGCTGAGGGAGGAGATGTGAAAGGTTCTCCCAGACACAAACCTCAGCAGATCTACCGGGAAAGGCACCTTCCTCTGCATGCGGAACAAGGACTACCTCCTACCTCCAGAAACCCTCTCCTTCCCCTCGATCAGGACAACCCACAACAGCTGGGAGTTACCCCAATTCCTCCTTTCTCCTGTTCCTAATAGCTAACCCATCAGCAAATCCTGTGAGCTCCATCTTCAAAATGGACCCAGAATAGGTCTAACCACTCCATCCAAGGCCACCTGTCTGGTCCACAGTGCCTGAGTTCCTGGAAAAGCTTCGTCCTTGACCTGCGTTGCCATCTTCAACCCTCTGTCATCTGTTCTCAACACTGTAGCCAGGATGGCCCAGTGAAACAGGGTCTCATGGGGTTATAGCCCTGGAATGGCTTTCTGTCACCCTTGTCACCTCTCTGAGCTCATGTCCTAAGCTGTCTCCTGTGGCCACAGGGCCTTCTTGCTGCTCCTGGACATACCTGGAATTCTCCTGCCCCAGAGCCTTTGCACATGCTTTCCCTTCTGTTAAGAATGCTCTTGATGTGTTCTCACTCACCTTCGGAGAAGTCTGAATTGGAGTGACAGGGACAGAAGATGAGGCTGTGTGTGTTGGGTGAGGCTGGTGGCCCAGAAGAAGGTTCTCTGCCAGCTCTCCACCTGTGCCTCAGTTGTCCTCAGGCAGGAACTTGCACACAGCACTCACCTGTCACACCTCTCACCCAGGAGACCCACAGCCACCCCTGGAGCCCACCCTGCCCACACCCTGCTGCAGAATGCATTCAGCTCTCCTCTGGGACCCCTGTCAGCTTTACCCAGACCTGGAACTCCCCCGTCTCCTGCAAAGCTCCCGGATTCCCCCTCTGCTTCCAAAATCACACTGGCGCAAGGCTTTCATGAGAAATCTATAATGCTAACTAATGAAAGGTTCACACCTACTTTCCCCTTCTGTTGCCTTTCTCTCCACCTCCTTTCCAACCTGTGCAAACTGTAACATATCAGTGGAACATGAACATGCTCTGAGATCTGAATCTTCCATTGCAGCTTTCTGAGGACTCCTTATGTGATAAGCAACTAGTGTATCCTACAACAGGGTGTTTTACATCTATCCTCTATAGAATAGTACACTGCAAATCACTACAATTTTACCTCACTCTTCATGAAGCAGAACACTTTTTCCTTTCTTCTCTTACTTAAATTCGAGTTAGTTCACATGCCATGGAATATTCGCTTCAGGGGTAGGATTTAGTGAATCCTCACCTGCATACACTACACAGTGCTCATCACAAGTGCCCTCCATAATACCCCTCACCCATTTAATTCTTCCCCCCATAACCTTGTCCTGCAGCAACACTCAGTTTGTTCTCCAAGGTTGAGTCTATTTCCTTTTTTGCCTCTCTCATCACCCCTCAACTCTGTTCATCTATTTTCTTTCTGAAATTCCACAAGCGTGAGAGCATAGGATATTTGTCTTTCCTCACTGATTTTGCTTAGCTTAATACATTCTAGGTCCATCCACATCCTTGCAAATGGTAAGATTTCATTCTTTTTGAAGCTGGGTCATATTCCATTATATATATGTATCCCACATCTGCTTTATCCATTCATCAGTGCATGGACTTTGGGATTCTCTCCATAGTTTGGCTACTGTGGACATTGCTGCTATAAACATCATGGTGCATGGACCCCCTTCGAATCTGCATTTTTGTATCCTTTGGGTAAATACCTAGGAGAGCAATTGCTGGATCATGGGGTTGTTCAATGTTTAACTTTTTGAGGAACCCCCACACTGTTTCCCAGACTGGCTGCACCACTTTGCATTCCCACCAACAGGATGGGAGGGATCCCCTTTAAGCCGAACATTATCTGCCGGCATTCACATAAGAGGAAACAAAACCTCTGTGAGATGCAACCATGGTCAGGCAAGTAGTTGCAGAATTCACCCCAAGACTCCTGACGCCAAGCCCCTTGAAGCCACCAACATGCCACTATCCAAAAGAATTCCCAGACTCTCCTTCTGACTCCACCACCAAAGAAACTACAGAGAGAATATGGCACCTGAAAATATCGAGATAATACATTTAGTAATACTAGAAAGTCAAGCTCAACTTTTAAACAGGAACAGGCCGCTTTGGATAATTTTCAATTTTCCCTCCACCCTAATTTTAACTCTTCTGATGAATAAACTAATCAATGATGAAACGTCACCTTTGTCAAATGACATCATCCAAGTCTATATCAGATGAAAAAAAGCCACCTAACTCTAGATGCTGGCCACTCAACCATATCTTAGGCCCAATTGAATAAACACTGTTAGATGAAGGAACAAATTAGATGTTACAAACAGGCACAGAGTGAATCTCACCTTCCCTTTCTAATAAAAGAGGGTTCCTAGGAAACAGATGGTCAAAATACATTTGTAAGCAATAAATGGACAGAGAAATTGTGATCCCCTGCAAAGTTCTACCAGCAGGGAAACTAAGTAATTCTTCCACCAAACCCAGAATGCTGACAGCTACTTCAATTTTACTCTGTGGCTCAACTATAGAAAGGAGAAAAGCCCAGGAGGTTTTGGGAGAATGAGAGGTTTTACCTCTACCCTGACATAGATAGGACATTTTGCCAAACATACCTGTGCTTTCTCTGAACACTGACGTCCTGTGACAAGCTGCCTCGCTGACTTCGAAGCTTACGTACAAAACATCAGGTGTCTTGGAGCCAGAGCAGAGAAGGGCTGTCAGCTGGGGAGAAGAAGGCACCTCTGACCTAAAGCCTGCACACCTGCTTTGGTTTCTGGGCGAAGGGGCAACACATACTTGTTGTTTAGCAGTAATTATCTTCATTCCCAATAGACCAATGACTTGCCTTTTCTGGAAAGCAGACTTACTCTTCTAAAGAAACCCTCAATTTGTCTATTTTCAATGCAACTAGAGTGGAACATTTATTTCTCACTTAAATAAAAAACACTGTTATTGTCGACACTGCGTGAATGAACTTTTAAAAACATTTTAGAGAGAAAGGAAGAGACCTTTATTCAAACCCAAGTCAGGACAGCTGCCTGGGAGACACAATCTTCACCAAGAAGGGAGTGCTCCGGGGAAGGAACATTTGGGGCACGGTTATATATTTTTTCTGTTTTGTTTTACGTACAGAGTTACACACCACAATGAGGATCTTCTTAGATTCCAGAAAGTGACAGACTCTCTCTTATGTTTTCAGTATGTACATGTCAGTATGACTTTAATCTTATGGGAGCCAAAGAGGTTCTTTATTTTTTCTTATCTTTATGTTGGCATTTTTTGATTATTGTTTTCTTCTTGAAGCAGATGTATAACATGTGCTTGGCCTAGAAATAGGGCCCATGCTTTGAGGTTTTGCCCAGTCATTTTGAGTCGGGCAAAATGTTAAAGGATAGCTTCCCTGAGAGCCCAGGATCAGGGCCCACAGATGATATAAGATAAAAATTACTTTTATCATTATAATTACTCCTAAATGGAGGAATTTGAGACAAAAGCACCTTTCACAAGAGTACCAAGAAATCAAAAGGATGCCCACAGAAGGCTGCCTGCTCCATGGTCAGCACAGGTAACAGAAGTGTTCACAGTCTCTGGACTCCTGCCCTTCTTCTGCCCAAATCTCTGAAGCACACAGACCACTTAAAATCAGAATGGTAGAACTGCTAGACAACTTAGAGATGTCTGGCACCATTCCCTTGGACTGCAGAATAAAACACAGTAGCTCGTTGTCACCAACTAATTTCAACATGAACTGCCCCCTGGATGCACTAAGTTCTTTCTCTGCAAATGTTGACTAATGTAAGTCACAGTTATACCATATAAACACTACAATGGCTGGGAAGTCATCGTAGGTAAGGGAATATTTTAGCCATGTTTATAAGCATTGGCTCACGTTGTAGAAGAGGCTGAGCTGAGTGTTGTTAAATACTATTTCAGACCTGTTTTACACCACCCTCTGAACATACCAAAGCCTGAATCGACTAAAAAAGATAGTTGGTTTCAGTAACTTTAATACCACAAAAATATTATACTGTCTGTATTCCTAAGGATCTTTGAGTATCTTACCCAGAGGTCCTCCACTGAGATAATGATCTTAATGATCACCATAGGGCAGATGTGAAAAGGCCCGCTGAATTCGTCCAGTGGTCCACATGACAAGAAAATCCTGATACATGATAGGTTTCCAGATCGAGAAGACCAGAGATAAGAGGGAAATAGTACCCTGTATGGAACAACAAGGGATTTGGAGTAAATTTGGGGATCCCACTTAGGTTTCTGACACTAAAATCCTCTGTGACTCATATCATCTGAGTCCCTTTCTAACTGTCTGAAAATGTGCCTAAAAAAATCTACACCCTAGTTTGAAGTTTAAGAAGCAGAATGCTACAAAGAGCCAGTATGATGTCTCTCAAGAACAGGTGCTCAGGAAGCCATAATTGCTATTGGGTCTTTTTCTTTTCCAGAAGAAAGAACACATGTTGAATCCATATTTCTAGTAGATGACTCACCAGATGATTTTCAAACTTGAAGGAAGGCCAAGAAGTCGCTCTTGTGTCATATTTCACTCAGAAAACATGTTGTTGGACTGCTGAGGATGATACGATAGCAACGTCATCACTAAGAGTGGGGAGCTTCCCATTTCCATACGGCCATGATGACCCCCTTAGCTCAGGGCCACCAGAAAGGACAGATGAGGGGGACCACAGGCCAAGGCTGCCAGGTGTGGCTGGGGCAGGCAGACCTCTGACTTAAGGCTCAACTCTTGTCTACGTTATTATAATGATCTTCACAAAGAAAGTGCCATTGTGTGTGGGCCCTCATGTAGAAAAGGTTCAGAATTTCCATTGAGATTCCCTCTCTGACCTTTAGGATATGTAGCAAAGTTCCATTTAATTTTTAAACATTGAAGGACTTCCTGGTTTTCTTTTCGCTATGACTCTGGCTCAATTCCCCTGTGGTCTAAGAATAGAATCTAGTGAATTTCAGGGTTTACCATTTGTAGACTTGATTCGTGGCCCCACCTATCATCTATTTGGGTAAAGAGTCTATGACCACTTGAAAATAATGTATTCTGCACTTATTATGGAATGTTCCCTATATGTCAATTAGGTCACGTTTGTTACCAATGTTTTGTCTGCTTTTTCTGTCAGACATTGAGAAAGGAATACTAAAATCTTCGAACAATGCTGCTCTATTCAAAGTTGCATCAGAGAATCTACCAGTGTTAGAAGGCAAGAGAAACAAAAAGTATAAGAATTGAGGGGATAATTGTGACTATTCACAGATAATACGATTGTGTACATAGAAAATCCAAAACAATCTATAAATATCCTATTAGCATTAAAAATGCAATTTATAAATTTGAGATGGATTGTAGCTTCCCATTGGACAGTTTCTGAAAGAAAATGTAGAACCTGTCAATTTTGGGGTAGGACATAGGGTGCAATAAACATTTAAAAGAATTCAGTGGGACTTCATAAAAATGTGACATTTCTCCTTATCTTATGACCATAAGAAAATGAAAAAGTGAACCGCAGGCTGGGAAGTAAAGATTTGCAATACACACACTGACAAAGACTTGTCAAGAAAGAATTCCTGCTCATCAACCATAAAAAGTCTATTTAAAAATGAATACTTCACAAAAGATTGACTGATGGCCAATAAGAAAAGGAAAGGGTGCTCTACAGTATTATTTTCAGGAACAGCAAGGCCTTTCCTAAAATGAAAACATACACACAAACCAGTATTCCCTAGACGGATGATGTCCTTATTTCTGAGGACAGCTTGAAGAACAGACTAGCATCAAAGTAAAGTGATGGAATTCCTGACACTCAGAGGATGGACAATTGACCTCAAACTACAATTTCCAGGCATCATTCGGTCCTCTGAAGGCAGACAACTACCACACCCCTTCCTACACCACACAGGTTGCTTCCCAACCCCTACCATAAAAGAAGAAGATGAGAAACAGATAGGACTAGTAGGAAAGAGCAAAAATCACATGTGGGGATTATCCTGAAACACACTGATCACATAACTAGTGTAAGGAAGTGTAGGGAACTGACAAGGACAGAGACTCAAGAGGTACTTCTTTGGGAAATGCTGTCTGAAATCGTCACACGTTGGTACCTGCTAATGAGGGCTCTGAGCATACCCTAGGGTTTGCTCACAAGGGTCTGCAACACCATCGCTGAGGACTGAAACTCTTCAAGACCTCAAAGCTTGCCTGATTGACTATTGGACTAAGACAGTCCCATGTTCTGAAAACAGATACCAACTAATTGAAAGGTTCACCTGGGCTCTCTCGGAGGCCCTACAAGAAGCTGAACCATTCACTGAAAATCAATTACACACACACACACACACACACACACACACACACACCTGTCATTTCACCAATTACTTAAACATTCAAGGTTCTTCCTACCTTTTCTTTTTCACATTGATATTTATACTCACATGAAATGTCCTCATTTCTAATGAACACTGATGTCAAAATAGAGATCCATTGACACAATATTCACAAAATGGAACTTCCCTGCTGTAATTTTCAATATAGCATTTTTTAAAGTTCATACATATTTTAGGTTTTTGGTAACTTATACAGGAGAAGATCAGCATTGAAAAACTCTAAATACTGACAATGAGTTTTAAGCCTAGAGAACAAAAATTGTCCAATTTCATAGATAATAAGTAACCAAAGGGAAAGCATGGAAGCTGTAGTCAAAAAATTTTACACATATGCATCCTCTATTATTCTACTACTGAGGGGCGTGTTTTATTGCCAATATCATGCATCAATTGCCTTCCACGTGCACCTGCACAGGTATAATGAATTACTACAGTAGAATGAAATGTCTGGGAACTACTTGACGGCATCTATAATGAACAATTCAATTTCGATCTTATATTTGGTGAACTTCCACTGTCTGTCCCTTGAGACAATGGACCCTAAACAGAAGGGGGAATGAACCATGAGAGACTATGGACTCTGGGAAACAAACTGAGGGCTTCAGAGGGGAGAGGGGTGGGGGATTGGGATGGGCCAGTGATGGGTATTAAGGAAGGTACATATTGCATGGAGCACTGGGTGTTATATGCAAATAATGAATCACAGAACACTACATCAAAAACTAAGGAAATACTGTGTAGTGACTAACATATCATAATAAAAAATTGTTATTAGAAAAAAATTAAAGGTAAAAAAAAACCAATACAGCTTTTCTGTTTCAAGAACAATCACAATAGAGAAAAACTAACTTCCAATCCCTAAAGCAAAACACAGACCAAGTTTCATTTCACTCCCCTTTATTCACATTCTCTGTGGGTTCTAAGCTATTTCCCTACCTCCTTTCCTGCTGAGCAGGGAGCCCGGGCTCAATCCCAGAACCCTGGGATCATAACCTGAGCCAAAGGCACATGCTTAACTGGCTGAGCCAGCCAGCAGCCCCAGCCATGTTTTTCTTAAGCAAAAGGACACTTTCTCACGATGCCTTCACATGACTTCACATGGTACCAGAGACCTGCATTTGCCTCTAGGAGGTTGCAGATGAAGGCAATTGCAAACTCTCACAGTGGTTTATCAAATACAATGACCTGCCTGGTGACAGTGAAACTCTTATGAGCCCACGAGAGGGTGCTGTGACACTCAGCTGTGGCTGGGCTGGCACAGAGAACCAAATCCATTTCCCTGCCTGATGTCTGTGAGGAACAGATGCCCCCACTGTGAATGAGACCCTGCCACTGAGCTGTCCAGAGATGGCCATCCTCACGGAGGATGAGGATAAAGGACAATGCCTGAGGAGACCTCATCTGTCTCTTTTATCTTTTCATATTTTTGACAGTGGACAAATCACTGCCTAGGAGTCCCCAACTACCTTAGTCTCATCTGTGAATGACCAAGAGGTTTTACAAAACACTTAAGATTTTCACCTCACAAATGCCCACAACCACTTACCATAGGGATTCAACATTAAGCAAAGATAATGTTCTTTGGAAGAGAGGTCCTGCCCACTGTTGTTTCTCACTTATGTGCTCATCTTCATTACCTCATGGTAACATAACCACCTTGATTCCTGCTTCCTTCTTCAGGAATGCTGAGGTGACTTGAAGGGCATTACCCTGACATCGTTCTTTCTTAGCAACAAGATGTGGGCATTTCCCTAGTCCTACACACCCAAAGTTGAATCGGAATCAGGATTGAGGAGGCTGATGAGAGTTGAAGGTGTTCTCCTGTACACGGTGGTTTATTACCAATAAGGATGGGTCAGAGTCCTCGAAATTCCAGGACCTTTTCATTAATGCTTCCTACTCGTGAAAAATGATGTACATTGGTCTTTCCCTGTATAGTGTGGTGACTCAGAGAAAAGTGCTTAGCCCTTTCGTCAGACTTCCACGATCACTTTGGGGCTGGCTTCCATATTCACAAAGGATGATGTTAGGGCTAAGAGGGTTCGTGTACACTGTTATTTCTTACAGATAAGTGTATGGCATTTTTGTTACATTGCCAGAACCACTTAGCGCCGGGCTTGCCCGATTCCTGGGGACGAACCCTAACCCTAGGTCGGCCCCCGAAGGGCCCCTCCCACGGGGCCTGGCGCCACAACGCAGGGGATTGGTGACCCTTGAGCCAGGCGCCGGAGTCACCCTGCCGCCCCGCAGCAACCCGGGCTGCTAGGGGCGCCGCCAGTCTTTCAGGGCGAGAGAACGGGCAGGGCCCTCCAAGCCCCTGGAGACCTTCGAAGGCCCCCCACGCCAAAACGCTTTTGCCCACACTCCCTCTCGCCAGTGCCCTCACCTTGGCCTGCCCCTGCGCCTGCTGCAGAGCTGGCGGAATGGGCCTGCTGGACTCCTGGGGGCTAACACTTACCCTACGTCAGCCCCCAAGGGGCCCCTCCCAAGGAGCCTGGCACCGCAATGCCGGGAATTGGGACCCCTGAGCCCCAGTGCTGGACTCACCCTGCTACCCCGCAAGCACCCAGGGCACTAGGGGCTTTGCCAGTCATTCAGGAATGGAGAACGGGCAGGGCCCTCCAATCCCCTGCGACCTTCGAAGGCCCCCCACGCAAAAACTCTGGCTCCCACGCTCCTGCTCGCCAGCGCCCTAACCTCGGCCCACCCCTCCACTTGCTGCAGAGCTGGCGGATCGTGCCTGCTGGCTTCCTGGGGGCTAACCCTATTCCTAGGTCGCCCCTGAGGGGCCCCTCCCAAGTGGCCTGGCGCCGCATGCCAGGGATTGGGGACCCCCAAGTCCCAGCGCCGGATGCAAACTGCCGCCCCGCCGCCACATGGGGCGCTAGGGGCGTCACCAGTCCTTCAGGGCAATAGAACGGGCAGCAACCTCCAAGCCACCTGCGACCTTCGAAGGCACCCCGAGCCAAAGTCAAAATGCTCTGGCCCACGCTTCTGCTCGCCAGCTACCTCACCTCGACCCACACCTCCATTCACTGCACATGGGCGGATTGAGCCTGCCAGCCTCCTGGGGGCTAACACTAACCCTAGGTCACCCACTGAGGGGCCCATTCTATGGGCCTGGCGCCTGAATGCCTGGGATTGGGAATCCCCGAGCCCCAGCGCTAAACTCACCATTTGGCCCGCCGCCACTCGGGCCGCTAGGGGCGCCACCGGTCATTCAGGGAGGAAGAACTGGCAAGGCCCAACTAGCCCCTGGCGACATTCGAAGGCCCCCCGCGCAAAAACGCTGGGTACTACGCTCCCACTCGCCAGTGCCCTCACCTCGGCCTACACCTCCATTCACGGCACAGCCGGCGGATCGGGCCTGCCGGCATCCTGGAGCTAACCCTAACCCTAGGTGGGCCACTGAGGGGCCTCTCACAAGGGGCCTGGCGCAGCAATGCCAGGGATTGGGGACACCGAGCCCCAGCACCTCACTCAACCTGCTACCACGTCGCCACCCTGTCTGCTAGGTGCGCCGCCGGTCATTCAGGGTGGGAGTAGGGGCAGGTCCCTCAGAGCCCCTGGCAACCTTCAAAGGCCCCACATGCCAAAACTCTGGGGCCCACACTCCTGCTCACCATCGTCCTCACCTCGGCCGGACCATCCGCTCGTGGCACAACAGGTGGATCGGGCCTGCTGGCCTACTCGGGTCTAACCCTAACCCTAACCCCTAACCCCTAACCCTAAACCCTAAACCCTAACCCTAACCCTAACCCCTAACCCTACCATAACCCTAAACCTAACCCTAAACCCTAAACCTTAAACCCTAAACCCTAACCTTAGCACTAAGCCCTAAACCTTAACCCCTAACCCCAAACCCTAACCCTAAACCCTAGACCTACCCCGACCCCTACCTTACCCCCAGCCCTACCCCTAACCCTACCCCTTCAGCTAACCCTACCCCTAACCCGTACCCTAAACCATATGCTAACCCGTACCCTATCCCTAACCCAAACCCTAACCCATACCCTAACCCGTACCTAAACCTACCATGTACCCTAACCTGTACCCTAACCCATACCCTAACCCTAAACCGTACCCTATCCCTAACCTGTTCCCTAACTTGTATCCTAACTCTAACCCTAAACTGTAACCAAACCCGTACCGTAAACCTAACCCGTACCCTAACCCTAAACCGTACCCTAACCCGTACGCTAACCCATACACTAAACCGTACCCTAACCCGTACCCTAAACCGTACCTAACGCGTACCCTAACCCGTACACTAACCCTAACCCATACCCTAACCCTAACCCGTACTCCAACCCTAACCCTAACCCTAAACCCAAACCCTAAACCCTAACCCGTACCCTAAACCTTAATCCGTACCCTAACCCATAACCCCTAACCTATAACTCCTAAAGCCAACACCAACCTGTACCCTCACCTTACCCTAACCCTAACTCCTACCCTCACCCGCACCCTAACCGTAACCCATAACCCGTACCCTAACCGTACCCTAACCCTGGGGATTGGGTACACCTGAGCCCCATCACGGGACTCAGCCTGCCATCCCTCAGGAAACCATGCCCCTTGGGGCGCCGCAGAGCATCCCGTGCAGGAGAACTGGTAGAGCCCACCTGAGCCCCTAGCGATCCTCAGCGGCCCCCTACACCCCAACCCTGATGCCCACGTTCATCCCGCCCACGCCCTCCCTTCAGCCTGCCACCGAGCTCGTCACAGAGCCGGCAGATCAGGCCTGCCAGGTTCCTGGGGTGCAGCCCTGACCCTAGGTCGGCTGGGGAGGGCCCCTCCCCTGGGGCCCGGGGCCTCAGCCCCGGGGACTGGGGACACCTGAGCCCCACTGCAGTACAAAGCCTGTCACCCCGCAGGAAACCGTGCCCCATGGGGCTCTATGGAGCATACAGGGCTCGAGAACTTGGGGAGGTCCCGAGCCCATCCCCAGCTTTGGCACGCCCCGTGCCCCAACCCTGAGGCCCATGCTCACTCTCCCCCATGGCCTCATCTCAGCCCTCCACGGAGCTCGCCACACAGCCTGCAGATTGGCCCTGCCGGGCTCCTGGACCCTAACCCTTACCCTAGGTTGGCCACAGAGGGGCCCCTCCCCAGGGTCCTGGCACCCCACTCTGGGGAATTGGGGACACCCAAGCCCCACCGTAGGACTCAGCCTGCAGCCCACAGGAAACTGTATCGTTTGGGGGCACAACAGAGCGTTCAGGGCAAGAGAATTGGGGCACCCCCTGAGAGCCCCTGCTGGTGAACTCCGACCTTTGTGGGCCCTTCCAGATGAAACCCCAAGGCTCACACTAACCCACCCTTGTGCCCTCATCTCAGTCGGCCTGGGAGTTCTCTGAGCACTGGGCAGTTCAGACCTGCTGTCTCTTGAGGCCTAACCTAACCATGGGTCTTTTGCTGAGGGTCCCCTCCCCGTTTGCCTGCCTCCAAGGTACCAGGCATTGGGCTCACCTCTGCACGACTAGAGGACTCAGCCTGCCCCACAGCAGGAAACTGTCCGTTTGGGGCTGCAGCAAGGATTCATAGCAGGAAAATCAGAGGGCCCCCCTCAGCCCATTCCAGGGAACCCCCACTTCCAGAGATCTCCCCGGATCCAATTAGTAGCTTCACACTGACCTTTAAACTTGCTCTCCACGGAGATCTTTTGAAATTCTCCACACTTCCAACCGATGGCATCATCCAGCTTCAGTGCCTTGCCCAGCTTTAGGTCTTGAGATGGATTAAAATGGGAAGTAATTTCACTGATGATGACGTACTGGTGACCAAATGATACATGCATAAATGCTTCATATCACTTGGCTTCAGGGAAAGGCAAATCTAAACCCCTATACATGCCATATCACATGAGGCCGAATATCTAAAAATAAGAAGACATGAAATTATACATGTTGGAGAGGATGTGGAGAAACAGGAACCCTCTTACACCCCTGTACAAATGTAGTCTGGTACAACCACTCTTGAAAATGGTACGGAGTTTCCTCAAGAAGTTATAAATAAAGCTACCCTATGTCCCAGCAATTACACTACTGGGTATTTACCCCAAAGAGACAGAGGTAGTGAAGATGGGACACATGCACCACAGTGTTCATAGCAGCAATATCCATAATAGACAAACTGTGGAAGGAGTGCAGATGACCATGGATAGATGAATGGATAAAGAAGATGTGGATGATATATATAATGGAATATTACTCAGCCATCAGAAAGGATGAATACTTACCATCACACCGACCTGGGTGGAGCTGGAGGGTATTATGCTGAGTGGAATAAGCCAATGAAAGAAAGGCAATGATCATATGCTTTCACTCCTACGTGGAATATCAGAAAAAGGGAAGAGGACCATAGGGGAAGGGAGGGAAAATAGAATGGGAAGTCATCAGAGAGGGAGAAAACCCATGATGGACTCTTAACTACCGCAACAAACTGATGATTGCTGGAGGAGAAGTTGGGGGGGGGGGTAACTGGGTGAGTGGCATTAAGGAGGCCACACGATACAATGAGCACTGGGTGTTACACACGACTGATAATTTATTGAAGACTACATCTGAAACGAATGATGTACTGTAAGTTGGCTAATTGAATTTAAATTAAAGAACAAAAGACCTCAAATAAACAATCCTAAACATTTGTATGGAACCACTAAAGATACTGAACAGCTAGTGCAATGTGGAAAAGAAAAACAAAGCTGGAGGACTCACAATTTCAGATTTCAGGTTATACTACAAAGCTGCAGTCATCCTAACAAGACAGTACGGCACAAAAATAGACACAGCGACCAAAGGAACAGGATACAAGTTCAGACAGAAACCCACAATTATGTGGTCCATGAATCTTCCACAAAGCAAGCAACGATATCAAAAGGGAAAAGGACAGTCTCTACAACAAATGGTGTTGGGAAAACTAGACAGCTACGCACAAAAGAATGAAATTAGACTGCTTTCTTACACAATACAGACAAACACAAAACAGTTTCAAGACCTCAATATGAGACCTGAATCCATAAAAATCCTACAGGAGGGAAGACAGTAACTTCTTGACATGGACCATACCAACGTTTTTCTGGACTGTCTCCTGAGGCAAAGGAAATGAAAGCAAAAATAAACTATTGGGAATACAGCAAAATAAAAACTTTCCACACGGCAGAAGTACAATGAAAACGTAAAAATAATAACACCACCTACTCAAAGGGAGAAGATATTTGCAATGATCATATGCAATAAAGGGATAGTGTCCAAAACATATAGAACTGATACTACTCGACCCCAAAAAACCAAATAATCCAGTTAAAAAATAGGCAGAAGACATGGACAGACATTTCTCCAAAGAAGAAATACAAATGGCCAACAGTCCCGTGAAAAGATGTTCACCATCACCCATCATCAGGAAAATGTAAATCCAAAGGACAATGAGGTATTACCTCAAACCTGTCAGAATGGCTAACATGAAAAGCACAACAAAGAGCAGGTGTTGGGAGGATGTGGATAAAGGGGAATCCTCGTGAACTGTGGGTGGGAATGCAAACTGTGGTGGCCACCATGGAAAACAGTATGAAGGTTCCTCAAAAAATTAAATATAGAACTACCCTAGGATCCAACAATCACTCTACCGGTATTTCCCCAAAGACTAGGAAAACAGTAACTTAAAAGGATATGTGCACCCCTATGTTTCTTGCACCATTATTTACAATATCACAATATGGAAGCAACCCAAGTGTCTGTAGAAAAATTGACAAAGGAGATGATGGATATGTGTATACACACACACGCGCGCGCACACACACACACACACACACACACACACTGCAGTATTACTCGGCTTGAAAAAGAATGAAAACTTGCCATTTGCAGCCACATGGATGGAGCTAGAGTGTATTATCCTAACTGAAATCAGTCAGACAGAGAAAGACAAATCCCATACGATGTCACTCTTATGGGGAATTTAAGAAACAAACAAAAATAAATAAATACAAGAGAAAAAGAAGACACACCAAAATACAAACTCTTAACAATAGAGAACAAACGGATGGTTACCAGAGAGGAGGTGGATAGAGGGATGAGTGAAATAGATAAAGCAGATTAAGAGGACACTTTTCTTGATGACCACTGAGTAATATATAGAATTACTGAATCACTCTATTGTACACCTGAAACGAATGTAACACTGTATGTTAGCTCTACTGGAATTAAAATAAATTTTTAAAAAAGATTTTTCTTTCAGGAACCTCTTTGAAAAAGTTTTTCCTGTGCACTGTGCATAAGCCCTACTTGGGAGGATTCACTCTACAATAATTATTCACTCCATGCCTCAAATTCAGATTTCACTGAGTTCTTACTGTGGATCCCAGCCCACGGGAGCCATGGTCTTTTTCTGTCCAGGCTCAGCACCTATGCATTCAAGATTGGAAGTAGAGACACATGTCACTTCACAGTCCAGAAAGCTATTATTGTTTCTGTTTCAGTGTGAGAGAGTCACAGACTTTGGGACAGGTTTCAGAGCAGGTTTATTATGGATCCTGGATCTCTACTTCAGTGTTCATTGCCTGGATCCATTTGGCTAATAGGTTCCCTGTGGATGGGCTGGCTTCCAAGCACATACATGCAAGATGCAAAGGTGAGTGGGTTTGGTGCGGGACAGGAAGAAGACCAAAAACAGACAAGGGTCCGACCCCTCCCCTGATCCAGGAACTGCTACGGGAGAGGGTACGGGAGGTAGAATCCATGCGAAACTCCAAGGTCACCAGCTGAACACAGGAGGCATAGGTCAAGGGATCTAGAGATGCAGGAGTTGAAGGCTGATCTGAGCTACCTCTGGGAGGAAGGGAGGGAAGGAATGAGGAGACACTGCCTGCCCCTGGCCCATGCCAGCTGCCCACCACTCCAACACGCATCAGTCTACACAGCTGACACAGCCTGGGCTCAGGAGGGCCTGGCTCGGGTCCCTCAATCCTCAGTGGGACTGCTGGCCCCAGGGTTCAGAGACATGCTGAGAGAGATGAGAGGGAAAGCTGCCCCACCCAGGTCATCCCCTCCTTGAGCAGACTGCCCTTCAGAACTGCTTAAAAAAACCCCACTAATGGGGTTGAAAGACAGCCATGGATGAACTAAGGCATAGAGATATGTAAAATAACATTCATTTTTATGTTCAGAGCTGTCAGCTTAGGAAGTAGGGAGATCTTCCCTGATGAAGACTGAGGGGAGGGCAGGCCATGCTGAAAAGGGAGACATGGCTCTCCTGATTGGGGACCTGCAGCCCCCTTTCAGGGCAGGGCATCATCCTCGCATCACATGAGATCCATGCAAGTGTTCCACCAAGGCCAGATGTTTGTCTCGAGAAGGCTACCCTGGCATTGGACTGCACAGAGCACCAGGGACAAGGGCCAGATGGAGGACAGTCAATACCCCGGAGGCCATGGGGCAAGAGCAGAGGCACATGACCTTGAAGATGATGATGAAAAGCAGGAGGTGGCAGCATAGAGCCGGCCTGACAGTGCCATGGGAGCAGTACCCACAGCTACTCTGACTGGGTGCCTTCTGTGCCAGGTGTGGCTGACTTCAGTGGGCTCCAGACTAGTCCTGACCACAACTCTAGGAAGTGTGCACCACCCCCGGCCTCCTCTCCCCTTGCAGCTGCTAGGAATCATGGTCACAGACCCTGGTCAGCATTCGTGGAAACCAAGCAGTGGCTCCCCCACACGCTGCACCTCTGGTGGTGGTCCAGTGCAACCCTCGTGCCTGGCCAGACACTGTTGTCAACCTGTCTCCACACAAATCCACAGACAGGAGGGTGTCCCTGAATTCCACAGCACCTGATGATTCAGATCCCAGAACCCAACACCCAGTGTGTCACTCGGGACCTCACCTATGGTCATGAAGCTCACCATACCCTATTTCTGTCACTTCCCACAGAAAGCCTGGTTCTGATCCCCCACAATACCATACATCCTGGTTGCTGACCTGGGGTCATGCCATGAACTCACATGACATCTTTCTTTTAGAGAAGGCTATGCCTAGACCTCCTAGAAAATATTTCTAATGAAGTACAAGTCCATGGGGACTACGGTGTGAACAGTAGCACACAGCCTGCATGGTAGTAGTCAGTAATTCTAACAAGGTTTACCCCACCCCCCGTCTCACAAAACCTTCTTCTGTCCCCACGGAATTCATGGTCTGCCCTCAGAAAAACCTCCAGGAAACAAATCTTTCATCTGAATGTTCTCTTCACCTTCTGCTTTAAATCTTGTCCAACCACAATGATATGAAACTAGAAATCAGTCTCAAGAAAAAAATAGGACAGTCAAAAATAGTTGGAGATTGGGGGGCCTGGGTGGCTCTGTCATTAAGGATCTGTCTTCAGCTCAGGTCGTGATCCCAGGATCCTGGGATCTAGCCCCGAATAAGGCTCCTTGCTCAGTGGGAAGCCCGCTTCTCCCACTCCCAATCCCCTGCTTGCATTCCCTCTCTCGCTGTCTCACTCTCTGTCAGATACTAAAATAATCTTTAAAAAAATGTGGAGATTTAACAACATGCTACTGAACAACCAACAGTCAAAGAAGAAATAAAAAAAAAATTTTACAAGTACCTTGACACTGATGAAAAAGACAACCTACAAAAACTTATGGGATGCAGCAAAAGTAGCTCTAAGGTGGGACATTCAAAGAAATTCAAGTCTTCATCAATCCATGAGAATGCTCTCCAATAAACAACCTGATTTATGTGGTAAAGAAGTAGAAAAAAAAAACAACAAACAAAGCCCCAAATTAGTAGAAATAAGGAAATAACAAAAAGGAATGCATAAATAAATCCAAAAGAGACTAAAAAGTCAAAAAAAAAACCATAAAAATGAGAGCTGCCGTTTTTGGAAAGATAAACAAAACTGACAAACTTAGCTAGACTCACCAAGAAAGACAGAGGCCTCGATTACAATCAGGAAAGGAAGATAATGGATTCCTGTCTCATATCAAAATCAAAAGAACTCTTCAACCTTGGACACAACAACTTCTTGCAAGCCACGTCTCTAAAGACAAAGGATATAAAAGCAAAAATGAACTATTGGCACTTCATCAAGATAAAAAGTTCTTCACGGCAAAGCAAACGATCAACAAAACAAAAAGGCAACCTATGGAATCGAAGGAGATATCTGCAAATGATATTACAGATATAGGGCTGGTATCCAAGATCTATAAAGAACTCCTCAAACTCAACACCCAAAAAATGGGCAGAAGCCACAAAGAGGGGGCGTCTGGGTGGCACAGCACTTAAGCGTCTCCCTTCGGCTCAGGGCATGATCCCGGTATTATGGGATCGAGCCCCACATCAGGCTCCTCCTCTATGAGCATGCTACTTCCTCTCCCACTCCCCCTGCTTGTGTTCCCTCTCTCGCTGGCTGTCTCTATCTCTGTGGAATAAATGAATAAAATCTTGGAAAAAAATTAACAAGACAGGAAATAAAAGAAAGTCAGGATGTGGAGAAAGGGGAGCCCTCTTACACTACTCGTGAGAATTCAAGCTGGTACAGCCACTTTTGAAAACAATATGGACGTTCCTCAAGACGTTAAACACAGAGCTATCCTATGACCCACCAATTGCACTACTGGGTATTTACCCCATAGAAACAGAGTAATGAAAAGAAGGGGCACCTGTATCCCAATGTTCATAGCAGCAATGTCCATAATAGCCAAGCTGTGGAAGGAGCCAAGATGTTCTTCAGCAGATGAATGGACAAAGAAGATGTGGTTCATCTATACAACAGAATATTACTCAGTCATCAGAAAGAATGAATACCCACCATTTGAACCAACGTGGATGGACCAGGAGGGGATTATGCTAAGTGAAATTAAGTCAAGCAAAGAAAGATAATTATCCTATGGTTTCACTCCTATGTGGAATGGAAGGAATAGCATGGAGGACATTAGGAGAAGGAAGGGAAAAGTGAAGGGGGGGAATGAGAGGGGGAGATGAACTATGAGAGACTATTGACACTGGGAAACAAACTGAAGGTTGCAGAAAGGGAGGGGTAGGGGAATGGGTTATCCTGGTGATGGGTATTAAGGAGGGCACATGTCATAATGAGCACTAGGTGTTATATGCAAACAATGAAACATGGAACACTACATCAAAAACAAATGAAGTACTGCAGGGTGGCTAACATAATTTTAAAAAAGAGAAAGTTATGAAATCAAAACAGGAAAACTGTCACTATTTGCAAATGACATGAAATCCCGAAAGATTCCACAAAAGAAAAACACAAACTGCTGTAATACACAAATTCAAGAAAGCTGCAGGATATAAAGTCAATATACAGAGACCTGTTGTCTTTATATTTTTTTCAGATTTTACTTATTTATTTGACAGGAAGAGAAAAAGCACGAGCAGGGGGAGTGTCAGAAAGAGGGAGAAGCAGACCCTCGTTAAGTGGGGAGCCCAATATGGGGCTTGATCCCAGAACTCTGGGTTCATGACCTGAGCTGAAGGCAGACGCTTCACCTATGGAGCCACCCAGATGACCCAACTTCTTGCATTTCTGTTTACTGATGACACACTTTCCAAAGAGAAATTAAAAAAAGCAATGCCATTTACAATTGCATCAAAAAAAATCTAGGAATAAAAGTAACCAACAATGAGAAAGACATAGTACACTCAACACATGGCAGAAAAGAAATGAAAAACATGTGTGTCGAGGGGGGCAGAATGTATGCGTCAAAGATCTGGAAGGCAACACAAACAAATGGAAGCATACGCCATGCTCCTTAGCTGGAAGAGTTAATTATGTGAACATGTACATCGTACCCAAAGCAATCGACAGATGTGATGAAATCCCTATCTGAATTCCAGTGGCATTATTCGAGGAAATAGAAAACAGTCCTCAAACTTGTATGGAATCACCAAAGACCCCAAATACCCAAAGCAACCTGGAGAAAGAAAGGTGCAGTCAACACATTCCTGGATTTCAAGCTAGATTACAAAGCTGTTGTCATCAAAACAGGATGGTACTGGCATAAACACAGACACCAGGTCAGTGGAACAGAACAGAAAGCTCAGAAACTTACCCACACGTAGATGATCCTAACTTACGGCACAGCAGCAGAAGATATGCCATGAGGGAAGGACTGTGTCTTCAGTGAGCGGTAACAGGCAAACTGGACACTAAATGCAGAAGAATATAACTGGGCCACTTTCTTACACCACACACAAAATTTTTAATGGATGAATGATTTGAACATAACACCTGAATCCATAAACCTCCAAGAAGACACAGGTACTAAGTCTCTCGACATTAGTTTTGGCAAAGAGTCTTCAGATCGGACACCAAATGCAAAGGCAACAAAAGCAAAAAGAAACAAGTGGAACAACATCAAACTGAAATCTTCCATACGGCAAAAGAAACCAGCAAAAACTTAAAAGGCCACGGACCCAATAAGAAAAAAATATCTGCGAATCATATGTGTCAGAAGAGGCTAATATCCAAAATACACACAACACTCATACAAATCAAAACAAAAAAAAACTGTATAAAAAATGGGGGGAATATGTGAATAGATACTTTCCAAAGATGGCACACAGGTGCCAACAGACAGAAAAAGTTGTTTGACATCACTAAATATAGTCAGAGAAACATGAGTCAAACCCAAAATCGGCTATCCCCTCACAACTGTTGGAACAGCAATTGTCCCAGAGACAGACACCAGGTGGGGTCAAGGGTGTGCAGACGAGGAGACACTGTGCACTGTTGGTGGGAATGGATATTGGTGCAGCCACTGTGACAAACGGTATGGAGGTTCCTGAAAAAAATAAATACAACTACCACATGACCCAGTAATGGCACTACTGAGTATTGATTTGGAGAACACAAAAATATTGCCTCAAAAAGACAGATGCACTCCCATGTTCACTGCAGCATTATTCACAAGAACCAGACATGGAAACACAGACCTTGGGGGCCTTATGCCAAGTAACTCAGACACAGAAAGACAAATACCAGATGCTCTCATGTACATTCCACGAGGAATAAACAAATACTGAACGCATAGATACTGAGAGCAGATTGGTAGGTGCCAGATTCGGGGATGGGGTGGTAGAAACGGGTGAAGGTGGTCAAAGTCTCAATGTTTGAGTGAGAAAATCTGACAGTCATGAAATGTTCTGTCCAGCATGGAGACTAAAACTAACCCCGCAGCATGGGGTATAGGTTTCCCTGCTCTTTGAAAGTACAGGGCTTCTGAGAAACCTTGCACAGCAGAAATGGTGTCAAGAAGGAATGGCCATTAATTTACATGGAACAATTAGACAGTGTGCTCAGACTCCAAAATTCCTTCTCTTTGGCTTTTCTTAGGCCTCAGGACACAAGTTTCTAACGGAGGCCCAGCATAAATGAAGATAAAGCCCAGCAGAGGCTCACAGAGACCATTCAAAGTGCTGGTGGCTGGATGAGTAGAGCGGTTCCCAGCGGAAGGAGCTGGTTGGGGTGCACGCCGCCTGTCGTGCTTCTCGCCAAAACAGATGCTGAACGCGATTCTCACTGTTCACCTTTTTCCATAAGAGGGAAATCCTCTTCAGGTCTCTTCCTCTTACTGAAGCTGGGTAATAACGTAGTTCTTTCAAGAAAGCCAAGTGTCTTACTGTGAACGTTTAAAAAGTGGGGGATACTTGTACTTGAGCATTGCTGAGGGAGGAGATGTGAAAGGTTCTCCCAGACACAAACCTCAGCAGATCCACCGGGAAAGGCACCTTCCTCAGCATGCGGAACACGGACTACTTCCTACCCCCAGAAACCCTCTCCTTCCCCTCGATCAGGACAACCCACAACAGCTGGGATTTACCCCAATTCCTCCATTCTCCTGCAACTAATAGCTAACCCATCAGCAAATCCTGTGATCTCCATCTTCAAAATGGACCCAGAATAGGTCTAACCACTCCATCCAAGGCCACCTGTCTGGTCCACACTGCCTGAGTTCCTGGAAAAGCTTCGTCCTTGACCTGCCTTGATATCTTCAACCCTCTGTCATCTGTTCTCAACACTGTAGCCAGGATGGCCCAGTGAAACAGGGTCTCATGGGGTTTTAGTCCGGAATGGCTTTCTGTCACCTCTCTGAGCTCATGTCCTAAGCTGTCTCCTGTAGCCACAGGGCCTTCTTGCTGCTCCTGGACACACCTTGAATTCTCCTGCCCCAGAGCCTTTGCACATGCTTTCCCTTCTGTTAAGAATGCACTTGATGTGTTCTCACTCACCATCGGAGAAGTCTGAAATGGAATGACAGGGACAGAAGATAAGACTGTTTGTGTTGGGTGAGGCTGGTGGCCCAGAAGAAGGTTCTCTGCCAGCTCTCTGCCGGTGCCTCTCTTGTCCTCAGCCAGGAACTTGCACACAGCCCTCACCTGTCACAACTCTCACCCAGGAGACCACAGCCACTCCTGGAGCCCACCCAGCTCACACCCTGCTGCAGAATGCATTCAGCTCTCCTCTGAGACCCCTGTCAGCTTTACCCAGACCTGGAAATCCCCCATCTCCTGGAAAGCTCCCGGATTCCCCCTCTGCTTCCAAAATCACACTGGCGCAAGGCTTTCATGAGAAAGCTATAACGCTAACTAATGAAAGGTTCACACCTACTTTCCCCCTCTGTTGCCTTTCTCTCCACCTTCTTTCCTACCTGTGCAAACTGTAACATATCAGTGGAACATGAACATGCTCTGAGACATGAATCTTTCATTGCAGCTTTCTGAGGACTCCTTATGTGATAAGAAACTAGTGTATCCTACAACAGGGTGTTTTACATCTATCCTCTATAGAATAGTACAGCCCAAATCACTACAATTTTACCTCACTCTTCATGAAGCAGAACACTTTTTCCTTTCTTCTTTTACTTAAATTCCAGTTAGTTCACATGCCATGGAATATTCGCTTCAGGGGTAGGATTTAGTGATTCCTCACCTGCATACAGTACCCGGTGCTCATCACAAGTGCCCTCCTTAATACCCCTCACCCATTTAACTCTTCCCCCCACGCCCCTGTCCTGCAGCAACACTCAGTTTGTTCTCCAAGGTTGAGTTTACTTCCTTGATTGCCTCTCTCATCACCCCTCCACTCTGTTCATCTGTTTTCTTTCTGTAATTCCACAAGCGTGAAAGCATAGGATATTTGTCTTTCCTCACTGATTTTGCTTAGCTTAATACACTCGAGATCCATCCACATCCTTGCAAATGGTAAGATTTCATTCTTTTTGAAGCTGGGTCATATTCCATTATGTATATGTATCCCACATCTGCTTTATCCATTCATCAGTGCATGGACTTTGGGATTCTCTCCATAGTTTGGCTACTGTGGACATTGCTGCTATAAACATCATGGTGCATGGACCCCCTTCGAATCTGCATTTTTGTACCCTTTGGGTAAATACCTAGGACAGCAACTGCTGGATCATGGGGTTGTTCAATGTTTAACTTTTTGAGGAACCCCCACACTGTTTCCCAGACTGGCTGCACCACTTTGCATTCCCACCAACAGGAAGGGAGGGTTCCCCTTTAAGCAGAACATTATCTGCTGGCAATTTCATAAGAGGAAACAAAACCTCTGGGAGATGCACCCAGGGTCAGGCAAGCAGTTGAAGAATTCACCCCAGGGCTCCTGACGCCAAGCCCCTTGAAGCCACCAGCATGCCACTATCCAAAAGAATTCCCAGACTCTCCTTCTGACTCGACCACCAAAGAAACTACAGAGAGAATATGGCACCTCAAAATATCCAGATAATACATTTAGTAAAACTAGAAAGTCAAGCTCAACTTTTAAACAGGAACAGGCCACTTTGGATAATTTTGAATTTCCCTCCACCGTAATTTTAACTCTTCTGATGAATAAACTAATCAATGATGAAACATCACCTTTGTTAAATGACATCATCCAAGTCTGTATCAGATGAAAAAAAGCCACCTAACTCTAGATGCTGGCCACTCAACCATATCTTAGGCCCAATTGATTAACACTGTTAGATGAAGGAACAAATTAGATGTAACAAACAGGCACAGAGTGAATCTCACCTTCCCTTTCTAATAAAAGAGAGTTTCTAGAAAACAGATGGTCAAAATACATTTGTAATCAATAAATGGACAGAGAAATTGTGATCCCCTGCAAAGTCCTACCTTCAGGGAAACTAAGTAATTCTTGCACCAAACCCAGAATGCTGACAGCTATTTCAATTTTACTTTGTGGCTCAACTACAGAAAAGAGAAAAGCCCAGGAGGTTTTGGGATAATGAGAGGTTTTACCTCCAGCCCTGACATAGATAGGACATTTTGCCCAAAATACCTGTGCTTTCTCTGAACACTGGCGTCCTGTGACAAGCTGCCTCACTGACTCCGGTGCTGATGTTCAAAACCTCGGGTGTCTTGGAGTCAGAGCAGAGAAGTGCTGTCAGCTGTGGAGAAGAAGGCACCTCTGACCTAAAGCCTGCACACCTGCTTCGGTTTCTGGACGAAGGGGCAACACATACTTGTTGTTTAGCAGTAATTATCTTCATTCTCAACAGACCAATGACCTTGCCTTTTCTGGAAAGCAGACTTACTCTTCTAAAGAAACCCTCAATTCCTCTATTCCCAATGCAACTAGAGTGGGGTCTGGTTTAGGCCCGCCTCCAGGCCCCCACCTGGAGGATTTTCCTGCATGATTCTAATAGCCAATTACCACTAACCCGGGGGCACACGAGGCATAATGCTGAAGTTGGGGGACCACTCTGGGGCTTGCTACTGCCACACCTGTGCCTGGGGAACCAGGGCACACCCTGCTGAACTCGGGGTTCTGTTCAAGATATATCACCTGCACTGTGTCAGAGAACCGGGGGACACCCCACTGAAGGTGGGGACTGTGTGAGGTCCTTACCCACACTCTTACCAGGGAACAGGGGAAACCCTGAAATTCTGCAACCCATCCCACAAAAGCTCAGGTGAGTGGGCGCCCTGGAGTTCATGGGTATGGGGACTAAGGCCAGTTGAGGACATGGGGCAGAAGAGACTTTAAAGGGAAAAAGAAAACTCACCTGAGTCCCCACAATGAACCCTCTCCATGTGCCCTTCCAGAACCCTGCCTCCCACCTGGGGCGCACCCTAACCCTGGACCCCCACCCCAGTGCACACTGCTCACTCACCAGCAGGGATCTCCACAGGGCAACTCTCTCTCTCTCAGTGCCCCTTCTTCTTCCCCAGGTCTGCAACCCACTACAAATCTGGGACTGCCCACAGAAGTAGCTCCACCCCCAAGTGGTGAATGGTCAGGGAGGGTGGTGCCTGAGCCCCTTCGGTCCTGGGCAACCAGCCCTCAAGCCCCTGGAACCCTGAAAGTGCAGGGGGCCCAAGAGGCGCCTCCTCTACCCAACACCCGGCACAGGCATGGGTGGGGTCGTGGGCTGGGGTCCCCCCCCACACCTGGCCCCTTCCAGGGACCCCTCTAGATGCAGACCACCCTCAGAGTCATGCCCCTTCCCTTTCTGCACCAGCCCTCCCTGCTGGGGTGTGCCTGGTTCTGGGCAAGGTCAGTGGCTCTCAGACCCTCCAAGACTGGGCTTTAGGAAATGCAATGATTTCATGCATTTTCAGTATGTACATGTCAGTATGACTTTGATCTTATGGGAGCCAAAGAGGTTCTTTATTTTTTCTTATCTTTATGTTGGCATTTTTGGTTATTGTTTTCTTCTCAAAGCACATGTACAACATGTGCTTGGGGCAGAAATAGGGCCCATGCTTTGAGGTTTTGCCCAATCATTTTGAGCCGGGTAAAATGTTAAAGGGTAGCTTCCCTGGGAGCCCAGGATCAGGGCCCACAGATGATATAAGTTAAAAATTACTTTCATCATTATAATTACTCCTAAATGGAGGAATTTGAGACAAAAGCACCTTTCACAAGAGTACCAAGAAATCAAAATGATGCCCACAGAAGGCTACCTGCTCCATGGTCAGCACAGGTAACAGAAGTGTTCACAGTCTCTGGACTCCTGCCCTTCTCCTGCCCAAATCTCTAATGCACACAGAACACTTAAAATCAGAATTGTAGAACTGCTAGACACCTTAGAGTTGTCTGGCACCATTCCTTGGACTGCAGAATAAAACACAGTAGCTCGTTGTCACAAACTAATTTCAACATGAAGTGTCCCCTGGATGCACTAAGTTCTTACTCTGCAAATGTTGACTAATGTAAGTCACAGTCATACCATTTAAACACTAGGATGGCTGGGAAGTCATCGTAGGTAAGGGAATATTTTAGCCATGTTTATAAGCATTGGCTCACTTTGTAGAAGAGGCTGAGCTGAGTGTTTTTAAATACTATTTCAGGTACAAGAGAGGAGTTAAGATATCGGAGTAGTAGGGGACCTTTTTCAGCAGGTCCCCTGAGTCGAGCTGGATAGGTACCAGACCAGCCTAAACAACCACGGAATCAGCCTGAGAGGCAGGAAGATATATCTGGATCTCTACAAATGAACATCTCCAGCGCTGAGTATTGAGGTACGAAGCGGGGAGTCTTGAAACCCAGCACAGATATCAGAAGATAAATGGAAGGGGGGTGAGCCGCCATGTTCCTACCCCGGGAAGCAGCAGCCACCTGCACCTGGGAGTGGGCGGACACATGGAGGGCACCCGGGAGAGAGCGGACTGAGACCAGTGAGGCCAGAGCCCGCCAACAGGCTTCTCCTGGAACACCAGAATCCCAGTGTGCTCACCTGGCAGAGACTGAGACCAGGAGACCCGGGAAGCCACGGGGCGGCTGGCTGCTGGCAGGCCACCGGCACGGGGGAGCGGGTGGACTCATGGTAGGCACCCGCGAAACAGCAGACTGAGACCCTGAACCGGGTGCGCGAGCCACCAGGCTTCTCATGGAACTCCGGAATCCCTGTGTGCTCAGGGGATCCAGACTGAGACCTGGAGCTTCCAGAGCACACGCAGGGCGTCTGGCTGCTGGCAGCATTAGAAACACAAAGGACAGAGATGTGCGAGCCTGGAAGTGAGGCCAGGGACACCAGGTGTGGGGCGCACATCCCAGGACGCTACAGGGTTGAACAGCACCAACAGTAATGGAGTTAAAGTGGCCAGAACATGGGTGGAGAACGGGCCGCAATCCCTCTGTTCTGTGACAATTCAGCCTCTGCTGCTCTGACTCTCAGAAGAGGCATAGCAGACCACCAGAGAAAGCCGACAGTGAACAAAAGCCTGGAAATACTGGCCCACAGCGTGCCCACCCTCATTCCCCCTTGAAGGGGACACGGAAACTCTACCCAAACAGGGTTGCCTGAGTATGGGCACGGCAAAATACAAACTCTTAACAATAGAGAACAAACGGATGGTTACCACAGAGGAGGTGGATAGAGGGATGAGTGAAATAGATGAAGCAGATTAAGAGGACACTTTTCTTGATGACCACTGAGTAATATATAGAATTACTGAATCACGCTCTTGTACACCTGAAATGAATGTAACACTGTATGATAGCTCTACTGGAATTAAAATAAATTTTTAAAAAAGATTTTTCTTTCAGGAACCTCTTTGAAAAAGCTTTTCCTGTGCACTGTGCATAAGCCCTACTTGGGAGGATTCACTCTACAATAATTATTCACTCCATGCCTCAAATTCAGATTTCACTGAGTTCTTACTGTGGATCCCAGCCCACGGGAGCCATGGTCCTTTTCTGTCCAGGCTCAGCACCTATGCATTCAAGATTGGAAGTAGAGACACATGTCACTTCACAGTCCAGAAAGCTATTATTGTTTCTGTTTCAGTGTGAGAGAGTCACAGACTTTGGGACAGGTTTCAGAGCAGGTTTATTATGGATCCTGGATCTCTACTTCAATGTTCATTGCCTGGATCCATTTGGCTAATAGGTTCCCTATGGATGGGCTTGCTTCCAAGCACATACATGGAAGATGCAAAGGTGGGTGGGCTTGGTGTGAGACAGGAAAAAGATAAAAAACAGACAAGGGTCCGGCCCCTCCCCTGATCCAGGAACTGCTACGGGAGAGGGTACGGGAGGTAGAATCCATGCGAAACTCCAAGGTCACCAGCTGAACACAGGAGGCATAGGTCAAGGGATCTGGAGATGCAGGGGTTGAAGGCTGCTCTGAGCTACCTCTGGGAGGAAGGGAGTGAAAGAATGAGGAGACACTGCCTGCCCCTGGCCCATGCCACCTACCCACCACTCCGACACACATCAGTCTACACAACTGACACAGCCTGGGCTCAGGATGGGCTGGCTCGGTCCCTCAATCCTCAGTGGGACAGCTGGCCCCAGGGTTCAGAGACATGCTGAGAGAGATGAGAGGGAAAGCTTCCCCACTCAGGTCATCCCCTCCTTGAGCAGACAGCCCTTCAGAACTGCTAAAAAAAAAAAAAAAAAACACTAACGGCGTTGAAAGACATGCCATGGATGAACTAAGGCATAGAGATATGTAAAAGAACATTCATTTTTAAGTTCAGAGCTGTCATCTCAGGAAGTGGGGAGAGCTTCCCTGAAGAAGACTGAGGGGAGGGCAGGCCATGCTGTAAAGGGACACATGGCTCTCCTGATTGGGGACCTGCAGCCCCCTTCCAGGGCAGGGCATCATCCTCGCATCACATGAGATCCATGGAAGTGTTCCATCACGGCCAGATGTTTGTCTCGAGAAGGCTACCCTGGCATCGGACTGCACAGGGCACCAGGGACGAGGGCCAGATGGGGGAAGGGGAATACCCCAGACGCCATGGGGCAAGAGCAGAGGCACATGACCTTGAAGATGATGATGAAAAGCAGGAGGTGGCAGCATGGAGCCGGCCCGAAAGTGCCGTGAGAGCAGTGCCCACAGCTACACTGACTGGGTGCCTTCTGTGCATGGTGTGGCTGACTTCAGTGTGCTCCAGACTAGTCCTGACCACAACTCTAGGAAGTGTGCACCACCCCCGGCCTCCTCTCCCCTTGCAGCTGTTAGGAATCATGGTCATAGACGCTGGTCAGCTTTCGTGGAAACCAAGCAGTGACTCCCACGCACGCTGCACCTCTGGTGGTGGTCCAGTGCGACCCTCGTGCCTGGCCAGACACTGATGTCTACCTGTCTCCACACAAATCCACAGACAGGAGGGTGTCCCTGAATTCCACAGCACCTGATGAGACAGATCCACAGAACCCAACACACAGTGGGTCACTCGGGACTTCACCTATGATCATGGAGCTCACCATACCCTATTTCCGTCACTTCCCACAGAAAGCCTGGTTCTGATCCCCCACAATACCATACATCCTGGTTGCTGACCTGGGGTCATGCCATGAACTCACAAGGCACCTTTCTTTTAGAGAAGGCTATGCCTACACCTCCTAGAAAATATTTCTAATGAAGTACAAGTCCATGAGGACTACGGTGTGAACGGTAGCACACAGCCTGCATGGTAGTAGTCAGTAATTCTAACAAGGGTTAACCCCACCCCCCGTCTCACTTAACCTTCCTCCGTCCCCACGGAACTCATGGTCTGCCCGCAGAAAACCCTCTAGGAAACAAACCTTTCATCTGAATGCTCTCTTCACCTTCTGCTTCAAATATGTCCAAACACAATGATATGAAACTAGAAATCAGTCCAAAAAAAATGGGACAGTCAAAAATAGGTGGAGATTGGGGGGCCTGGGTGGCTCAGTCGTTAAGGATCTGCCTTCAGCTCAGGTCCTGATCCCAGGATCCTGGGATCCAGCCCCGAATCAGGCTCCTTGCTCAGTGGGAAGCCCGCTTCTCCCTCTCCCAACCCCCTGCTTGCATTCCTTCTCTTCCTGTCTCACTCTCTGTCAGATACTTAAATAATCTTAAAAAAATATGTGCAGATTTAACAACATGCTACTGAACAACCAACAGTCAAAGAAGAAATAAAAAAAAAATTTAGAAGTACCTGGTCACTGATGAAAAAACAACCTACAAAAACTTATGGGATGCAGCAAAAGTAGCTCCACAGGGGACGTTAATTGAAATTCAAATCTTCATCAATCCATGAGAATGCTCTCCAATAAACAACCTGATTTGTGTGGTAAAGAAGTAGAAAATAAAACAACAAACAAAGCCCCAAATTAGTAGAAATAAGGAAATAACAAAAAGGAATGCATAAATAAATCCAACAGAGACTAAAAAGACAAAAAAAAAAAAGAATGAAAATGAGAGCTGCCTTTTTTGGAAAGATAAACAAAACTGACAAACTTAGCTAGACTCACCAAGAAAGACAGAGGACTCGAATACAATCAGGAAAGAAAGATAATGGATTCCTGTCTCATATCAAAGTCAAAAAAACTCTTCAACCTTGGACACAACAACTTCTTGCAAGCCACGTCTCTAAAGGCAAAGGAAATAAAAGCAAAAATGAACTATTGGCACTTCATCAAGATAAAAATCTTCTGCACGGCAAAGCAAACGATCAACAAAACAAAAAGGCAACCTATGGAATCAAAGAAGATATCTGCAAATGATATTACAGATAAAGGGCTGGTATCCAAGATCTATAAGGAACTCCTCAAACTCGACACCCGAAAATGGGCAGAAATCACAAAGAGATACTTCTCCAGATAAGATATACAAATGGCCAACAGACACATGAAAAAATGCTCCACATCACTTGCCATCAGGCAAATACAAATCAAAACGACAATGAGATACCACGTTACACCAGTTAGAATGGTTACAATTAACAAGGCAGGGGGCACCTGGGTGGCACCGCGGTTAAGCTTCTGCCTTGGCTCAGGGCGTGATCCTGGCATTATGGGATAGAGCTCCTCATCAGGCTCCTCCATTATGAGCCTGCCTCTTCCTCTCCCACTCCCCCTGCTTGTGTTCCCTCTCTCGCTGCCTGTCTCCATCTCTGTGGAATAAATGAATAAAATATTGGAAAAAAATTAACAAGACAGGAAATAAAAGAAACTCAGGATGTGGAGAAAGGGGAGCCCTCTTACACTACTCATGAGAATTCAAGCTGGTACAGCCACTTTTGAAAACAATATGGAGGTTCCTCAAGACGTTAAACACAGAGCTATCCTACGACCCACCAATTGCACTACTGGGTATTTACTCCATAGACACAGAGTAATGAAAAGAAGGGGCACCTGTATCCCAATGTTCATAGCAGCAATGTCCATAATAGCCAAACTGTGGAGGGGGCCAAGATGTCCTTCAGCAGATGAATGGACAAAGAAGATGTGCTTCATCTGTACAAAGGAATATTACTCAGTCATCAGAAAAGATGAATACCCACCATTTGCACCAACGTGGATGGGCCAGGAGGGAATTATGCTAAGTGAAATTAAGTCAAGCAGGGAACGACAATTATCCTATGGTTTCACTCCTATGTGGAATGGAAGGAAAAGCATGGAGGACATTAGGAGAAGGAAGGGAAAAGTGAAGGGGGGGAGTGAGAGGGGGAGATGAACCATAAGAGACTATTGACACTGGGAAACAAACTTAAGGTTGCAGAAAGGGAGGGGTAGGGGAATGGGTTATCCTGATGATGGGTATTAAGGAGGGCACGTGTCATAATGAGCACTAGGTGTTATATGCAAACAATGAATCATGGAATACTACATCAAAAACATATGAAGTACTGTAGGGTGACGAACATCATTTCAAAAAAAGAGAAAGATATGAAATCCATACAGGAAAACTGTTACTATTTGCAAATGACATGAAATCCCGAAAGATTCCACACACAAAAAAACTATTAGAATAAACAAATTCAAGAAAGCTGCAGGATATAAAGTCAATATACAGAGACCTGTTGTCTTTATTTTTTTCAGATTTTATTTATTTATTTGACAGGAAGAGAAAAAGCACAAGCAGGGGGAGTGTCAGAAAGAGGGAAAAGCAGACCCTCGCTAAGCGGGGAGCCCAACACGGGGCTCGATCCCAGAACTCTGGGTTCATGACCTGAGCTAAAGGCAGACGCTTCACCTATGGGGCCACCCAGATGACCAAACTTCTTGCATTTCTGTATACTGATGACACACTTTCGCAAAGAAAAATTAAAAAAGCAACGCCATTTACAATTGCATAAAAAAATCTAGAAATAAAAGTATCGAAGAATGAGAAAGACATAGTACACTCAACACATGGCAGAAAAGAAATGAAAAACATGAGTGTCCAGGGGGGCAGAATGTATGGGTCAACGATTTGGAAGGCAACACAAACAAATGGAAGCTTACGGCATGCTCCTTAACTGGAAGAGTTAATTATGTGAACATGTACATCGTACCCAAAGCAATCAACAGATGTGATGAAATCCCTATCTGAATTCCAGTGGCATTATTCGAGGAAGTAGAAAACAGTCCTCAAACTTGTGTGGAATCACAAAAGACCCCAAATACCCAAAGCAACCTGGAGAAAGAAAGGTGCAGTCAACACACACCTGAATTTCAAGCTAGATTACAAAGCTGTTGTCATCAAAACAGGATGGTACTGGCATAAACACAGACACCAGGTCAGTGGAACAGAACAGAAAGCTCAGAAACTTACCCACACATAGATTATCCTAACTTACGACACAGCAGCAGAAGATATGCCATGAGGGAAGAACTGTGTCTTCAGTGAGCGGTAACAGGCAAACTGGACACTAAATGCAGAAGAATATAACTGGGTCACTTTCTTACACCACACACAAAATTTATAATGGATGAATGATTTGAACATAGGACCTGAATCCATAAACCTCCAAAAAACACAGGTACTAAGTCAGATGCTGACGTCAAAACCTCGGGTGTCTTGGAGTCAGAGCAGAGAAGTGCTGTCAGCTGGGGAGAAGAAGGCACCTCTGAACAAAGCCTGCACACCTGCTTCGGTTTCTGGGTGAAGGGGCAACACATACTTGTTGTTTAGCAGTAATTACCTTCATTCTCAATAGACCAATGACCTTGCCTTTTCTGGAAAGCAGACTTACTCTTCTAAAGAAACCTTCAATTCATCTATTCCCAATGCAACTAGAGTGGGGTCTGGTTTAGGCCCGCCTCCAGGCCCCCACCTGGAGGATTTTCCTGCATGAATCTAACAGCCAATTACCACTAACTCGGGGGCACACGGGGCATAATGCTGCAGTTGGGAGACGGCTCTGGGGCTTGCTACTGCCACACCTGTGCCTGGGGGACCAGGGCACACCCTGCTGAACTCGGGGTACTGCTCAAGATGCATCACCTGCACTGTGTCAGACAACCTGGGGACACATCACTGAAGGTGGGGACTGTGTGAGGTCCTTACCCGCACTCTTCCCGGGGAATAGGGGAAACCCTGAAATTCTGCAACCCATCCCACAAAAGCTCAGGTGAGTGGGCGCCCTGGAGTTCACGGGTATGGGGAATAAGGCCAGTTGAGGACATAGGGCAGAAGAGACTTTAAAGGGGAAAAGAAAACTCACCTGAGTCCCCACAATGAACCCTCTCCACATGCCCTTCCAGAACCCTGCCTCCCACCTGGGGCGCACCCTAACCCCGGAACCCCCAGTCCCTGGTGCATGCTGCTCACTCACCAGCCAGAACCTCCGCAGGGCAACTCTCTCTCCCAGTGCCCCTTCTTCTGCCCCAGGTCTGACCCCACTGCAACTCTGGAACAGCCCTAGAGACGTAGCTCCACCCCCAAGTGGTGATTGGTCAGGGAGGGTGGTGCCCCAGCCTCTGGGATGCCAGGCAACCTGCCCTCAAGCCCCTGGAACCCTGAAAGTGCAGGAGGCCCAAGAGGTGCCTCCTCTACCCAACACCCAGCACAGGCATGGGTGGAGTCCTGGGCCGGGCTCCCCCCACACACCTGGCCCCTTCCAGGGACCCCTCTAGCTGCAGACCACCCTCAGAGTCCTGCCCCTTCCCTTTCTGCACCAGCCCTCCCTGCTGGGGTGTGCCTGGCTCTGGGCAAGGACAGTGGCTCTCAGACCCTCCAAGGCTTGGGCTTTAGGAAATGCAATGATTTCATGCATTTTCAGTATGTACATGTCAGTATGACTTTAATCTTATGGGAGTCAAAGAGGTTCTTTATTTTTTCTTATCTTCGTGTTGGCATTTTTGGTTATTGTTTTCTTCTCGAAGCAGATGTACAACATGTGCTTGGGGCAGAAATAGGGCCCATGCTTTGAGTTTTTGCCCAATCACTGAAACTCTTCAAGACCTCAAAGCTTGCCTGATTGACTATTGGACTAAGAGATTCCCATGTTCTGAAAACAGATACCAACTAATTGAAAGGTTCACCTGGGCTCTTCGGAGGCCCTACAAGAAGCTGAACCATTCACTGAAAGTCAATCACACACACACACACACACACACACACACACACACACACACACACACCTGTCCTTTCACCAATTACTTAAACATTCAAGGTTCTTCCTACCTTTTCTTTTTCACATTGATATTTATACTCACATGAAATCTCATCATTTCTAATGAACACTGATGTCAAAATAGAGATCCATTGACACAATATTCACAAAATGGAACTTCCCTGCTGTAATTTTCAATATAGCGTTTTTTAAAGTTCATACATATTTTAGGTTTTTGGTAACTTATACAGGAGAAGATCAGCATTGAAAAACTCTAAATATTGACAATGAGTTTTAAGCCTAGAGAACAAAAATTGTCCAATTTCATAGATAATAAGGAACCAAAGGGAAAGCATGGAAGCTGTAGTCGAATAATTTTACACATATGCATCCTCTATTATTCTACTACTGAGGGGCGTGTTTTATTACCACTATGCATACATCAATTGTCTTCCACGTGCACCTGCACAGGTATAATTACTACAGTAGAATGAAATGTCTGGGAACTACTTGGCGGCATCTATAATGAACAATTCAATTTCGATCTTATATTTGGTGAACTTCCACTGTCTCTCCCTTTAGACAATGGACCCTAAACAGAAGGAGGAATGAACCACGAGAGACTATGGACTCTGGGAAACAAACTGAGGGCTTCAGAGGGGAGAGGGGTGGGGGATTGGGATGGGCCAGTGATGGGTATTAAGGAAGGTACATATTGCATGGAGCACTGGGTGTTATATGCAAATAATGAATCACGGAACACTACATCAAAAACTAAGGAAATACTGTATAGTGACTAACATATCATAATAAAAAAATTATTATTAGAAAAAAAATTAAAGGTATAAAAAAAACCAATACAGCTTTTCTGTTTCAAGAGCAATCACAATAGAGAAAAACTAACTTCCAATCCCTAAAGCAAAACACAGACCAAGTTTCATTTCACTCCCCTTTATTCACATTCTCTGTGGGTTCTAAGCTATTTCCCTACCTCCTTTCCTGCTGAGCAGGGAGCCCGGGCTCAATCCCAGAACCCTGGGATCATAACCTGAGCCAAAGGCACATGCTTAACTGGCTGAGCCAGCCGGCAGCCCCAGCCATGTTTTTCTTAAGCAAAAGGACACTTTCTCACGATGCCTTCACATGACTTCACATGGTACCAGAGACCTGCATTTGCCTCTAGGAGGTTGCAGATGAAGGCAATTGCAAACTCTCACAGTGGTTTATCAAATACAATGACCTGCCTGGTGACAGTGAAACTCTTATGAGCCCACGAGAGGGTGCTGTGACACTCAGCTGTGGCTGGGCTGGCACAGAGAACCAAATCCATTTCCCTGCCTGATGTCTGTGAGGAACAGATGCCCCTACTGTGAATGAGACCCTGCCACTGAGCTGTCCAGAGATGGCCATCCTCACGGAGGATGAGAATAAAGGACAATGCCTGAGGAGACCTCATCTGTCTCTTTTATCTTTTCATATTTTTGACAGTGGACAAATCACTGCCTAGGAGTCCCCAACTACCTTAGTCTCATCTGTGAATGACCAAGAGGTTTTACAAAACACTTAAGATTTTCACCTCACAAATGCCCACAACCACTTACCATAGGGATTCAACATTAAGCAAAGATAATGTTCGTTGGAAGAGAGGTCCTGCCCACTGTTGTTTCTCACTTATATGCCCATCTTCCTTACCTCATGGTAACATAACCACCTTGATTCCTGCTTCCGTCTTCAGGAAGGCTGATGTGACTTGAAGGGCATTACCCTGACATCGTTCTTTCTTAGCAACAAGATGTGGGCATTTCCCTAGTCCTACACACCCAAAGTTGAATCGGAATCAGGATTGAGGAGGCTGATGAGAGTTGAAGGTGTTTTCCTGTACACGGTGGTTTATTACCAATAAGGATGGGTCAGAGTCCTCGAAATTCCAGGACCTTTTCATTAATGCTTCCTACTCGTGAAAGATGATGTACATTGGTCTTTCCCTGTATAGTGTGGTGACTCAGAGAAAAGTGCTTAGCCCTTTCATCAGACTTCCACTACCACTTTGGGGCTGGCTTCCATATTCACAAAGGATGATGTTAGGGCTAAGAGGGTTCGTGTACACTGTTATTTCTTACAGATAAGTGTATGGCATTTTTGTTACATTGCCAGAACCACTTAGTGCCGGGCTTGCCGGCCTCCTGGGGACTAACCCTAACCGTAGGTCAGCCCCCCAGGGGCCCCTCCCAAGGGGCCTGGTGCCACAACGCTGGGTATTGGGGACCCCCGAACCCAGCGCCGGAGTCACCCTGCCGCCCTGCAGCAACCCGGGCTGCTAGGGGCGCTGCCAGTCTTTCAGGGTGAGAGAACAGGCAGGGCCTTCCAAGCCCCCGGCGACCTTCGAAGGCCCACCGTGCAAAAACTCTGGCTCCCATGCTCCTGCTCTCCAGCGCCCTAACCTCGGCCCACCCCTCCGCTCGCTGCAGAGCTGGCGGATCGGGCCTGCTGGTTTCCTGGGGGCTAACCCTATCCCTAGGTCGACCCCGAGGGGCCCCTCCCATGGCCTGGTGCCGCATGCCAAGGATTGGGGACGCCCAAGTCTCAGCGCCGGACGCACCCTGCCGCCCCGCTGCCACATGGGGCGCTAGGGGAGTTGCCAGTCCTTCAGGGCAACAGAACGGGCAGGACCCTCCGAGCCACCTGCAACCTTCGAAGGAACCCTGAGCCAAAGCCAAAATGCTCTGGCCCACGCTCCCGCTCACCAGCTACGTCACCTCGGCCCACACCTCCATTCACCGCACAGCAGGCAGATTGGGCCTGCCGGCATCCTGGGGGCCAACCCTAACCCTAGGTCGGCCACTGAGGGGCCTCTCACAAGGGGCCTGGCACAGCAATGCCAGGGATTGGGGACACTGAGCCCCAGTACCTCACTCACCCTGCTGCCACGTCGCCACCCGGTCCGCTAGGGGCGACGACGGTCATTCAGGGCGGGAGTATGGGCAGGTCCCTCTGAGCCCCCAGCGACCTTGAAGGCCCCCCACGCCAAAACTCAGGGGCCCACACTCCCGCTCACCATCGCCCTCACCTCAGCCTGACCATCCGCTCGTGGCACAGCATGTGGATCACGCCTCCTGGCCAATGGGGTCTAACCCTAACTCCTAACCCTAACCCTAACCCAAACCCTAAACCCTAACCCTTACCCTAACCCTACCCTAACCCTAAACCTAACCCTAAACCCTAAACCTTAAACCCTAAACCCTAACCCTAACACTAATCCCTAAACCTTAACCCCTAACCCTAAACCCAAAAGCCTAAACTCTAAACCCTAACCCTAACCGCTAACCCCAAACCCCAAACCCTAACCCTAAACCCTAAACCTACCCCGACCCCTACCCTACCCCGAATCCTAACACTAACCCTACCCCTTCAGCTAACCCAACCCCTAACCCGTACCCTAACCCAGACCCTAACCCATACCCTAACCCGTACCTAACCCTAACATGTACCCTAACCCATAACCTAACCCTAAACCGTACCCTATCCCTAACCTGTTCCCTAACTCGTATCCTAACTCTAACCCTAAACAGTAGCCAAACCCGTACCGTAACCCTAACCCGTACCCTAACCCTAAACCGTACCCTAAACCGTACCCTAACCCGTACACTAACCCGTACCCTAAACCGTACCATAACCCATACCCTAAACCGTACCTAACGTGTACCCTAACCCTTTCAATAACCCTAACCCATACCCTAACACTAACCCGAACTCCAGCCCTAACCCTAACTCTAAACGCAAACCCTAATCACTAACCCATACCCTAAACCTTAATCCGTACCCTAACCCATAACCCCTAACCTGTAACCCCTAAAGCCATCCCCAACCTGTACCCTCACCTTACCCTAACCCCAACCCCTACCCTCACCCATACCCTAACTGTAACCCATACACTAAGCCTAACCCGTACCCTAATCCGTACGCTAACCCTAGGGATTGGGTATACCTGAACCCCACCACGGGACTCACCCTGCCACCCCTCAGGAAACCATGCCCCTTGGGGCGCTGCAGAGCATCCCATGCAGGAAAACTGGTGGGGCCCACCTGAGCCCCCAGCGATCCTCAGCGGCCCCCTACACACCAACCCTGATGCCCACGCTCATCCCGCCCCTCGCCTTCCCTTCAGCCTGCCACCGAGCTCATCGCAAAGCCGGCAGATCAGGTCTGCCGGGTTCCTGGGGCATAGCCCTGACCCTAGGTCGGCTGGGGAAGGCCCCTCCCACGGCGCCCGGGACTGCAGTTCCGGGGACTGGTGACACCTGAGCCCCACTGCAGGACAAAGCATGTCACCCCGCAGAAAACCGTGCCCCGTGGGGCTCTATGGAGCATACAGGGCTCGAGAACTTGGGGAGGACCCCAGAGCCTGTCCTCAGCTTTGGCAGCCCTCGTGCCCCAACCCTGAGGCCCATGATCACCCTCCCCCATGGCCTCATCTCAGCCATCCACGGAGCTCGCCGCACAGCCTGCAGATTGGCCCTGCCGGGCTCCTGGACCCTAACACTTACCCTAGGTTGGCCACAGAGGGGCCCCTTCCCAAGGTCCTGGCACCCCACTCTGGGGGTTTGGGGACACCCAAGCCCCACCGTAGGGCTCAGCCTGCAGCCCACAGGAAACTGTACCGATTTGGGGCACAACAGAGCATTCAGGGCAAGAGAATTGGGGCACCCCCTGAGAGCCCCTGCTGGTGAACTCCGACCTTTGTGGGCCCTTCTGGATGAAACCCCAAAGCTCACATTCACCCGCCCTTGTGCCCTCATCTCAGTCGGCCTGGGAGTTCTCTGAGCACTGGGCAGTTCGGACCTGCTGTCTCTTGAGGCCTAACCTAAACCTGGGTCTTCTGCTGAGGGTCCCCGCCCGTTTGCCTGCCTCCAAGGTACCAGGCATTGGGCTCACCTCTGCACGACTAGAGGACTCAGCCTGCCCCACAGCAGGAAACTGTCATTTGGGGCTGCAGCAAGGATTCATAGCAGGAAAATCAGAGGGCCCCCCACAGCCCATCCCAGGGAACCCCCACTTTCAGAGATCTCCCCGGATCCAATTAGTAGCTTCACACTGACCTTTAAACTTGCTCTCCACAGAGATCTTTTGAAATTCTCCACACTTCAAACCGATGGCATCATCCAGCTTCAGTGCCTTACCCAGCTTTAGGTCTTGAGATGGATTAAAATGGGAAGTCATTTCACTGATGACGACATACTGGTGACCAAAAGATACATGCATAAATGCTTCATATCACTTGGCTTCAGGGAAATGCAAATCTAAACCCCTATACATGCCATATCACATGAGGCCGAATATCTAAAAATAAGAAGACATGAAACTATACATGTTGGAGAGGATGTGGAGAAACGGGAACACTCTTACACCCCTGTGCAAATGCAGTCCGGTACAGCCACTCTTGAAAATGGTACGGAGTTTCCTCAATAAGTTATAAATAAAGCTACCCTATGTACCAGCAATTGCACTACTGGGTATTTACCCCAAAGAGACAGAAGTAGTGAAGACGGGACACATGCGCCCCAGTGTTCATAGCAGCAATATCCATAATAGACAAACTGTGGAAAGAGTGCAGATGACCATGGAGAGGTGAATGGATAAAGAAGATGTGGATCATATATATAATGGAATATTACTCAGCCATCAGAAAGGATGAATACTTACCATCACACCGACTTGGGTGGAGCTGGAGGGTATTATGCTGAGTGGAATAAGCCAATGAAAGAAAGGCAATGATCATATGCTTTCACTCCTATGTGGAATATCAGAAAAAGGGAAGAGGACCATAGGGGAAGGGAGGGAAAATAGAATGGGAAGTCATCAGAGAGGGAGAAAACCCATGATAGACTCTTAACTATCACCACAAACTGATGATTGCTGGAGGAGAAGTTGAGGAGGGGGGGTAATTGGGTGAGTGGCATTAAGGGGGCCACACGATACAATGAGCACTGGGTGTTACACACGACTGACAATTTATTGAAGACTACATCTGAAACTAATGGTGTACTGTAAGTTGGCTAATTGAATTTAAATTAAAGAACAAAAGACCTCGAATAAACAATCCTAAACATTTGTATGGAACCACTAAAGATTCCAAACAGCCAGTGCAATGTGGAAAAGAAAAACAAAGCTGGAGGACTCACAATTTCAGATTTCAGGTTATACTACAAAGCTGCAGTCATCCTAACAAGACAATACGGCACAAAAATAGACACAGCAACCAAAGGAACAGGATACAAGTTCAGACAGAAACCCACAATTATGTGGTCCATGAATCTTCCACAAAGCAAGCAATGATATCAAAAGGGAAAAGGTCAGTCTCTACAACAAATAGTGTTGGGAAAACTAGACAGCTACGCACAAAACAATGAAATTAGACTGCTTTTTACACAATACAGACAAACACAAAACAGTTTCAAGACCTCAATGTGAGACCTGAATCCATAAAAGTCCTACAGGAGGGAAGAAAGTAACTTCTTGACATGGACCATACCAACGTTTTTCTGGACTGTCTCCTGAGGCAAAGGAAATGAAAGCAAAAATAAACTATTGGGAATACAGCAAAATAAAAAGTTTCCACATGGCAGAAGAACAATGAAAACGTAAAAATAATAAGACAACCTACTCAAAGGGAGAACTTATTTGCAATAATCATATGCAATAAAGGGATAGTGTCCAAAACATATAGAACTGATACTACTCGACCCCCAAAAAACAAATAATCCAGTTAAGAAATAGGGAGAAGACATGGACAGACATTTCTCCAAAGAAGAAATACAAATGGCCAACAGTCCCGTGAAAAGATGTTCACCATCACCCATCATCAGGAAAATGTAAATCCAAAGGACAATGAGGTATTACCTCAAACCTGTCAGAATGGCTAACATCAAAAGCACAACAAAGAGCAGGTGTTGGGAGGATGTGGATAAAGGGGAATCCTCGTGAACTGTGGGTGGGAATGCAAACTGTGATGGCGACCGTGGGAAACAGTATGAAGGTTCCTCAAAAAATTAAATGTAGAACTACCCTAGGATCCAACAATCACTCTACCGGTATTTCCCCAAAGACTAGGAAAACAGTAACTTAAAAGGATATGTGCACCCCTATGTTTCTTGAACCATTATTTACAATATCACAATATTGAAGCAATCCAAGTGTCTGCAGAAAAATTGACAAATGAGATGATAGATGTGTGTATTCACACACACACACACACACACACACACACACACACACACACAATGGAGTATTACTTGGCTTGAAAAAGAATGAAACCCTGCCATTTGCAGCCACATGGATGGAGCTAGAGAGTATTATCCTAACTGAAATCAGTCAGTCAAGAAAGACAAATCCCATATGATGTCACTCTTATCGGGAATTTAAGAAACAAACAAAAATAAATAACTACAAGAGAAAAAGGAGACACACCAAAATACAAACTCTTAACAAGAGAGAACAAACAGATGGTTACCAGAGAGGAGGTGGATAGAGGGATGAGTGAAATAGATGAAGGGGATTAAGAGGACACTTTTCTTGATGACCACTGAGTAATATATAGAATTACTGAATCACTCTATTGTACACCTGAAATGAAAGTAACACTGTATGTGAGCTCTACTGGAATTAAAATAAATTTTTAAAAAAGATTTTTCTTTCAGGAACCTCTTTGAAAAAGCTTTTCCTGTGCAATGTGCATAAGCCCTACTTGGGAGGATTCACTCTACAATAATTATTCACTCTATGCCTCGATTTCAGATTTCACTGAGTTCTTTTTTTTTTTTTTTAAGATTTTATTTATTTATGTGACAGAGAGACAGCCAGCGAGAGAGGGAAAACAGCAGGGGAGCGGGAGAGGAAGAAGCAGGCTCCCAGCGGGGGAGCCCAATGCGGGACTCGATCCCGGAACGCCGGGACCACGCCCTGAGCCGAAGGCAGACACCCAACAACTTCGCCACCCAGGCGCCCCATGATTTCACTGAGTTCTTACTGTGAATCCCAGCCCATGGGAGCCATGGTCCTTTCTGTCCAGGCTCAGGACCTATGCATTCAAGATTGGAAGTAGAGACACATGTCACTTCACAGTCCAGAAAGCTATTATTGTTTCTGTTTCAGTGTGAGAGAGTCACAGACTTTGGGACAGGTTTCAGAGCAGGTATATTATGGATCCTGGATCTCTACTTCAATGTTCATTGCCTGGATCCATTTGGCTAATAGGTTCCCTGTGGATGGGCTTGCTTCCAAGCACATGCATGGAAGATGCAAAGGTGGGTGGGCATAGTACGGGACAAGAAGAAGACCAAAAGCAGACAAGGGTCCAACCCCTCCCCTGATCCAGGAACTGCTACGGGAGAGGGTACGGGAGGTAGAATCCATGTGAAACTCCAAGGTCACCAGCTGAACACAGGAGGCATAGGTCAAGGGATCTGGAGATGCAGGGGTTGAAGGCTGCACTGAGCTACCTCTGGGAGGAAGGGAGGGAAGGAATGAGGAGACACTGACTGCCCCTGGCCCATGCCACCTACCCACCGCTCCGACACGCATCCGTCTACACAGCTGACACAGCCTGGGCTCAGGATGGGCTGGCTCGGGTCCCTCAATCCTCAGTGGGACAGCTGGCCCCAGGGCTCAGAGACATGCTGAGGGAGATGAGAGGGAAAGCTGCCCCACCCAGGTCATCCCCTCCTTGAGCAGACAGCCCTTCAGAACTGCTAAAAAAAAAACCCCACTAACGGGGTTGAAAGACAGCCATGGATGAACTAAGGCATATAGATATGTAAAAGAACATTCATTTTTAAGTTCAGAGCTGTCATCTCAGGAAGTGGGGAGAGCTTCCCTGAAGAAGACTGAGGGGAGGGCAGGCCATGCTGAAAAGGGACACATGGCTCTCCTGATTGGGGACCTGCAGCCCCCTTCCAGGGCAGGGCATCATCCTCGCATCACACGAGATCCATGGAAGTGTTCCATCAGGGCCAGATGTTTGTCTCGAGAAGGCTACCATGGCATCAGACTGCACAGGGCACCAGGGACGAGGGCCAGATGGAGGAAGGACAATACCCCGGACGCCATGGGGCAAGAGCAGAGGCACATGACCTTGAAGATGATGATGAAAAGCAGGAGGTGGCAGCATGGAGCCGGCCCGAAAGTACCATGGGAGCAGTGCCGAGCTACACTGACTGGGTGCCTTCTGTGCCTGGTGTGGCTGACTTCAGTGAGCTCCAGACTAGTCCTGATGACAAGTCTAGGAAGGGTGCACCACCCCCGGCCTCCTCTCCCCTTGCAGCTGCTAGGAATCACGGTCACAGATTCTGGTCAGCTTTCGTGGAAACCAAGCAGTGGCTCCCCCACACGCTGCACCTCTGGTGGTGGTCCAGTGCGACTCTCGTGCCTGGCCAGACACTGATGTCTACCTGTCTCCACACAAATCCACAGACAGGAGGGTGTCCCTGAATTCCACAGCACCTGATGAGACAGATCCACAGAACCCAACACCCAGTGGGTCACTTGGGACCTCACCTATGGTCATGGAGCTCACCATACTCTATTTCTGTCACTTCCCACAGAAAGCCTGTTTCTGATCCCCCACAATACCATACATCCTGGTTGCTGACCTGGGGTCATGCCATGAACTCACATGGCACCTTTCTTTTAGATATGGCTATGCCTAGACCTCCTAGAAAATATTTCTAATGAAGTACAAGTCCATGAGGACTATGGTGTGAACAGTAGCACACAGCCTGCATGGTAGTAGTCAGTAATTCTAACAAGGGTTAACCCCAACCCCTGTCTCACAAAACCTTCCTCCGTCCCCACGGAACTCATGGGCTGCCCTCAGAAAACCCTCCAGGAAACAAACCTTTCATCTGAATGCTCTCTTCACCTTCTGCTTCAAATCTTCTCCAACCACAATGATATGAAACTAGAAATAAGTCTCAAAAAAAAAATGGGACAGTCAAAAATAGTTGGAGATTGGGGGGCCTGGGTGGCTTATTCTTAAGGATCTTCCTTCAGCTCAGGTCGTGATCCCACAATCCTGGGATCTAGCCCTGAATCAGGCTCCTTGCTCAGTGGGAAGCCCGCTTCTCCATCTCCCAACGCCCTGCTTGCATTCCCTCTCTCGCTGTCTCACTCTCTGTCAGATATTAAAATAATCTTAAAAAATATGTGGAGATTTAACATCATGCTACTGAACAACCAACAGTCAAAGAAGAAATAAAAAAAAATTAGAAGTACCTGGTCACTGATGAAAAAGACAACCTACAAAAACTTATGGGATGCAGCAAAAGTAGCTCTACTGGGGATGTTAATTGAAATTCAACTCTTCATCAATCCATGAGAATGCTCTTCAATAAACAACCTGATTTGTGTGGTAAAGAAGTAGAAAATAAAACAACAAACAAAGCCCCAAATTAGTAGAAATAAGGAAATAACAAAAAGGAATGCATAAATAAATCCAACAGAGACTAAAAAGACAAAAAAAAAAACAATGAAAATGAATGCTGCCTTTTTTGGAAAGATAAACAAAACTGACAAACTTAGCTAGACTCACCAAGAAAGACAGAGGACTCGAATACAATCAGGAAAGAAAGATAATGGATTCCTGTCTCATATCAAAATCAAAAGAACTCTTCAACCTTGGACACAACAACTTCTCGCAAGCCACATCTCTAAAGGCAAAGGAAATAAAAGCAAAAATGAACTATTGGCACTTCATCAAGATAAAAAGCTTCTGCTCAGCAAAGCAAACGATCAACAAAACAAAAAGGCAACCTATGGAATTGAAGGAGATATCTGCAAATGATATTACAGATAAAGGGCTGGTATCCAAGATCTATAAAGAACTCCTCAAACTCGACACTCGAAAATGGGCAGAAGACACAAAGAGATACTTCTCCAGAGAAGACATACAAATGGCCAACAGACACATGAAAAAATGTTCCACATCACTTGCCATTAGGCAAGGACAAGCCAAAATGACAATGAGATACCACCTTACACCAGTTAGAATGGTTACAATTAATAAGGCAGGGGGCACCTGGGTGGCACAGTGGTTAAGCGTCTGCCTTCGGCTCAGGGCGTGATCCTGGCATTATGTGATCGAGCCCCACATCAGGCTTCTCCGTTATGAGCCTCCTTCTTCCTCTCCCACTCCCCCTGCTTGTGTTCCCTCTCTCGCTGGCTGTCTCTATCTCTGTGGAATAAAGAAATAGAATCTTGAAAAAAAATTAACAAGACAGGAAATAAAAAAAAGTCAGAGAGGATGTGGAGAAAGGGGAGCCCTCTTACACTACTCGTGAGAATTCAAGCTGGTACAGCCACTTTTGAAAACAATATGGAGGTTCCTCAAGACATTGAACACAGAGCTATCCTACGACCCACCAATTGCACTACTGGGTATTTACTCCATAGACACAGAGTAATGAAAAGAAGGGGCACCTGGTCCCAATGTTCATAGCAGCAAAGTCCATAATAGCCAAACTGTGGAAGGAGCCAAGATGTCCTTCAGCAGATGAATGGACAAAGAACATGTGGTTCATCTATACAATGGAATATTACTCAGTCATCAGAAAGGATGAATACCCACCATTTCCACCAATGTGGATGGACCAGGAGGGGATTATGCTAACTGAAATTAAGTCAAGCAGAGAAAGACAATTATCATATGGTTTCACTCCTATGTGGAATGGAAGGAATAGCATGGAGGACATTAGAAGAAGGAAGGGAAAGTGAAGGGCGGGAATGAGAGGGGGAGATGAACCATGAGAGAATACTGAAACTGGGAAACAAACTGAAGGTTGCAGAAAGGGAGGGGTAGGGGAATGGGTTATCTTGCTGATGGGTATTAAGGAGGGCATGTGTTGGGGCGCCTGGGAGGCACAGCGGTTAAGCGTCTGCCTTCGACTCAGGGCGTGATCCCGGCGTTATGGTATCAAGCCCGACATCAGGCTCCTCCGCTGTGAGCCTGCTTCTTCCTCTCCCATTCCCCCTGCTTGTGTTCCCTCTCTCGCTGGCTGTCTCTATCTCTGTTGAATAAATAAATAAATTCTTAAAAAAACAAGGAGGGCACGTGTCATAATGAGCACAAGGTGTTATATGCAAACAATGAATCATGGAACACTACATCAAGAACAAATGAAGTACTGTAGGGTGAATAACAATTTTAAAAAAGAGAAAGATATGAAATCCATACAGGAAAACTGTCACTATTTGCAAATGACATGAAATCCCGAAAGATTACACACAAAAAAAACTGTTAGAATAAACAAATTCAAGAAAGCTGCAGGATATAAAGTCAATATACAGAGACCTGTTGTCTTTATTTTTTCAGATTTTATTTATTTATTTTACAGGAATAGAAAAAGCACGAGCAGGGGGAGTGTCAGAAAGACGGAGAAGCAGACCCTTGCTAAGCGGGGAGCCCAACACGGGGCTCGATCCCAGAACTCTGAGATCATGACCTGAGCTGAAGGCAGATGCTTCACTTATGGAGCCACCCAGATGACCCAACTTCTTGTATTTCTGTATACTGATGACACACTTTCGCAAAGAAAAATTAAAAAAGCAACGCCATTTACAATTGCATAAAAAAATTTGGAAATAAAAGTAACCAAGAATGAGAAAGACCTAGTACACTCAACATATGACAGAAAAGAAATGAAAAACATGTGTGTCGAGGGGGGCAGAATGTATGCGTCAAAGATCTGGAAGGCAACACAAACAAATGGAAGCATACGCCATGCCTTAACTGGAAGAGTTAGTTATGTGAACATGTCCATCGTACCCAAAGCAATCGACAGATGTGATGAAATGCCTATCTGAATTCCAGTGGCATTATTCGAGGAAATAGAAAACAGTCCTCAAACTTGTATGGAATCACCAAAGACCCCAAGTACCCAAAGCAACCTGGAGAAACAAAGGTGCAGTCAACACATTCCTGGATTTCAAGCTAGATTACAAAGCTGTTGTCATCAAAACAGGATGGTACTGGCATAAACACAGACACCAGGTCAGTGGAACAGAACAGAAAGCTCAGAAACTAACCCACACGTAGATGATCCTAACTTACGACACAGCAGCAGAAGATATGCCATGAGGGAAGGACTGTGTCTTCAGTGAGCGGTAACAGGCAAACTGGACATTAAGTGCAGAAGATTATAACTGGGCCACTTTCTTACACCACACACAAAATTTTTAATGGATGAATGATTTGAACATAACACCTGAATCCATAAACCTCCAAGAAGACACAGGTACTAAGTCTCTCGACATTGGTTTTGGCAAAGAGTCTTCAGATCGGACACCAAATGCAAAGGCAACAAAAACAAAAAGAAACAAGTGGAACAACATCAAACTGAAATCTTCCACACGGAAAAAGAAACCAGCAAAAACTTAAAAGGCCACTGACCCAATAAGAAAAAAAATATCTGTGAATCATATGTGTGAGAAGAGGCTAATATCCAAAATACACACAACACTCATACAAATGAAAACAAAAAAAAAAACTATATAAAAAAATGGGGGGAATATGTGAAAAGATACTTTCCAAAGATGGCACAGAGGTGCCAATGGACATAAAAGGTTGTTCAACATCACTAATCATCATCAGGGAAACATCAGTCAAACCCACAATTGGCTATCCCCTCACAACTGTTGGAACAGCAATTGTCCCAGAGACAGACACCAGCTGGGGTCAAGGGTGTGCAGACGAGGAGACACTGTGCACTGTTGGTGGGAATGGATATTGGTGCAGCCACTGTGACAAACGGTATGGACGTTCCTGAAAAAATAAATACAACTACCACATGACCCAGTAATGGCTCCACTGAGTATTGATTTGGAAACACAAAAATACTGCCTCAAAAAGACAGATGCACTCCCACGTTCACTGCAGCATTATTCACAAGAACCAGACACAGAAACACAGACCTTGGGGGCCTTATGCCAAGTAACTCAGACACAGAAAGCCCAATACCAGATGCTGTCATGTACACTCCACGTGGAATAAACAAATACTGAACGCATAGATACTGAGAGCAGATTGGTAGCTGCCAGATTTGGGGATGGGGTGGTAGAAACGGGTGAAGGTGGTCAAAGTCTCAATGTTTGAGTGAGAAAATCCGACAGTCATGAAATGTTCTGTCCAGCATGGAGACTAAAACTAACCCCGCAGCATGGGGTATAGGTTTCCCTGCTCTTTGAAAGTACAGGGCTTCTGAGAAACCTTGCACAGCAGAAATGGTGTCAAGAAGGAATGGCCATTAATTTACACGGAACAATTAGACAGTGTGCTCAGACTCCAAAATTCCTTCTCTTTGGCTTTTCTTAGGCCTCAGGACACGAGTTTCTAACGGAGGCCCAGCATAAATGAAGATAAAGCCCAGCAGAGGCTCACAGAGACCATTCAAAGTGCTGGTGGCTGGATGAGGAGAGCGGTTCCCAGCGGACAGAGCTGACTGGGGTGCACGCCGCCTGTCGTGCTTCTCCCCAAAAATGATGCTGAACGTGATTCTCCCTGTTCACCTTTTTTCATAAGAGGGAAATCCTCTTCAGGTCTCTTCCTCTTACTGAAGCTGGGTAATAACGTAGTTCTTTCAAGAAAGCCCAGTGTCTTACTGTGAACGTTTAAAAAGTGGGGGATACTTGTACTTGAGTATTGCTGAGGGAGGAGATGTGAAAGTTTCTCCTAGACACAAACCTCAGCAGATCCACCGGGAAAGACACCATCCTCAGCATGTGGAACACGGAACACCTCCTATCCCCCGAGAAACCCTCTTCTTCCCCTCAATCAGGATAACCCTCAAAAGCTGGGAGTTACCCCAATTTCTCCGTTCTCCTGCTCCTAATAGCTAACCCATCAGCAAATCCTGTGAGCTCCATCTTCAAAATGGACCCAGAATAGGTCTAACCACTCCATCCAAGGCCACCTGTCTGGTCCACAATGCCTGAGTTCCTGAAAAAGCTTCGTCCTTGACCTGCCTTGCCATCTTCAACCCTCTGTCATCTCTTCTCAACACTGTAGCCAGGATGGCCCAGTGAAACAGGGTCTCATGGGGTTATAGCCCTGGAATGGCTTTCTGTCACCCTCTGTCACCTCAATGAGCTAATGTCCTAAGCTGTCTCCTGTGGCACAGGGCCTTCTTGCTGCTCCTGGACATACCTGGAATTCTCCTGCCCCAGAGCCTTTGCACATGCTTTCCCTTCTGTTCAGAATGCTCTGGATGTGTTCTCACTCACCTTCGGAGAAGTCTGAATTGGAGTGACAGGGACAGAAGATGAGGCTGTGTGTGTTGGGTGAGGCTGGTGGCCCAGAAGAAGGTTCTCTGCCAGCTCTCCACCTGTGCCTCACTTGTCCTCAGCCAGGAACTTGCACACAGCCCTCACCTGTCACAACTCTCACCCAGGAGACCCACAGCCACCCCTGGAGCCCACCCTGCCCACACCCTGCTGCAGAATGCATTCAGCTCTCCTCTGGGACCCCTGTCAGCTTTACCCAGACCTGGAACTCCCCCGTCTCCTGCAAAGCTCCCGGATTCCCCCTCTGCTTCCAAAATCACACTGGCGCAAGGCTTTCATGAGAAAGCTATAACGCTAACTAATGAAAGGTTCACACCTACTTTCCCCTTCTGTTGCCTTTCTCTCCACCTTCTTTCCTACCTGTGCAAACTGTAACATATCAGTGGAACATGAACATGCTCTGAGACATGAATCTTTCATTGCAGCTTTCTGAGGACTCCTTATGTGATAAGAAACTAGTGTATCATACAACAGGGTGTTTTACAACTCTCATCTATAGAATAGTACATCCCAAATCACTACAATTTTACCTCACTCTTCATGAAGCAGAACACTTTTTCCTTTCTTCTTTTACTTAAATTCCAGTTAGTTCACATGCCACGGAATATTCGCTTCAGGGGTAGGATTTAGTGATTCCTCACCTGCATACAGTACCCGGTGCTCATCACAAGTGCCCTCCTTAATACTCCTCATCCATTTAACTCTTCCCCCCATGCCCCTGTCCTGCAGCAACACTCAGTTTGTTCTCCAAGGTTGAGTCTATTTCCTTGTTTGCCTCTCTCATCACCCCTCCACTCTGTTCATCTTTTTTCTTTCTGTAATTCCACAAGCGTGAAAGCATAGGATATTTGTCTTTCCTCACTGATTTTGCTTAGCTTAATACACTCGAGATCCATCCACATCCTTGCAAATGGTAAGATTTCATTCTTTTTGAAGCTGGGTCATATTCCATTATATATATGTATCCCACATCTGCTTTATCCATTCATCAGTGCATGGACATTGGGATTCTCTCCATAGTTTGGCTACTGTGGACATTGCTGCTATAAACATCATGGTGCATGTTCCCCCTTTGAATCTGCATTTTTGTATCCTTTGGGTAAATACCTAGGAGAGCAATTGCTGGATCATGGGGTTGTTCAATGTTTAACTTTTTGAGGAACCCCCACACTGTTTCCCAGACTGGCTGCACCACTTTGCATTCCCACCAACAGGATGGGACGGTTCCCCTTTAAGCAGAACATTATCTGCCGGCAATTTCATAAGAGGAAACAAAACCTCTGGGAGATGCACCCACGGTCAGGCAAGCAGTTGAAGAATTCACCCCAGGGCTCCTGACGCCAAGCCCCTTGAAGCCACCAGCATGCCACTATCCAAAAGAATTCCCAGACTCTCCATCTGACTCCACCACCAAAGAAACTACAGAGAGAATATAGCACCTCAAAATATCGAGATAATACATTTAGTAAAACTAGAAAGTCAAGCTCAACTTTTAAACAGGAACAGGCCGCTTTGGATAATTTTCAATTTTCCTTCCACCCTAATTTTAAGTCTTCTGATGAATAAACTAATCAATGATGAAACATCACCTTTGTCAAATGACATCATCCCAGTCTGTATCAGATGAAAAAAAAAAAAGGCACCTAACTCTAGATGCTGGCCACTCAACCATATCTTAGGCCCAATTGAATAAAAACTGTTAGATGAAGGAACAAATTAGATGTTACAAACAGGCACAGAGTGAATCTCACCTTCCCTTTCTAACAAAAGAGGTTTCCTCGTAAACAGATGGTCAAAATACATTTGTAAGCAATAAATGGACAGAGAAATTGTGATCCCCTGCAAGGTCTACGTGCAGGGAAACTAAGTAATTCTTGCACCAAACCCAGAATGCTGACAGTTACTTCAATTTTACTTTGTGGCTCAACTAGAGAAAAGAGAAAAGCCCAGGAGGTTTTGGGATAATGAGAGGTTTTACCTCCAGCCCTGACATAGATAGGACATTTTGCCAAACATTTTGCCAAACATACCTGTGCTTTCTCTGAACACTGGCGTCCTGTGACAAGCTGCCTCGCTGACTCCGATGCTGACGTTCAAAACCTCGGGTGTCTTGGAGTCAGAGCAGAGAAGTGCTGTCAGCTGGGGAGAAGAAGGCACCTCTGACCTAGAGCCTGCACACCTGCTTCGGTTTCTGGGCGAAGGGGCAACACATACTTGTTCTTTAGCAGTAATTATCTTCATTCTCAATAGACCAATGACCTTGCCTTTTCTGGAAAGCAGACTTACTCTTCTAAAGAAACCCTCAATTCCTCCATTCCCAATGCAATTAGAGTGGGGTCTGGTTTAGGCCCGCCTCCAGGCCCCCACCTGGAGGATTTTCCTGCATGAATCTAACAGCCAATTACCACTAACCCGGGGGCACACGAGGCATAATGCTGAAGTTGGGGGATGGCTCTGGGGCTTGCTACTGCCACACCTGTGCCTGGGGAACCAGGGCACACCCTGCTGAACTAGGGGTACTGCTCAGTATGCATCAACTGCACTGTGTCAGAGAACCGGGGGACACCCCACTGAAGGTGGGGACTCTGTGAGGTCCTTACCCGCACTCTTCCCGGGGAATAGGGGAAACCCTGAAATTCTGCAACCCATCCCACAAAAGCTCAGGTGAGTGGGCGCCCTGGAGTTCACGGGTATGGGGAATAAGGCCAGTTGAGGACATGGGGCAGAAGAGACTTTAAAGGGAAAAAGAAAACTGACCTGAGTCCCCACAATGAACCCTCTCCACGTGCCCTTCCAGAACCCTGCCTCCCACCTGGGGCGCACCCTAACCCCGGACCCCCACCCTGGTGCACGCTGCTCACTCACCAGCCCAGACCTCCGCAGGGCAACTCTCTCTCTCCCAGTGCCCCTTCTTCTGACCCCAGTCTGCAACCCACTGCAACTCTGGGACCTCCCACAGAGACATAGCTCCACCCCCAAGTGGTGATTGGTCAGGGAGGGTGGTGCCCCAGCCCCTTGGATGCCAGGCAACTGCCCTCAAGCTCCTGGAACTGTGAAAGTGCAGGGGGTCCAAGAGGCGCCTCCTCTACCTAACACGCAGCACAGGCATGGGTTGGGTCGTGGGCCGGGCCTCCCCAACACACCTGGCCCCTTCCAGGGACCCCTCTAGCTGCAGACCACCCTCAGAGTCCTGCCCCTTCCCTTTCTGCACCAGCCCTCCCTGCTGGGGTGTGCCTGGTTCTGGGCAAGGTCAGTGGCTCTCAGACCCTCCAGGGCTTGGGCTTTAGGAATGCAATGATTTCATGCATTTCCAAAGCAACTTTAAGACCCCAAAAGTAATGCTCTAATTGGGAAGAGTTTCGCCTTCTGGTCTCACCCATGAAGTGAACAGTGCTTCTCAGACCTTCACAGCATCCTTCTAGGATGAGCCCATTTGTGCTGGAATCTATATACACATGCTTGGTTCTGCAGGGAAGCATCCAGTATGGAGAACAGCCGCCCTTCTTGGCTGCTGGACTTGTGAACCAGGAACATTTATTTCTCACTTAAATAGAAAACATTGTTATTGTTGACACTCCGTGAATGAACTTTTAAAAACATTTTAGAGAGAAAGGAAGAGACCTTTATTCAAACCCAAGTAGGACAGCTGCCTAGGAGACACAATCTTCACCAAGAAGGGAGTGCTCCGGGGAAGGAACATTTGGGGCACGGTTATATATTTTTTCTGTTTTGTTTTATGGACAGAGTTACACACCACAATGAGGATCTTCTTACATTCCAGAAAGTGACAGACTTTTCCTTATGTTTTCAGTATGTACATGTCAGTATGACTTTAATCTTATGGGAGCCAAAGAGGTTCTTTATTTTTTCTTATCTTTATGTTGGCATTTTTGGTTATTGTTTTCTTCTCGAAGCAGATGTACAACATGTGCTTGGGGCAGAAATAGGGCCCATGCTTTGAGGTTTTGCCCAGTCATTTTGAGTCGGGTAAAATGTTAAAGGATAGCTTCCCTGGGAGCCCAGGATCAGGGCCCACAGATGATATAAGATAAAAATTACTTTTATCATTATAATTACTCCTAAATGGAGGAATTTGAGACAAAAGCACCTTTCACAAGAGTACCAAGAAATCAAAAGGATGCCCTCGGAAGGCTACCTGCTCCATGGTCAGCACAGGTAACAGAAGTGTTCACAGTCTCTGGACTCCTGCCCTTCTCCTGCCCAAATCTCTGAAGCACACAGACCACTTAAAATCAGAATTGTAGAACTGCTAGACACCTTAGAGATGTGTGGCACCATTCCCTTGGACTGCAGAATAAAACACAGTCGCTCGTTGTCACCAACTAATTTCAACATGAAGTGCCCCCTGGATGCACTAAGTTCTTTCTCTGCAAATGTTGACTAATGTAAGTCACAGTCATACCATATAAACACTACGATGGCTGGGAAGTCATCGTAGGTAAGGGAATATTTTAGCCATGTTTATAAGCATAGGCTCACTTTGTAGAAGAGGCTGAGCTGAGTGTTTTTAAATACTATTTCAGACCTGTTTTACAGCACCCTCTGAACATACCAGAGCCTGAATCGACTAAAAAAGACGGTTGGTTTCAGTAACTTTAATACCAGAAAAATATTATACTGTCTATATTCCTAAGGGTCTTTGAGTATCTTACCCATAGGTCCTCCACTGAGATAATGATCTTAATGATCACCATGGGCAGAGGTGAAAAGCCCAGCTGAATTCGTTCCAGTTGTCCACATGACAAGAAAATCCTGATACTTGATAGGTTTCCAGATCGAGAAGACCAGAGATAAGAGGGAAATAGTATCCTGTATGGAACAACAAGGGATTTGGCGTCAATTTGGGGATCCCACTTAGGTTTCTGACACTACAATCCTCTGTGACTCATATCATCTGAGTCCCTTTCTAACCATCTGAAAATGTGCCTAAAAATATCTACACCCTAGTTGAGAAGTTTAAGAGGCAGAATGCTACAAAGAGCCAGTATGATGTCTCTCAAGAACAGGTGCTCAGGAAGCCATACTTGCTATTGGGTCTATTTCTTTACCAGAAGAAAGAACCCATGTTGAATCCATATTTCTAATAGATGACTCACCAGATGATTTTCAAACCTGAAGGAAGGCCAAGAAGTCGCTCTTGTGTCATAGTTCACTCAGAAATCATGTTGTTGGACTGGTGAGGACGATACGATAGCAATGTCATCACTAAGAGTGGGGAGCTTCTAATTTCCATACAGCCATGTTGACCCCCTTAGCTCAGAGCCACCAGAAAGGGCAGTTGGGGAGGGGGCACCGTCATCACTATGAGTGGGGAGCTTCCCATTTCCATATGGCCATGTTGACCCCCTTAGCTCAGGGCCACCAGAAAGGACAGCTGAGGGGGACCACAGGCCAAGGCTGCCAGGTGTGGCTGGGGCAGGCAGAACTCTGACTTAAGGCTCAACTCCTGTCTACGTTATTATAATGCTCTTCACAGAGAAAGTGCCATTGTGTGTGAGCCCTCATGTAGAAAAGGTTCAGAATTTCCATTGAGATTCCCTCTCTGACCTTTAGGATATGTAGCAAAGTTCCATTTAATTTTTAAACATTGAAGGACTTCCTGGTTTTCTTTTCGCTATGACTCTGGCTCAATTCCCCTGTGGTCTAAGAATAGAATCTAGTTAATTTCAGGGTTTACCATTTGTAGACTTGATTCGTGGCCCCACCTATCATCTATTTAGGTAAAGAGTCTATGACCACTTGAAAATAATGTATTCTGCACTTATTATGGAATGTTCCCTATATGTCAATTAGGTCACATTTGTTACCAATGTTTTGACTGCTTTTTCTGTCAGATATTGAGAAAGGTATATTAAAATCTTCAAACAATGCTGCTCTATTCAACGTTGCATCAGAGAATCTACCAGTGTTAGAAGGCAAGAGAAACAAAAAGTATAAGAATTGAGGGGATAATTGTGACTATTCACAGATAATACGATTGTGTACATAGAAAATCCAAAACAGTCTATAAACACCCTAATAGAATTAAAAATGCAATTTATAAATTTGAGATGGATTGTAGCTTCCCATTGGACAGTTTCTGAAAGAAAACATAGAACCTGTCGATCTTGGGGTAGGACATAGGGTGCACTAACCATTTAAAAGAATTCAGTGGGACTTCATAAAAATGTGACATTTCTCCTTATCTTATGACCATAAGAAAATGAAAAAGTGAACCGCAGACTGGGAAGTAAAGATTTGCAATACACACACTGACAAAGACTTGTCAAGAAAGAATTCCTGCTCATCAACCATAAAAAGTCTATTTAAAAATGAATACTTCACAAAAGATTGGCTGATGGCCAATAAGAACAGGAAAGGGTGCTCTACAGTATTATTTTCAGGAACAGCAAGGCCTTTCCTAAAATGAAAACATACACACAAACCAGTATTCCCTAGATGGCTGACGTCCTTATTTCTGAGGACAGCTTGAAGAACAGACTAGCATCAAAGTAAAGTGATGGAATTCCTGACACTCAGAGGATGGACAATTGACCTCAAACTACAGTACAATTTCTAGGCATCATTCGGTCCTCTGAAGGCAGACAACTACCACACCCCTTCCTACACCACACAGGTTGCTTCCCAACCCCTACCATAAAAGAAGAAGATGAGAAACAGATAGCACTAGTAGGAAATAGCAAAAATCACATGTGGGGATTATCCTGAAACACACTGATCACATAACTAGTGTAAGGAAGTGTAGGGAACTGACAAGGACAGAGACTCAAGGGGTACTTCTTTGGGACATGCTGTCTGAAATCCTCACACGTTGGTACCTGCTAATGAGGGTTCTGAGCATACCCTAGGGTTTGCTCACAAGGGTCTGCAACACCATCGCTGAGGACTGAAACTCTTCAAGACCTCAAAGCTTGCCTGATTGACTATTGGACTAAGAGATTCCCATGTTCTGAAAACAGATACCAACTAATTGAAAGGTTCACCTGGGCTCTCTCGGAGACCCTACAAGAAGCTGAACCATTCACTGAAAATCAATTACACAAATACACACACACACACACACACACACACACACACACACACACCTGTCCTTTCACCAATTACTTAAACATTCAAGGTTCTTCCTACCTTTTCTTTTTCACATTGATATTTATACTCACATGAAATCTCATCATTTCTAATGAACACTGATGTCAAAATAGAGATCCATTGACACAATATTCACAAAATGGAACTTCCCTGCTGTAATTTTCAATAAAGCGTTTTTTAAAGTACATACATATTTTAGGTTTTTGGTAACTTATACAGAAGAAGATCAGCATTGAAAAACTCTAAATACTGACAATGAGTTTTAAGCCTAGAGAACAAAAATTGTCCACTTTCATAGATAATAAGGAACCAAAGGTAAAGCATGGAAGCTGTAGTCGAATAATTTTACACATATGCATCCTCTATTGTTCTACTACTGAGGGGCGTGTTTTATTACCACTATACATGCATCAATTGTCTTCCACGTGCACCTGCACAGGTATAATGAATTACTACAGTAGAATGAAATGTCTGGGAACTACTTGACGGCATCTATAATGAACAATTCAATTTCGATCTTATATTTGGTGAACTTCCACTTTCTGTCCCTTTAGACAATGGACCCTAAACAGAAGGGGGAATGAACCACGAGAGACTATGGACTCTGGGAAACAAACTGAGGGCTTCAGAGGGGAGAGGGGTGGGGGATTGGGATGGGCCAGTGATGGGTATTAAGGAAGGTACATATTGCATGGAGCACTGGGTGTTATATGCAAATAATGAATCACGGAACACTACATCAAAAACTAAGGAAATACTGTATAGTGACTAACATATCATAATAAAAAATTATTATTAGAAAAAAAATTAAAGGTAAAAAAAAAACCAATACAGCTTTTCTGTTTCAAGAGCAATCACAATAGAGAAAAAACTAACTTCCAATCCCTAAAGCAAAACACAGACCAAGTTCCATTTCACTCCCCTTTATTCACATTCTCTGTGGGTTCTAAGCTATTTCCCTACCTCCTTTCCTGCTGAGCAGGGAGCCCGGGCTCAATCCCAGAACCCTGGGATCATAACCTGAGCCAAAGGCACATGCTTAACTGGCTGAGCCAGCCAGGAGCCCCAGCCATGTATTTCTTAAGCAAAAGGACACTTTCTCACGATGCCTTCACATGACTTCACATGGTACCAGAGATCTGCATTTGCCTCTAGGAGGTTGCAGATGAAGGCAATTGCAAACTCTCACAGTGGTTTATCAAATACAATGACCTGCCTGGTGACAGTGAAACTCTTATGAGCCCACGAGAGGGTGCTGTGACACGCAGTTGTGGCTGGGCTGGCACAGAGAACCAAATCCATTTCCCTGCCTGATGTCTGTGAGGAACAGATGCCCCCACTGTGAATGAGACCCTGCCACTGAGCTGTCCAGAGATGGCCATCCTCACGGAGGATGAGGATAAAGGACAATGCCTGAGGAGACCTCATCTGTCTCTTTTATCTTTTCATATTTTTGACAGTGGACAAATCACTGCCTAGGAGTCCCCAACTACCTTAGTCTCATCTGTGAATGACCAAGAGGTTTTACAAAACACTTAAGATTTTCACCTCACAAATGCCCACAACCACTTACCATAGGGATTCAACATTAAACAAAGATACTGTTCGTTGGAAGAGAGGTCCTGCCCACTGTTGTTTCTCACTTATATGCTCATCCTCCTTACCTCATGGTAACATAACCACCTTGATTCCTGCTTCCGTCTTCAGGAAGGCTGATGTGACTTGAAGGGCATTACCCTGACATCGTTCTTTCTTAGCAACAAGATGTGGACATTTCCCTAGTCCTACACGCCCAAAGTTGAATCGGAATCAGGATTGAGGAGGCTGATGAGAGTTGAAGGTGTTTTCCTGTACACGGTGGTTTATTACCAATAAGGATGGGTCAGAGTCCTCGAAATTCCAGGACCTTTTCATTAATGCTTCCTACTCGTGAATGATGATGTACATTGGTCTTTCCCTGTATAGTGTGGTGACTCAGAGAAAAGTGCTTAGCCCTTTCGTCAGACTTCCACGACCACTTTGGGGCTGGCTTCCATATTCACAAATGATGATGTTAGGGCTAAGAGGGTTCATGTACACTGTTATTTCTTACAGATAAGTGTATGGCATTTTTGTTACATTGCCAGAACCACTTAGCGCCGGGCTTGCCGGCCTCCTGGGGAATAACCCTAACCGTAGGTCAGCCCCCCAGGGGCCCCTCCCAAGGGGCCTGGCGCCACAACGCTGGGTATTGGGGACCCCCGAACCCAGCGCTGGAGTCACCCTGCCACCCTGCAGCAACCCGGGCTGCTAGGGGCGCCGCCAGTCTTTCAGGGCAAGAGAACGGGCAGGGCCCTCCAAGCCCCCAGCGACATTCGAAGGCCCCCCACGCCAAAACGCTTGGGCCCACACTCCCTCTCGCCAGCGCCCTCACCTCGGCCTGCCCCTCCGCCTGCGGCAGAGCTGGCGGAACGGGCCTGCTGGACTCCTGGGGGCTAACACTTACCCTAGGTCGGACCCCGAGGGGCCCCTCCCAAGGAGACTGGCACCGCAATGCCGGGGATTTGGGACTCCCAACCCCCAGTGCTGGACTCACTCTGCCACCCCGCAAGCACCCAGGGTGCTAGGGGCGTTGCCAGTCATTCAGGAAGGGAGAACGGGCAGGGCCCTCCGATCCCCCTGCGACCTTTGAAGGCCCCCCGCGCAAAAACTCTGGCTCCCACGCTTCTGCTCACCACGCCCTAACTTCGGCCCACCCCTCCGTTCGCTGCAGAGATGGCAGATCAGGCCTGCTGGCTTCCTGGGAGCTAACCATATCCCTAGGTCGCCCCCAAGGGGCCCCTCCCAACTGGCCTGGCGCCGCATGCCAGGGATTGGGGACCCCTAAGTCCGAGCGCCAGACGCACCCTACCGCCCCGCCGACACATGGGGCGCTAGGGGCATCACCAGTCCTTCAGAGTGACAGAACCGGCAGGACCCTCCGAGCCACCTGCGACCTTTGAAGGCACCCCAAGCCAAAGCCAAAATGCTCTGGCCCATGCGCCCGCTCGCCAGCTACCTCACCTCGACCCACATCTCCATTCACCGCACATGGGCGGATCGAGCCTGCCAGCCTCCTGGGGACTAACCCTAACCCTAGGTCGCCCACCCTGGGGCCCATCCTAGGGGCTTGGCGCCACAACGCCTGGGATTGGGAATCCCCGAGCCTCAGGGCCAGACTCACCATTGGGCCCGCTGCCACCCAGGTCACTAGGGGCGCCACCGGTCATTCAGGGCGGGAGAATGTGCAAGGCCCAACTAGCCACCGGCGACATTCGAAGGCCCCCCACGCCAAAACGCAGGGTAATACACTCCCGCTCCCCAGCGCCCTCACCGCGGCCCACACCTCCATTCACTACACAGCCGGCAGATCGGGCCTGCCAGTATCCTGGGGGCTAACCCTAACCCTAGGTCGGCCACCGAGGGGCCTCTCACAAGGGGCCTAGTGCAGCAATGCCAGGGATTGGGGACACTGAGCCCCAGCACCTCACTCACCCTGCTGCCACGTCGCCATCTGGTCCACTAGGGGCACCACCGGTCATTCAGGGCGGGAGTATGGGCAGGTCCCTCCGAGCCCCCAGTGACTTTCAAAGGCCCCCCATGTCAAAATCCTGGGGCCCACACTCCCGTTCACCATCCCCCTCACCTCGGCCCGACCATTAGCTCGTGGCACGGCAGGCGGATCGGGCCTGCTGGCCTACTGGGGTCTACCCTAACCCTCGCCCCTAACCACTAACCTTAAGCCCTAAACCCTAACCCCTAACCGTAACCCTAACCCTAAACCCTAACCCTTACCCTAACCCTACCCTAACCCTAACCCTAAACCCTAAACCTACCCCGACCCCTACCCTACCCCCAACCCTACCCCTAACCCACCCCTTCAGCTAACCCCACACCAAATCCGTACCCTACCCCTACCCCTAACCCATACCGTAACCCATACCCTAACCCATACGCTAACCCGTACCCTATCCCTAACCCGGACAAAAACCCATACCCTAAACCGTACCTAACCCTAACATATACCCTAAGCCATACCCTAACCCTAAACCGTACCCTATCCCTAACTGGTTTCCTAACTTGTATCCTAACTCTAACCCTAAACTGTAACCAAACCCGTACCGTAACCCTAACCCGTACCCTAACCCTAAACCGTACCCTAACCTGTACACTAACCCGTACCCTAAACCGTACCCTAACCCGTACACTAACCCTAACCCGTACCCTAACCCTAACCCGAACTCCAACCCTAACCCTAACCCTAAACCCAAACCCTAAACCCTAACCCGTACCCTAAACCTTAATCCGTACCCTAACCCATAACCCCTAACCTGTAACCCCTAAAGCCAACCCCAACCCGTACCCTCACCTTACCCTAACCCTAACCCCTACCCTCACCCGTACCCTAACCCTAACCCACACCCTAACCCTAACCCATACCCTAATCCGTACCCTAACCCTGGGGATTGGGTACACCTGAGCCCCACCACGGGACTCAGCCTGCCACCCCTCAGGAAACCATGCCCCTTGGGGCGCCACAGAGCATCCCGTGCAGGAGAACTGGTAGGGCCCACCTGAGCTCTCAGCGATCTTCAGCAGCCCCCTACTCCCCAACCCTGATGCCCACGCTCATCCTGCCCCACGCCTTCCCTTCAGCCTGCCACCGTGCACGTCGCAGAGCCAGCAGATCAGGCCTGCCGGGTTCCTGGGGCATAGCCCTGACCCTAGGTCTGCTGGGGAGGGCCCCTCCCCCAGGGCCTGGGGCCACAGCCCCGGTGACTGGAGACACCTGAGCCCCACTGCAGGACAAAGCCTGCCACCCCGCAGGAAACTGTGCCCCTTGGGGCTCTATGAGGCATACAGGGCTCAAGAACTTGGGGAGGCCCCCGGAGCCCGTTCCCAGCTTTGGCAGCCCCCGTGCCCCAACCCTGAGGCCCATGCTCACCCTCCCCCATGGCCTCATCTCAGCCCTCCACGGAGCTCGCCACACAGCCTGCAGATTGGCCCTGCTGGGCTCCTGGACCCTAACCCTTACCCTAGGTTGGCCACAGAGGGGCCCCTCCCCAGGGTCCTGGCACCCCACTCTGGGGAATTGGGGACATCCAAGCCCCACCGTAGGACTCAGCCTGCAGCCCACAGGAAACTGTACCGTTTGGGGGCACAACAGAGCATTCAGGGCAAGAGAATTGGGGCACCCCTTGAGAGCCCCCGCTGGTGAACTCCGACCTTTGTGGGCCCTTCCGGATGAAACCCCAAGGCTCACATTCACAGGCCCTTGTGCCCTCATCTCAGTCAGCCTGGGAGTTCTCTGAGCACTGGGCAGTTCGGACCTGCTGTCTCTTAAGGCCTAACCTAACCCTGGGTCTTCTGCTGAGGGTCCCCTCCCCATCCCGTTAGCCTACCTCCAAGGTACCAGGAATTGGGCTCACCTCTGCACGACTAGAGGACTCAGCCTGCCCCACAGCAGGAAACTGTCCGTTTGGGGCTGCAGCAAGGATTCATAGCAGGAAAATCAGAGGGCCCCCCTCAGCCCATCCCAGGGAACCCCCACTTTGAGAGAACTCCCCGGATCCAATTAGTAGCTTCACACTGACCTTTAAACTTGCTCTCCACGGAGATCTTTTGAAATTCTCCACAATTGCAACCGATGGCATCATCCAGCTTCAGTGCCTTACCCAGCTTTAGGTCATGAGATGGATTAAAATGGGAAGTCATTTCACTGATGACAACATACTGGTGACCAAAAGATACATGCATAAATGCTTCATATCACTTGGCTTCAGGGAAAGGCAAATCTAAATCCCTATAGATGCCATATCACACGAGGCCAAATATCTAAAAATAAGAAGACATGAAACTATACATTTTGGAGATGATGTGGAGAAACGGAAACCCTCTTACACCCCTGTGCAAATGCAGTCCGGTACAGCCACTCTTGAAAATGGTACGGAGTTTCCTCAAGAAGTTATAAATAAAGTTACCCTATGTCCCAGCAATTGCACTACTGGGTATTTACCCCAAAGAGACAGAGATAGTGGACACGGGTCACATGCACCCCAGTGTTCATAGCAGCAATATCCATAATAGACAAACTGTGGAAAGAGTGCAGATGACCATGGACAGATGAATGGATAAAGAAGATGTGGATCATATATATAATGGAATATTACTCAGCCATCAGAAAGGATGAATACTTACCATCACACCGACCTGGGTGGAGCTGGAGGGTATTATGCTGAGTGGAATAAGCCAATGAAAGAAAGGCAATGATCATATGCTTTCACTCCTATGTGGAATATCAGAAAAAGGGAAGAAGACAATAGGGGAAGGAAGGGAAAATAGAATGGGAAGTCATCAGAGAGGGAGAAAACCCATGATAGACTCTTAACTATCACCACAAACTGATGATTGCTGGAGGAGAAGTTGGGGGGGTAACTGGGTGAGTGGCATTAAGGGGGCCACACGATACAATGAGCACTGGGTGTTACACACGACTGATAATTTATTGAAGACTACATCTGAAACGAATGATGTACTGTAAGTTGGCTAATTGAATTTAAATTAAAGAACAAAAGACCTCAAATAAACAATCCTAAACATTTGTATGGAACCACTAAAGATACTGAACAGCCAGTGCAATGTGGAAAAGAAAAACAAAGCTGGAGGACTCACAATTTCAGATTTCAGGTTATACTACAAAGCTGCAGTCATCCTAACAAGACAGTACGGCACAAAAATAGACACAGCGACCAAAGGAACAGGATACAAGTTCAGACAGAAACCCACAATTATGTGGTCCATGAATCTTCCACAAAGCAAGCAACGATATCAAAAGCGAAAAGGTCAGTCTCTACAACAAATGGTGTTGGGAAAACTAGACAGCTACGCACAAAAGAATGAAATTAGACTGCTTTTTACACAATACAGACAAACACAAAACAGTTTCAAGACCTCAATATGAGACCTGAATCCATAAAAACCCTACAGGACAGAAGACAGTAACTTCTTGACATGGACCATACGAACGATGTTCTGGACTGTCTCCTGAGGCAAAGGAAATGAAAGCAAAAATAAACTATTGGGAATACAGCAAAATAAAAAGTTTCCACATGGCAGAAGAAAAATGAAAACGTAAAAATAATAAGACAACCTACTCTAAGGGAGAAGATATTTGCAATGATCATATGCAATAAAGGGATAGTGTCCAAAACATATAGAACTGATACTACTCGACCCCCAAAAGCAAATAATCCAGTTAAAAAATAGGCAGAAGACATGGACAGACATTTCTCCAAAGAAGAAATACAAATGGCCAACAGTCCCGTGAAAAGATGTTCGCCATCACCCATCATCAGGAAAATGTAAATCCAAAGGACAATGAGGTAATACCTCAAACCTGTCATAATGGCTAACATCAAAATCACAACAAAGAGCAGGTGTTCGGAGGATGTGGATAAAGGGGAATCCTCGTGAACTGTGGGTGGGAATGCAAACTGTGGTGGCCACCGTGGAAAACAGTATGAAGGTTCCTCAAAAAATTAAATATAGAACTACCCTATGATCCAACAATCACTCTACTGGAATTTCCCCAAAGACTAGGAAAACAGTAACTTAAAAGGATATGTGTACCCCTATGTTTCTTGCACCATTATTTACAATATCACAATATGGAAGCAACCCAAGTGTCTGTAGAAAAATTGACAAAGGAGATGATAGATGTGTGTATTCACACACACACACACGCACACACATACACACACACACACACAATGGAGTATTACTTGGCTTGAAAAAGAATGAAACCTTGCCATTTGCAGCCACATGAATGGAGCTAGAGAGTATTATCCTAACTGAAATCAGTCAGTCAGAGAAAGACAAATCCCATACGATGTCACTCTTATGGGGAATTTAAGAAACAAACAAAAATAAATAAATAAAAGAGAAAAAGAAGACACACCAAAATACAAACTCTTAACAAGAGAGAACAAATGGATGGTTACCAGAGAGGAGGTGGATAGAGGGATGAGTGAAATAGATGAAGCGGATTAAGAGGACACTTTTCTTGATGAACACTGAGTAATATATAGAATTACTGAATCACTCCATTGTACACCTGAAACGAATGTAACACTGTATGTTAGCTCTACTGGAATTAAAATAAATTTTTAAAAAAGATTTTTCTTTCAGGAACCTCTTTGAAAAAGCTTTTCCTGTGCACTGTGCATAAGCCCTACTTGGGAGGATTCACTCTACAATAATTATTCACTCTATGCCTCGAATTCAGATTTCACTGAGTTCTTACTGTGGATCCCAGCCCACGAGAGCCATGGTCCTTTCTGTCCAGGCTCAGGACCTATGCATTCAAGGTTGGAAGTAGAGACACATGTCACTTCACAGTCCAGAAAGCTATTATTGTTTCTGTTTCAGTGTGAGAGAGTCACAGACTTTGGGACAGGGTTCAGAGCAGGTTTATTATGGATCCTGGATCTCTACTTCAATGTTCTTTACCAGGAACCATTTGGCTAATAGGTTCCCTATGGATGGGCTTGCTTCCAAGCACATACATGGAAGATGCAAAGGTGGGTGGGCTTGGTGTGGGACAGGAAGAAGACCAAAAGCATACAAGGGTCCGACCCCTCCACTGATCCAGGAACTGCTACGGGAGAGGGTACGGGAGGTAGAATCCATGCGAAACTCCAAGGTCACCAGCTGAACACAGGAGACATAGGTCAAGGGATCTGGAGATGCAGGGGTTGAAGGCTGCTCTGAGCTACCTCTGGGAGGAAGGGAGGGAAGGAATGAGGAGACACTGACTGCCCCTGGCCCATGCCAGCTTCCCACTGCTCCGACACGCATCAGTCTACACAGCTGACACAGCCTGGGCTCAGGATGGGCTGGCTCGGGTCCCTCAATCCTCATTGGGACAGCTGGCCCCAGGGCTCAGAGACATGCTGAGGGAGATGAGAGGGAAAGCTGCCCCACCCAGGTCATCCCCTCCTTGAGCAGAGAGCCCTTCAGAACTGCTAAAAAAAAAAACCCACTAATGGGGTTGAAAACATTATATGGATGAACTAAGGCATAGAGATATGTAAAAGAACATTCATTTTTAAGTTCAGAGCTGTCATCTCAGGAAGTGGGGAGAGCTTCCCTGAAGAAGACTGAGGGGAGGGCAGGCCATGCTGAAAAGGGAGACATGGCTCTCCTGATTGGGGACCTGCAGCCTTCTTCCAGGACAGGGCATCATCCTCGCATCACACGAGATCCATGGAAGTGTTCCATCACGGCCAGGTGTTTGTCTCGAGAAGGCTACCCTGGCATCGGACTGCACAGGGCACCAGGGACGAGGGCCAGATGGGGGAAGGGCAATACCCCAGACGCCATGGGGCAAGAGCAGAGGCACATGACCTTGAAGATGATGATGAAAAGCAGGAGGTGGCAGCATGGAGCTGGCCCGAAAGTGCCATGGGAGCCGTGCCCACAGCTACACTGACTGGGTGCCTTCTGTGCCCGGTGTGGCTGACTTCAGTGGGCTCCAGACTAGTCCTGACCACAACTCTAAGAAGTGTGCACCACCCCCGGCCTCCTCTCCCCTTGCAGCTGCTGGGAATCACGGTCACAGACCCTGGTCAGCTTTCGTGGAAACCAAGCAGTGGCTCCCATGCACGCTGCACCTCTGGTGGTGGTCCAGTGCGAACCTCGTGCCTGGCCAGACACTGTTGTCTACCTGTCTCCACACAAATCCATAGAGAGGAGGGTGTCCCTGAATTCCACAGCACCTGATGAGACAGATCCACAGAACCCAACACCCAGTGGGTCACTCGGGACCTCACCTATGGTCATGGAGCTCACCATACCCTATTTCTGTCTTTTCCAACAGAAAGCCTGGTTCTGATCCCCCACAATACCATACATCCTGGTTGCTGACCTGGGGTCATGCCATGAACCCACATGGCACCTTTCTTTAAGAGAAGGCAATGTCTACACCTCCTAGAAAATATTTCTAATGAAGTACAAGTCCATGAGGACTACGGTGTGAACGGTAGCACACAGCCTGCATGGTAGTAGTCAGTAATTCTAACAAGGGCTAACCCCACCCCCCGTCTCACAAAACCTTCCTCCATCCCCACGGAACTCATGGTCTGCCCTCAGAAAACCCTCAGGAAACAAACCTTTCATCTGAATGCTCTCTTCACCTTCTGCTTCAAATCTTGTCCAACCACAATGATATGAAACTAGAAATAAGTCTCAAGAAAAAAATGGGACAGTCAAAAATAGGTGGAGATTGGGGGGCCTGGGTGGCTCAGTCGTTAAGGATCTGCCTTCAGCTCAGGTCGTGATCCCAGGATCCTGGGATCGAGTCTCGAATCAGGCTCCTTGCTCAGGGGGAAGCCCGGTTCTCCCTCTCCCATCCCCCTGCTTGCATTCCCTCTCTCGCTGTCTCACTCTCTGTCAGATACTTAAATAATCTTAAAAAAAATATGTGGAGATTTAACAACATGCTACTGAACAACCAACAGTCAAAGAAGAAATCAAAAAAAATTTTAGAAGTACCTTGACACTGATGAAAAAGACAACCTACAAAAACTTATGGGATGCAACAAAAGTAGCTCTACAGGGGACGTTCATAGAAATTCAAGTCTTCATCAATCCATGAGAATGCTCTCCAATAAACAACCTGATTTATGTGGTAAAGAAGTAAAAAATAAAACAATAAACAAAGCCTGACTTTCTTTTATGGGATCAAGCCCCACATCAGGCTCCTCCGCTATAAGCCTTCTTCTTCCTCTCCCACTCCCCCTGCTTGTGTTCCCTCTCTTGCTGGCTGTCCCCATCTCTGTGGAAAATAATTAACAAGACAGGAAATAAAAGAAAGTCAGGATGTGGAGAAAGGGGAGCCCTCTTACACTACTCATGAGAATTCAAGCTGGTACAGCCACTTTTGAAAACAATATGGAGGTTCCTCAAGACATTGAACACAGAGCTATCCTACGACCCACCAATTGCACTACTGGGTATTTACCCCATAGACACAGAGTAATGAAAAGAAGGGGCACCTGTATCCCAATGTTCATAGCAGCAATGTCCCTAATAGCCAAACTGTGGAAGGAGCCAAGATGTCCTTCAGCAGATGAATGGACAAAGAAGATGTGGTTCATCTGTACAAAGGAATATTACTCAGTCATCAGAAAAGATGAATACCCACCATTTGCACCAACGTGGATGGGCCAGGAGGGGATTATGCTAAGTGAAATTAAGTCAAGCAGAGAAAGACAATTATCATATGGTTTCACTCCTATGTGGAATGGAAGGAATAGCATGGAGGACATTAGGAGAAGGAAGGGAAAAGTGAAGGGGGGGAGTGAGAGGAGGAGATGAACCATGAGAGACTATTGACACTGGGAAACAAACTGAAGGTTGCAGAAAGGGAGGGGTAGGGGAATGGGTTATCCTGATGATGGGTATTAAGGAGGGCACGTGTCATAATGAGCACTAGGTGTTATATGCAAACAATGAATCATGGAACACTACATCAAAAACAAATGAAGTATTTTAGGGTACTAAGATAATTTAAAAAAAAGAGAAAGATATGAAATCCATACAGGAAAACTCACTATTTGCAAATGACATGAAATCCCGAAAGATTCCACAAAAAAAAAAAAACTGTTAGAATAAACAAATTCAAGAAAGCTGCAGGATATAAAGTCAATATACAGAGACCTGTTGTCTTTATTTTTTTTTCAGATTTTATTTATTTATTTGACAGGAAGAGAAAAAGCACGAGCAGGGGGAGTGTCGGAAAGACGGAGAAGCAGACGCTCGCTAAGCGGGGAGCCCAAACGCGGCTTGATCCCAGAACTCTGGGATCACGACCGGAGCTGAAGGCATTGCTTCACCTATGGAGCCACCCAGATGACCCAACTTCTTGCATTTCTGTTTACTGATGACACACTTTCGCAAAGAGAAATTAAAAAAAGCAATGCCATTTACAATTGCATCAAAAAAAATATACGAATAAAAGTAACCAAGAATGAGAAAGACATAGTACACTCAACACATGGCAGAAAAGAAATGAAAAACATGTGTGTCAAGGGGGGCAGAATGTAGGGGTCAAAGATTTGTAAGGCAACACAAACAAATGGAAGCATACACCATGTTCTTAACTGTAAGAGTTAATTATGTGAACATGTCCATCATACCCAAAGCAATCGACAGATGTGATGAAATCCCTATCTGAATTCCAGTGGCATTATTCGAGGAAGTAGAAAACAGTCCTCAAACTTGTATGGAATCACAAAAGACCCCAAATACCCAAAGCAACCTGGAGAAACAAAGGTGCAGTCAACACACTCCTGGATTTCAAGCTAGATTACAAAGCTGTTGTCATCAAAACAGGATGGTACTGGCATAAACACAGACACCAGGTCAGTGGAACAGAACAGAAAGCTCAGATACTTACCCACACGTAGATGATCCTAACGTACGACACAGCAGCAGAAGATATGTCATGAGGGAAGGACTGTGTCTTCAGTGAGCGGTAACAGGAAAACTGGACACTAAATGCAGAAGAATATAACTGGGTCACATTCTTACACCACACACAAAATTTTTAATGGATGAATGAGTTGAACATAAGACCTGAATCCATAAACCTCCAAGAAGACACAGGTACTAAGTCTCTCGACATTGGTTTTGGCAAAGAGTCTTCAGATCGGACACCAAACGCAAAGGCAACAAAAGCAAAAATAAACAAGTGGAACAACATCAAACTGAAATCTTCCACACGGCAAAAGAAACCAGCAAAAACTTAAAAGGCCACTGACCCAATAAGAAAAAAGTATCTGCGAATCATATGTGTCAGAAGAGGCTAATATCCAAAATACACACAACACTCATACAAATCAAAACAAAAAAAATTGTATAAAAAATGGGGGGAATATGTGAATAGATACTTTCCAAAGATGGCACACAGGTACCAACGGACAGTAAAAGTTGTTCGACATCACTCATCATCATCAGGGAAACATCAGTCAAACCCACAATCGGCTATCCCCTCACAACTGTTGGAACAGCAATTGTCCCAGAGACAGACACCAGGTGGGGTCAAGGGTGTGCAGATGAGGAGACACTGTGCACTGTTGGTGGGAATGGAAATTGGTGCAGCCACTGTGACAAACGGTATGGACGTTCCTGAAAAAATAAATACAACTACCACATGACCCAGTAATGGCTCTGCTGAGTATTGATTTGGAGAACACAAAAATACTGCCTCAAAAAGACAGATGCACTCCCACGTTCACTGCAGCATTATTCACAAGAACCAGACACAGAAACACAGACCTTGGGGGCCTTATGCCAAGTAACTCAGACACAGAAAGCCCAATACCAGATGCTGTCATGTACACTCCACGTGGAATAAACAAATACTGAACGCATAGATACTGAGAGCAGATTGGTAGGTGCCAGATTCGGGGATGGGGTGGTAGAAACGGGTGAAGGTGGTCAAAGTCTCAATGTTTGAGTGAGAAAATCCGACAGTCATGAAATGTTCTGTCCAGCATGGAGACTAAAACTAACCCCGCAGCATGGGGTATAGGTTTCCCTGCTCTTTGAAAGTACAGGGCTTCTGAGAAACCTTGCACAGCAGAAATGGTGTCAAGAAGGAATGGCCTTTAATTTACACGGAACAATTAGACAGTGTGCTCAGACTCCAAAATTCCTTCTCTTTGGCTTTTCTTAGGCCTCAGCACACAAGTTTCTAACGGAGGCCCAGCATAAATGAAGATAAAGCCCAGCAGAGGCTCACAGACACCATTCAAAGTGCTGGTGGCTGATTGCGGAGAGCGGTTCCCAGCGGAAGGAGCTGGTTGGGGTGCACACCGCCTCTGTCGTGCTTCTCCCCAAAACAGATGCTGAATGCGATTCTCACTGTTCACCTTTTTTCATAAGAGGGAAATCCTCTTCAGGTCTCTTCGTCTTACTGAAGCTGGGTAATAACGTAGTTCTTTCAAGAATGCCCAGTGTCTTACTGTGAACGTTTAAAAAGTGGGGGATACTTGTACTTGAGCATTGCTGAGGGAGGAGATGTGAAAGATTCTCCCAGACACAAACCTCAGCAGATCCACCGGGAAAGGCACCTTCCTCAGCATGCGGAACACGGACTACCTCCTACCCCCCAGACACCCTCTCCTTCCCCTTGATCAGGACAACCCACAACAGCTGGGAGTTACCCCAATTCCTCCATTCTCCTGCTCCTAATAGCTAACCCATCAGCAAATCCTGTGAGTTCCAACTTCAAAATGTACCCAGAATATGCCCAACCACTCCATCCAAGGCAACCTGTCTGGTCCACAGTGCCTGAGTTCCTGAAAAAGCTTCGTCATTGACCTGCCTTGCCATCTTCAACCCTCTGTCATCTGTTCTCAACACTGTAGCCAGGATGGCCCAGTGAAACAGGGTCTCATGGGGTTATAGCCCTGGAATGGCTTTCTGTCACCCTCTGTCACCTGAATGAGCTAATGTCCTAAGCTGTCTCCTGTGGCCACAGGGCCTTCTTGCTGCTCCTGGACATACCTGGAATTCTCCTGCCCCAGAGCCTTTGCACATGCTTTCCCTTCTGTTCAGAATGCTCTGGATGTGTTCTCACTCACCTTCGGAGAAGTCTGAATTGGAGTGACAGGGACAGAAGATGAGGCTGTGTGTGTTGGGTGAGGCTGGTGGCCCAGAAGAAGGTTCTCTGCCAGCTCTCCACCTGTGCCTCACTTGTCCTCAGCCAGGAACTTGCACACAGCCCTCACCTGTCACAACTCTCACCCAGGAGACCCACAGCCACCCCTGGAGCCCACCCTGCCCACACCCTGCTGCAGAATGCATTCAGCTCTCCTCTGGGACCCCTGTCAGCTTTACCCAGACCTGGAACTCCCCCGTCTCCTGCAAAGCTCCCGGATTCCCCCTCTGCTTCCAAAATCACACTGGCGCAAGGCTTTCATGAGAAAGCTATAACGCTAACTAATGAAAGGTTCACACCTACTTTCCCCTTCTGTTGCCTTTCTCTCCACCTTCTTTCCTACCTGTGCAAACTGTAACATATCAGTGGAACATGAACATGCTCTGAGACATGAATCTTTCATTGCAGCTTTCTGAGGACTCCTTATGTGATAAGAAACTAGTGTATCATACAACAGGGTGTTTTACAACTCTCATCTATAGAATAGTACATCCCAAATCACTACAATTTTACCTCACTCTTCATGAAGCAGAACACTTTTTCCTTTCTTCTTTTACTTAAATTCCAGTTAGTTCACATGCCACGGAATATTCGCTTCAGGGGTAGGATTTAGTGATTCCTCACCTGCATACAGTACCCGGTGCTCATCACAAGTGCCCTCCTTAATACCCCTCACCCATTTAACTCTTCCCCCCACACCCCTGTCCTGCAGCAGCACTCAGTTTGTTCTCCAAGTTTGAGTCTACTTCCTTGTTTGCCTCTCTCATCACCCCTCCACTCTGTTCATCTGTTTTCTTTCTGAAATTCCACAAGCGTGAGAGCATAGGATATTTGTCTTTCCTCACTGATTTTGCTTAGCTTAATACACTCGAGATCCATCCACATCCTTGCAAATGGTAAGATTTCATTCTTTTTGAAGCTGGGTCATATTCCATTATATATATGTATCCCACATCTGCTTTATCCATTCATCAGTGCATGGACTTTGGGATTCTCTCCATAGTTTGGCTACTGTGGACATTGCTGCTATAAACATCATGGTGCATGGACCCCCTTCGAATCTGCATTTTTGTATCCTTTGGGTAAATACCTAGGACAGCAACTGCTGGATCATGGGGTTGTTCAATGTTTAACTTTTTGAGGAACCCCCACACTGTTTCCCAGACTGGCTGCACCACTTTGCATTCCCACCAACAGGATGGGACGGTTCCCCTTTAAGCAGAACATTATCTGCCGGCAATTTCATAAGAGGAAACAAAACCTCTGGGAGATGCACCCACGGTCAGGCAAGCAGTTGCAGAGTTCACCCCAAGGCTCCTGACGCCAAGCCCCTTGAAGCCACCAGCATGCCACTATCCAAAAGAATTCCCAGACTCTCCTTCTGACTCCACCACCAAAGAAACTACAGAGAGAATATGGCACCTCAAAATATCGAGATAATACATTTAGTAAAACTAGAAAGTCAAGCTCAAATTTTAAACAGGAATAGGCCGCTTGGGTAATTTTTAATTTTCCTTCCACCCTAATTTTAACTCTTCTGATGAATAAACTAATCAATGATGAAACATCACCTTTGTTAAATGACATCATCCAAGTCTGTATTAGATGAAAAAAAGCCACCTAACTCTAGATGCTGGCCACTCAACCATATCTTAGGCCCAATTGAATAAACACTGTTAGATGAAGGAACAAATTAGATGTTACAAACAGGCACAGAGTGAATCTCACCTTCCCTTTCTAACAATAGAGGTTTCCTCGGAAACAGATGGTCAAAATACATTTGTAAGCAATAAATGGACAGAGAAATTGTGATCCCCTGCAAAGGTCTACGTGCAGGGAAACTAAGTAATTCTTGCACCAAACCCAGAATGCTGACAGCTACTTCAATTTTACTTTGTGGCTGTACTAGAGAAAAGAGAAAAGCCCAGGAGGTTTTGGGATAATGAGAGGTTTTACCTCCAGCCCTGACATAGATAGGACATTTTGCCAAACATACCTGTGCTTTCTCTGAACACTGGCATCCTGTGACAAGCTGCCTCACTGACTCTGATGCTAAAGTTCAAAACCTCGGGTGTCTTGGAGTCAGAACAGAGAAGTGCTGTTAGCTGGGGAGAAGAAGGCACCTCTGACCTAAAGCCTGCACACCTGCTTTGGTTTCTGGGTGAAGGGGCAACACATACTTGTTGTTTAGCAGTAATTATCTTCATTCTCAATAGACCAATGACCTTGCCTTTTCTGGAAAGCAGACTTACTCTTCTAAAGAAACCCTCAATTCGTCTATTCCCAATGCAACTAGAGTGGGGTCTGGTTTACGCCTGCTCCAGGCCCCCACCTGGAGGATTTTCCTGCATGATTCTAACAGCCAATTACCACTAACCCGGGGCCACATGAGGCATAATGCTGAAGTTGGGGGACGGCTCTGGGGCTTGCTACTGCCACACCTGTGCCTGGGGGACCAGGGCAAACACTGCTGAACTCGGGGTACTGCTCAAGATGCATCACCTGCACTGTGTCCGAGAACCGGGGGACACCCCACTGAAGGTGGGGACTGTGTGAGGTCCTTACCCACACTCTTCCCAGGGAACAGGGGAAACCCTGAAATTCTGCAACCCATCCCACAAAAGCTCAGGTGAGTGGGCGCCAAGGAATTCATGAGTATGGGGAATAAGGCCAGTTGAGGACAGGGGCAGAAGAGACTTTAAAGGGAAAAAGAAAACTCACCTGAGTCCCCACAATGAACCCTCTCCACGTGCCCTTCCAGAACCCTGCCTCCCACGTGGGGCACTCCCTACCCCGCGACCCCCACCCTTGTGCACGCTACTCACTCACCAGCCAGGACCTCCGCAGGGCATCTCTCTCTCTCCCAGTGCCCCTTCTTCTGCCCCAGGTCTGCAACCCGTGGCAAATCTGGGACCGCCCACAGAGACGTAGCTTCACCCCCAAGTGGTGATTGGTCGGGGAGGGTGGTGCCAGAGCCCCTTGGATGCCTGGCAACCCGCCCTCAAGCCCCTGGAACTGTGAAAGTGCAGGGGGTCCAAGAGGTGCCTCCTCTACCCAACACCCAGCACAGGCATGGGTGGGGTCCTGGGCTGGGATCCCCACACACACCTGGCCCCTTCCAGGGACCCCTCTAGCTGCAGACCACCCTCAGAGTCCTGCCCCTTCCCTTTCTGCACCAGCCCTCCCTGCTGGGGTGTGCCTGGTTCTGGGCAAGGTCAGTGGCTCTCAGACCCTCCAGGGCTTGGGCTTTAGGAAATGCAATGATTTCATGCATTTCCAAAGCAACTTTAAGACCCCAAAAGTAATGCTCTAATTGGGAAGAGCTTCGCCTTTTGGTCTCACCCATGAAGTGAACAGTGCTTCTCAGACCTTCACAGCATCCTTCTAGGATGAGCCCATTTGTGCTGGAATCTATATACACATGCTTGGTTCTGCAGGGAAGCATCCAGCATGGAGAACAGCCACCCTTCTTTGCTGCTGGACTTGTGAACCAGGAACATTTATTTCTCACTTAAATAGAAAACACTGTTATTGTCGACACTCCGTGAATGAACTTTTAAAAACATTTTAGAGAGAAAGGAAGAGACCTTTATTCAAACCCAAGTCAGGACAGCTGCCTAGGAGACACAATCTTCACCAAGAAGGGAGTGCTCTGGGGAAGGAACACTTGGGGCACGGTTATATATTTTTTCTGTTTTGTTTTATGGACAGAGTTACACACCACAATGAGGATCTTCTTACATTCCAGAAAGTGACAGACTTTTTCTTATGTTTTCAGTATGTACATGTCAGTATGACTTTAATCTTATGGGAGCCAAAGAGGTTCTTTATTTTTTCTTATCTTTAAGTTGGCATTTTTGGTTATTGTTTTCTTCTCGAAGCAGATGTACAACATGTGCTTGGGGCAGAAATAGGGCCCATGCTTTGAGGTTTTGCCCAATCATTTTGAGCCGGGTAAAATGTTAAAGGGTAGCTTCCCTGGGAGCCCAGGATCAGGGCCCACAGATGATATAAGATAAAAATTACTTTTATCATTATAATTACTCCTAAATGGAGGAATTTGAGACAAAAGCACCTTTCACAAGAGTACCAAGAAATCAAAAGGATGCCCTCGGAAGGCTACCTGCTCCATGGTCAGCACAGGTAACAGAAGTGTTCACAGTCTCTGGACTCCTGCCCTTCTCCTGCCCAAATCTCTGAAGCACACAGACCACTTAAAATCAGAATTGTAGAACTGCTAGACACCTTAGAGATGTGTGGCACCATTCACTTGGACTGCAGAATAAAACACAGTTGCTCGTTGTCACAAACTAATTTCAACATGAAGTGTCCCCTGGATGCACTAAGTTCTTTCTCTGCAAATGTTGACTAATGTAATTCACAGTCATACCATTTAAACACTACGATGGCTGGGAAGTCATCGTAGGTAAGGGAATATTTTAGCCATGTTTATGAGCATTGGCTCACTTTGTAGAAGAGGCTGAGCTGAGTGTTTTTAAATACTAGTTCAGGTACAAGAGAGGAGTTAAGATGGCGGAGGAGTAGGGGACTCCTTTTTCAGCAGGTCCCCTGAGTCGAGCTGGATAGGTACCAGTCCAGCCTAAACAACCACGGAATCAGCCTGAGACGCAGGAAGATACATCTGGATCTCTACAAATGAACATCTCCAGCGCTGAATATTGAGGTATGAAGCGGGGAGCCCTGAAACCCTGCACAGATATCGGAAGATAAATGGAAGGGGGAGGGAGGCACCGCGTTCGGGCACTGCGAAGCGGCAGCCACCTGCACAGGAGAGCAGGCGGACTCACGGACAGCACCCGCGAGAAAGCGGACTGAGACCGGTGAGCCGGGAGCACGCGCCACGAGGCATCTCATGGAACACCAGAATCCTGGTGTGCTCACAGGATCCAGACTGAGACCGGGAGCTCCCGGAGCGCGTGCGGGGCGGCTGGTGGCTGGCTGGCCACCTGCACGGGGGAGCGGGTGGACTCGAGGTCGGCACCCCCGAAACAGCAGACTGAGACCCTGAACCGGGTGCGTGCGGCACCAGGCTTCTTAGGGAACTCCGGAATCTCGGTGTGCTCACGGGATCCAGACTGAGACCGGGAGATCTGGGAGTGCAGGGGGGTGGCTGGCTGCTGGCAGCTGGCAGCGTTAGAACACAAAGGACAGAGATGCGCCAGCCCTGGAAGTGAGGGCAGGGACGCCTGGTGTGGGGCGCACATCCCGGGACACTACCGGGTTGAGCAGCACCAAGAGTAACGGAGTTAAAGTGGCCAGAACATTGGTGGAGAACAGGCCACAATCCCTCTGTTCTGTGACAATTCAGCCTCTGCTGCTCTGACTCTCAGAAGAGGCACAGCCGACCGCCAGAGAAATCCGCCAGGGAACAAAAGCCTGGAAATACCATCTCACAGCGTGCCCACCCCCATCCCCCCTCGCAGGGGACACAGAAACTCTACCCAAACAGGGTTGCCTGAGTATGGGCATGGCAAAATACAAACTCTTTTTTTTTTTTTAAAAAGATTTTTTTTATTTATTTGACAGAGATAGAGACAGCCAGCGAGAGAGGGAACACAGCAGGGGAGTGGGAGAGGAAGAAGCAGGCTCCCAGCAGAGGAGCCTGATGTGGGACTCGATCCCAGAACGCCGGGATCACGCCCTGAGCCGAAGGCAGACGCTTAACAACTGCGCTACCCAGGCGCCCCAACAAACTCTTAACAATAGAGAACAAAGGGATGGTTACCAGAGAGGAGGTGGATAGAGGGATGAGTGAAATAGATGAAGCGGATTAAGAGGACACTTTTCTTGATGACCACCGAGTAATATATAGAATTACTGAATCACTCTATTGTACACCTGAAATGAATGTAACACTGTATGTTAGCTCTACTGGAATTAAAATAAATTTTTAAAAAAAAGATTTTTCTTTCAGGAACTTCTTTGAAAAAGCTTTTCCTGTGCAATGTGCATAAGCCCTACTTTGGAGGATTCACTCTACAATAATTATTCACTCTATGCCTCGAATTCAGATTTCACTGAGTTCTTACTGTGGATCCCAACCCACTTTTCTGTCCAGGCTCAGCACCTATGCATTCAAGATTGGAAGTAGAGACACATGTCACTTCACAGTCCAGAAAGCTATTATTGTTTCTGTTTCAGTGTGAGAGAGTCACAGACTTTGGGACAGGTTTCAAAGCAGGTTTATTATGGATCCTGGATCTCTACTTCAATGTTCATTACCTGGATCCAATTGGCTAAGAGGTTCCCTGTGGATGGGCTTGCTTCCAAGCACATACATGGAAGATGCAAAGGTGGGTGGGCTTGGTGCGGGACAGGAAGAAGACCAAAGGCAGGCAAGGGTCCGACCCCTCCCCTGATCCAGGAACTGCTACGGCAGAGGGTACGGGAGGTAGAATCCATGCGAAACTCCAAGGTCACCAGCTGAACACAGGAGGCACAGGTCAAGGGATCTGGAGATGCAGGTGTTGAAGGCTGCTCTGAGCTACCTCTGGGAGGAAGGGGGGAAGGAATGAGAAGGAGACACTGCCTGCCCCTGGCCCATGCCCGCAACCTCTCCTCATCAGAATGACAAGAAGGAGAAGCCCCCCCCCCCAGCAAAGAAAAGACAGTGAGTCTGTGGCCTCTGCCACAGAAATAATGGATATGGGTGTAACCAAATTATCAGAAATGGAATTCAGAGTAACGATGCTCAAATGATAAGTAGAATTGAAAAAAGTATTAATGAAAGGTTACTGAGAATATAGAATCCCTAAGGACAGAAATGAGAGCGAATCTGACAGAAATTAAAAATTCTATGAGCCAAATGCAGGCAAAACTAAAGGCTCTGACGGCCAGGGACACAGAAGCAGAGAAACGGGTTAGCGAATTGGAGGATGGATTAATAGAGGAAAAACCAAAATAGAAGCTGCTTTTAAAAAAATCCAAGCCCACGAATTTAGGTTACGGGAGATTACTGACTCAATGAAATGATCCAATGTTAGAATCATCGGCATCCCCGAGGGGGTGGAGAAAAACAGAGGTCTAGAAGAGATATTTGAACAAATTGTAGCTGAAAACTTCCCTAATCTAGTGAGGGAAACAAACATTCTTGTCCAAGAGGCAGAGAGGACCCCTCCCAAGCTAAACCACGACAAACCTACGCCACGTCACGTCATAGTGCATTTCGCAAATATTAGATCCAAGGATACAGTATTGAAAGCGGCCAGGGCAAAGAAATTTCTCACGTACCAAGGCAAAGTCATCAGAATTACGTCAGACCTGTCTACACAGACCTGGAATGAGAGAAAGGGTTGGGGGGGGGCATTTTTAAAGCTCTTTCAGAGAAAAACATGCAGCCAAGGATCCTTTATCCAGCAAGGCTGTCATTCAGAATTGATGGAGAAATAAAGACATTTCAGAATCACCAGTCACTACCCAATTTCGTAACCATGAAACCAGCCCTACAGGAGATATTACGGGGGGTTCTATAAAGGTAAAAAGGCCCCAAGAGTGATACAGAACAGAAAGTCACAGCCAATACAAACAAAGACTTTACTGACAACATGGCATCATTAAAATCATATCTCTCAGTACTCAGTCTTAATGTGAATGGCTTAAATTGTCCCATAAAACCCCATAGGGTTGCAGATTGGATAAAAAGAAATAACCCATCCATTTGCTGTCTACAAGAGACTCATTTCGAACCCAAAGATGCATTCAGACTGAGAGTAAGGGGATGGAGTACCATCTTTCACGCAAATGGACCTCAAAAGAAAGCTGGGGTAGCAATTCTCATATCAGATAAACTGGATTTTAAACTACAGACTATAGTTAGAGACTCAGAAGGGCACTATATTATTCTTAAAGGAAGTATTCAACAAGTGGATATGACAATTATAAATATATATGCCCCCAACAGGGGAGCAGCAAGATACACAAGCCAACTCTTAACCAGAATAAAGAGACATATAAATAAAAATACATTAATAGTAGGGGACCTCAACACTCCACTCTCAGAAATAGACAGAACACCCCGGCAAAAACTAAGCAAAGAATCAAAGGCTTTGAATGCCATACTCGACGAGTTGGACCTCATAGATATTTATAGAACACTACACCCCAGAACCAAAGAATACTCATTCTATTCTAATGCCCATGGAACATTCTCAAGAATAGACCATGTTCTGGGACACAAAACAGGTCTCAGCCGATACCAAAAGATTGAAATTATCCCCTGCATATTCACAGACCACAACAGTCTGAAATTGGAACTCAACCACAAGGAAAAATTTGGAAGAAACTCAAACACTTGGAGACTAAGAACCATCCTGCTCAGGAATGACTCGATAAACCAGGATATCAAAAATCAAATTAAACAATTTATGGAGACCAGTGAGAATGAAAATACAACAGTCCAAAACCTATGGGATACTGCAAAGGCAGTCCTAAGGGAGAAATATATAGCCATCCAAGCCTCACTCAAAAGAATAGAAAAACCTAAAATGCAGTTTTTATATTCTCACCTCAAGAAGCTGGAACAGCAACAGAGGGACAGGCCTCATCCACGCACGAGGAAGCAGTTGACCAAAATTAGAGCTGAAATCAATCAGGCAGAAACCAGAAGTACAGTAGAGCAGATCAACAGGACTAGAAGCTGGTTCTTGGAGAGAATCAATAAAATTGACAGACCACTGGCAACACTTATCCAAAAGAAAAGAGAAAGGACCCAGATTATTAAAATTATGAATGAAAAAGGAGAGGTCACGATGAACACCATTGAAATTGGAAGGATTATTAGAAATTTTTATCAACAGCTATATGCCAATAAACTAAGCAAGAGATGGAATCCTTCCTGGAAACCTATAAACTACCAAGATTGAAACAGGAAGAAATTGATTTCTTAAACAGGCCAATTAATTATGAAGAAATTGAGTCAGTGATAAACAACCTTCCAAATAACAAAACTCCAGGCCCGGATGGTTTTTCTGGGGAATTCTACCAAACATTCAAAGAAGAAATAATACCTATTCTCCTAAAGCTATTTCAAAAAATAGAAACAGAAGGAAAGCTACCAAACTCATTCTATGAGGCCAATATTACCTTGATCCCCAAACCAGGCAAAGACCCCCTCAAAAAGGAGAATGACAGACCGATTTCCCTAATGAAGATGGACGCCAAAATCCTCAACAAGATACTTGCTAATAGAATCCAACAGTTCATTAAAAGGATTATCCACCACGATCAAGTGGGATTCATACCTGGGATGCAAGCGTGGTTCAATATTCGCAAATCAATCAGTGTGATACATCATATCAACAAGAAAAGACTCAGGAACCATATGATCCTCTCAATCGATGCCGAAAAAGCATTTGACAAAATACAGCATCCTTTCCTGATTAAAACCCTTCAGAGTGTAGGAATAGAAGGTACATTTCTCAATCTCATAAAAGCCATCTATGAAAAGCCTACTGCAAATATTATTCTCAATGGGGAAAAGCTGGAAGCCTTTCCCTTAAGATCAGGAACACGACAAGGATGCCCACTCTCGCCACTATTATTCAACATAGTACTAGAAGTCCTTGCAACAGCAATCAGACAACAAAAAGGGATCAAAGGTATTCAAATCGGCAAAGAAGAAGTCAAAATGTCTCTCTTCACAGACGACATGATACTCTATATGGAAAACCCAAAAGAAGCCACTCCCAAACTATTAGAAGTTATAGAGCAATTCAGTAACGTGGCGGGATACAAAATCAATGCTCAGAAATCAGTTGCATTTCTGTACATGAATAACGAGACCGAAGAAAGAGAAATTAGGGAATCCATCCCATTTACAATAGCACCAAAAACCATACGTTACCTTGGAATTAACTTAACTAGAGACGTAAAGGACCTTTATTCTAGAAACTGTAAATCACTCTTAAAAGACATTGAGGAAGACATAAAAAGATGGAAAGATATTCCATGCTCATGGATCGGAAGAATTAACATAGTTAAAATGTCCATGCTACCCAGAGCAATCTACACTTTCAATGCTATCCCGATCAAAATACCGAGGACATTTTTCAAAGAACTGGAACAAATAGTCCTTAAATTTGTATGGAACCAGAAAAGACCCCGAATCTCCAAGGAACTGTTGAAAAGGAAAAACAAAGCTGGAGGCATCACAATGCCGGATTTCGAGCTGTACTACAAAGCTGTGATCACAAAGACAGCATGGTACTGGCACAAAAACAGACACATAGGCCAATGGAACAGAATAGAGAGCCCAGAAATGGACCCTGGGCTCTTTGGGCAACTAATCTTTGATAAAGCAGGAAAAAACATCTGGTGGGAAAAAGACAGTCTCTTCAATAAATGGTGCTGGGAAAGTTGGACAGCTACATGCAAAAGAATGAAACTTGACCACTATCTCACACCATACACAAAAATAAACTCCAAATGGATGAAAGACCTCGATGTGAGACAGGAATCCATCAAAATTCTAGAGGAGAACATAGGCAGCAACCTCTACGACATCGGCCAAAGCAACCTTTTTCATGATACATCCCCAAAGGCAAGAGAAACAAAAGATAAAATGAATTTATGGGACTTCATCAAGATTAAAAGTTTCTGCACAGCCAAGGAAGCAGTCAGAAAAACTAAGAGGCAGCCCACGGAATGGGAGAAGATATTTGCAAATGACACTACAGATAAAGGACTGGTATCCAAGATCTACAAAGAACTTCTCAAACTCAATACACGAGAAACAAATAAACAAATCATAAAATGGGCAGAAGATATGAACAGACACTTTTCCAATGAAGACATACAAATGGCTAACAGACACATGAAAAAATGTTCAAAATCATTAGCCATCAAGGAAATTCAAATTAAAACCACACTGAGATACCACCTTACGCCAGTTAGAATGGCAAAAATAGACAAGGCAAGAAACAACAATTGTTGGAGAGGATGTGGAGAAAGGGGATCCCTCCTACATTGTTGGTGGGAATGCAAGTTGGTACAGCCACTCTGGAAAACAGTGTGGAGGTCCCTTAAAAAGTTAAAAATTGAGCTACCCTATGATCCAGCCATTGCACTACTGGGTGTTTACCCCAAAGATACAGACGTAGTGAAGAGAAGGGCCATATGCACCCCAATGTTCATAGCAGCAATGTCCACAATAGCTAAATCGTGGAAGGAGCCAAGATGCCCTGCAACAGATGACTGGATTAAGAAGTTGTGGTCCATATATACAATGGAATATTACTCAGCTATCAGAAAGAACGAGTTCTCAACATTTGCTACAACATGGACGGCACTGGAGGAGATAATGCTAAGTGAAATAAGTCAAGCAGAGAAAGACAACTATCATATGATTTCTCTCATCTATGGAACATAAGAACTAGAATGATCAGTAGGGGAAGAAAGGGATAAAGAAAGGGGGGGTAATCAGAAGGGGGAATGAAACATGAGAGACTATGGACTATGAGAAACAGACTGAGGGCTACAGAGGGGAGGGGGGGGGAATGGGATAGACCGGTGATGGGTAGTAAGGAGGGCACGTATTGCATGGTGCACTGGGTGTTATACACAACTAATGAATCATCGAGCCTTACATCGAAAACCGGGGATGTACTGTATGGTGACTAACATAATATAATAAAAAATTATTATAAAAAAAATAAAATAAAGTAAAGTGAATGGAGACAATTCAGACTGAAAGAAACTCTATTAACTGGCAATTCTAAATCTAGCCACCTGCTGAAAGGTGGTCTCATAAGCAGAGCATGGCCATGCTAGAGAGTAACAACTGTGTTTTCTGCGGATACCTTAGTTGCAGTGTATGTTAACATGAGTATCCCTTTTCTCAGTTTTGGCTGAGGCCTCAAGCTAGTAACGGTCAGTCATGCCCACATTGCAAAACAGGATATGAGTTCACTGAAGCAGACCTTGTCATAATTTTCATGAACTTTAGAAGACTACCTGCCTCTATTGTTTTAAAAATGTTGGAGAGAATATTAGAAAGGATTTTTTTAAAGAAGAGATGTTGGAATGCTCTTGTCTCACTACTGTGCTTTGAGGAATTTTTTGAGGGCCAAAGATGCATAGGATGGATCCACTCTACGTCTATGTCAGGAGGTAGGTGGCTCCTTGGATTAGTCCAGAGTCCTGGATGTTCTCTTTGAGCTGCTTTAACAAGGTACTGGAGACTGGGTGGCTTATACAACAAACTAGAAGCTGGGAAATCTGAAATCAAGGTGTGAGCAGATTTGATGTCTGGGGAGGACATCCTTCCTGGTTTACAGACAGTGCCTTCTTGCTGAATCTTCACATGGTAGAGTGAGAGGGAAAGGAACTAAGGTCTTTTCATCTCTTAAGAGATGAAAATCTCTTATACCAATCCTATCATGGAGGTACCACTCTTAGACCCTCATCCAAACCTAGTTATCGCCCAAAGTCCCCATCTCCAAAAACCATCGTATTGTGGATTAAGACTTCAACATATGAATTTTGGGAGGTCATGAATATTTGTGCATAGTCAGTACCTACTCTGGAGGATGTCCACTGGTCACATTTAATCATTGGCTGTAACTTGCTGACATCTGTCCCTAGAGCCCATAGCCATTGTTCTTTTTGTTTGTTTATTTTTGCTTTTGTTTTGGGGGGGTTATTTTTAATTTTTTAAATTTTTTAATTTATTTTTTAAATTTTTTATTATGTTAATCACCGTACAGTACATCCTTAGCTTTTGATGTACTGTTCCATGATTCATTGTTTGTGTATAACACCCAGTGATCCACGCAATATGTGCCCTCCTTAATACCATCACTGGCCTAGCCCAATGCCCCACCCCCCTCCCCTCTAAAGCCCTCAGTTTGTTTCCCAGAGTCCATAGTCTCTCGTGGTTCATTCCCCCTTTGTTTAACCCCCCTTCATTCTTCCCTTCCTTCTCCTACCAATCTCCCTGCTATTCCTTATGTTCTACAAATGAGTGAAACCACATGATAATTGTCTTTCTCTGATTGACTTATTGCACTTAGCATTATCTCCTCCAGTTCCATCCATGTTGCTGCAAATGTTGGGTAATCGTTCTTTCTGATTATAGCCCTTGTTCTTTGATTTGCTTTTGAAGTCCTCACCAGTGGAAACCACTTCATCTTGACTCAAGATGTGGCAGAGGAGAGGGGCAGAGAGATAGTGTGCTGGTCTGAGTTTCCTCTAAGATCCGGTCCAGGACTTTGCAGAAGTACTGGGTGCATCAAGAAAGGGTAAATCTGCAGGTTCCTAGGAGCTGAGGGGAGCAGACGTAAGTGGTTGTCCACAGAGTGCAATCCTGTATTCCTAGCACCATGAACAGAAAGTCAGTAATGCCTTCATTTCCTGACTGTTTGAGGGCACATACTCTATAGGACACAAAAAAAAAGATAATGGGTGCATTTATAACCATTCAGCAAATATTGGAATTGAGTATCAAATCTTGCTTTGTTGCAAGGGGAAGTTTTGTGTCCCCTTCTGCCGTGCTTGCATTATGATAGCTAGCATTTCTTGCTCTCTCTTCCCACTGAGACAGAGCTAGAAGAAGAAGAAGGGAAAACTAGTGCATGAAGAAAGTGAAAACATTTACTGAAGCAGAGACTTTACCATGTCCCCCAAAGAAATAATTGGTAGATTGAAAATAGCTGACAGTGTCCACCCTGTGAGTTAGCATAGACTACTCTAATTAAATAGAGAAATATTTCAATGGTTATTCCAAATATACATATTACATCTAATATGTCCATATGAATTTTAAGTAGTTGCTCCCCAGAAAGCACTAAGGACTGCTTTGCACAGCACTAGAAATGGTCTTGAATGCCAAAAAGTTCCGTCAAAACCCACAAAGCTATTTGATATACAGTTCTCCTGGAAAAAAAAAAATCCCGCAAGGTATCGTATATTGACTTGCTTAAACACACTGCCCACAGATGAAGCAAAATAGCGATTTAAGCCAGAGATAAAAAATTCATTCCTTTATATAGATTATATCCAAAAGGAAAACATTGGAAATTAAAGATGTTATAGCAATTGTAAGTTGAAATTTCTTTGCATTAAGTCAAAATATGGATATATTTGGAGAGAAGAGAGTATGAGAAATTGTCCTAAAGGTGACTGATAAGGAATTGTGAATTTTTAAATTGAGTTTGGACAAATGAGTTAGGCCAACTTTAAAATGACTATTCTCAAATTAAGCCCATATTTAAAGTATAAGACTTGGAAATTTAAGGTCCCTCAGAAAAAAAATATTTAGCACATTGGCTTCATTTGACTATTTTATGAAGATTTTTTAATCTTAGAACTAGGGTTGTCTTTTTAAAATTAATTCCTTTAAATGTGTATGAAATCATAATGCTAAAAACATAGAGATAGCTCAGGGATTTTTCTTATTCCTCAGTGGGTCATGGTGCTGCATAAAAAGAGGAGTAATGTGGCACAGATTATTTTACAGTAAATGTTCACTCCCTGGCAGGATTTCTGGATTTCTGGGATGGCAATATGAAGAGGCTTCTTCCAGAATTGTGAATGTAAGGGAACCCTCTGTCACAGGCATGTGATCCAGAAAATTGCCTGAATACTTGCAACAATGATACCAAAGTCTCAGAAAATATTTAGTGAACTCTCAGTGTATCAGCTGTATTGGTCATTGTGACCTCTCAAGGCTGACCTGATTGATTTTTCTGAAATACAAGTAAACATCAGCATTGTCTCCTGTCTCCAAAAATGTGAATACAAATTCATGGTATGCACAAGAAACAAGTATTTAGAGGTCCCAAGTGTGTTTGTAGTGAGCATGAGCTCTGCAAAGTTAACATACAAAATGCAAGGCCAATAGCATATGGTGGTGCAAACCAAACTGAAAGATTACAGTCATTTAATGGGAAACATTCAATGCTTCTGGATGCACACTGATTATCAAATTCACCTGTTAGAGGAGTTTTATTATTTATTATCTAAAAACCAAGCTATGCATTACCGGTAGATAGCCCTGGAGACTGCAATCACTATGGAAGGATATTTGATAATATTTAAGTTTGCTGAATTGGGTGTGCATTGAAAGGTAACAGCACTGCATGAAAAATTCTAGCTTTTTGTTTTTTTTAAGCTTGAGTTCATGCATGATTGCATACCAACTGGAAACATTATGCAGAACTAGTACTACAAATATAGCCTGGGGCCTGCGTATGGTCTTTTGACATGCTACCTTCTGTTATTCTGCTGAATTCATGACTCTGGAAGGCTTAACGGCCCTAGATGCACTTTTAAGGAATTAGTGATCATAATGAAAATCACAGCCCTTATTCTCTGCTGCATGGGTTGAAATAAGTATGTATGGCCAAATGTAACAGGGCTGGGAGGAAAAATAATGCTTTGCCCTCAGGAATTTGACCCTATTTGAATTTTACTCATGCTTTAGAGGTCTATGGACTTTCCTACTGTTGAAAGAGTACAAATTCTAAATGATGGCTTCAGATAGAAAAACAGAAAAGCAGGCACTGCTTGGGTCAGCATTTTGAATGAACACTTGTTCTCTTCTTTGATTATTGAGAAGCTCAGCATCTTCTAAGTTCACAGGCAGAAGCTGTCATAATAATACATGAAGTGACTATAACCAATTAACCAGCACACAGTATGTATGTTTCCTATCAGGGTTTCATGCTTTACTAGCTATCCGTTTTCCTCTCCAATTTAAAAATCTATTTATGATTATAAGTAATCCTAAATCATGTGATCATGTGATTATTTTTCTTCTAGAAATCTGTACAAATCTTAATGGACTAAATATATGGCCTAAATACACACACACACACACACACACACACACACACACACGCAGAGTCTCCTGGAAGAATAAAATATTTATATCTTCTCTGATATCCCTTATGTAAGCAAAAGTAATTTAAAGAAACAGACAAGAAAATCTATTAAAAAATAATCTTGGAGATGTTAAAAGAATATCTTCCAAATACAAGGGCATCTGGCCAAATTAAAGAAGTACAATGAGCAAAAACATTACCTTCCAGACCCTGAGAAGAATTTCTCTAAGAATTACAATGTCCTGAGAGCCTAAAGAAAAATCTCTAATTAGACAAGCGAGGTGTAGGGGGTATTTGAATGTCCTGGGAGAAGTGGAGAACATCCCTTTTGAAAACTCAGCTCCTCAAGGGTTTATTTCTGGGCCCTCTATTCTGTTCTATTACTCTATATGTCTTTTTTTGTATCAGTACCATACTGTTTTGATTACTACAACTTTGTAGTAGATCTTGAAATCTGGGATTGTGATGCCTCTAGGTTGTCATTCTTTTTCAAGATCTCTTTAGTTATTCTGGATCTTTTGTGGTACCATACAAATTTTAGGATTATTTGTTCTAGTGAGAAATACTGTTGGTATTTTGATGGGGATTGCATTAAGTATGTAGACTGCTTTGGGTAGTATGGACATTTTAACAATATTTATTCTTCCAGTCCATGAGAGTGGAGTATCTTTCCATTTGTGTTGTCTGTGACTTTTTTCATCAAAATTGTATGATTTTCAGTCAGGTCTTTCACTTTGTTTACATTTATTCCTAGGTATTTTATTATTTTTGGTGCACGTGTAAATGGGATTTTTGTCTTAATTTCTCTTTCTGCTACTTCATTATCAGTATAGAAAAATGCCACAGATTTCTGTACTTTTTTTTTTGTATCCTGCAACCTTTCTGAGTCTGTTTATCAGTATTAGTAGTATTTTGGTAGCATCTTAGGTTTTCTATACATAATATCATGCCATCTACAAATAGTGAAAGTTTTACTTCTTCCTTACCAATCTGGAAGTTTTTTTATTTCTTGTCTGATTGTTGTGGCTAAGACTTCCAATACTAGAATGAATAAAAATGGTGAGAGTGGACATTCTCATCTTGTTCCTGAGCTAGGGGGAAAGCTCTCACCATTTTTCACCATTGAGTATGATATTAGCAGTGGGGTTTTCATGTATAGCCTTTATTATGTTGAAATATATTTCCACTAAACTTAGTTTGTTTGAGGATTTTTATCATGAAGGGGGCTTTTTTTTTTTCATTCAGTATTTCTCTATTCTGTTCAAGAATATTTCCAGCATTCAATTCTCTTTATATTTCATGTTCTTAAAAAATTTTGAGAAGGCATCATTAAACATCGTCATCTTTCACATTCATAATTTTTAATCTGAAGTCAAACTTTGATTAAACAAGGATATATTAATATTTAGATCACTTACTTCTATTTAAAAAGCAGATGTGATTTAATTTGGTTAATATGTAAGTAATAAAAGTGATAAATCTTACCATTTTTAGATGACAACATTCTTTCACCTAAAAATATTTTACTAAAAAAATAACTTAACAGATAAATTTATATTTCTTATAATCTTCTGTGAATTTGGAACCAATTATAAACCTGTTTCCTTATTTTCCCAGGGTAGAAATGTCTAAAACAAACAAAAATATAGAGCTAGGCCAGTATTTGAATCTTAGTATAATAATGTTGAGTATCTATGAAATCATATAATTTCAATAGAAATTAGTTCATGAAAAAGTACTGTTTCAAATTAAAATATGTGGTTTTATTATTCATATTACTATTATTACTTTGTAATAATGTTCCGTGCAGCGCTGTGAGTTGGCAACAGAAGGGAATCACATGAACGTCCTGCATCTGTGAAGGGCTCAATGGCTGCGGTAACTGATGGGCCTTCTGGAATGTTGTGCAGCACAAGGAGGCGCCTGCTCCAGACCCTGGAGGGGCCTCAGGGATGTGTTCCTTCACAACCAAAGGGCAGAGCAATAGGCATAGTACCATGAGCCCCATGCCCCTTTGGGGAAAAGTCTCCCAGCTCACCAGGATTTCGAGCAAGGGATGAGAGGTGGTTTAAGGTCGCTTTTCTGATATTCATACGGATATGTGGATAAGGACTGTGCATCGGGCCAAGGCATTGGCAGGGCCCTGAGGGCAGGTTTGGGGAGGAGATGGAGATCCAGGTTCACATGGGAGCAGGAGTCTAGGAGGGAGACCCGAGGAGCCCAGAGGCTGGTTTCAGGGATCTGGGTCCCCTTGTGCCGCATCGGTGCCCTGGGTGCTGGGTCCCTCCGGCACCTGCACTCACCCTGAGCCAGCGCTGGACTTTGTTGGCAGTAGGGGACTCCTTCCTGTCCTTCAAGGAGGTGGGGCAGGGGATCCCATCGTTCAGCTCCTGCCCTGTCTCCTGTGTGGAGCTCTGTAAAGACAGTGCCCGGCAGCCAGGCGGGAGGCCTCAGAGGTCTGTCTGGCTGCCTTTGCTGGTCCTCAGACCCAGGGGACTCCCTTGCAGACACACCACATGCCAGGATGCATGCAGCTCCACCACAGAGAGAAAAGTGACACCGCTCGAGGGCCTTGGATTCACTCTGGCCCTGGTGAGAGGCACCTCAGGAATCCTCTTTCTACCCTAACCCACCGTGGCATCGGTGTGAACATGAAGGCATCCCCAGGGTATCCACTGCCCTGCAACCTCCTCCAGCCCAGGGCGGGACCTCCCCCACATACCCCTCTTTCCCTGAAACTGGGGGAGTGGGGCTGCCCAGGGATGGCTCAGAGAGGTGGCCTGGCCTGGCCTAGGTCGCTCGGTATTGCCTTCCGGCACCTCCTGGCAAAGGCCCTGTGGCGTCGGGGGCGCGGGTTGAGCCAGTGTCTGCAGCATGTGAAAAGTCCCTCACCCTGGGGTTTCTGGAAGACAGAGCCCCGGAAAATGGGCACGCAGCAAGAGAACATCTTTCACTATCGAATGTCTCCGGCCAAGTGAGCCTGATACGGGACTGCACTACAGTGTGGTTGCCTGGTGACCGGGGTTCCAAGTTCTGTTGGGGTCAGTTATCAGGGAAGTGACTTCACTTCCTGGGATCCCCTCCCTGAGTCCACACCTGGACTAGCACCTACACAAACAGTGCTCTGGGCTGCCGACTGCTCATCCCCTTTCTGCATGCCATGCCACATGCGTACCCAGTGACACCAACACAACCCTCTCCACAGGCCCCAGGGAAGGTCTGGGTGCAGCCAGGGCCCCAGCTTAGAAACACCCCGGGCTCTGACGCAAGTCTCCATCTTCCCTGTTTTGGATCCCGGAGAAGCCGTTGTGCCTGTCAGGGATGGTCTGTGTCTTGCCTGTGCGATAGGGATTATTCCAGCATGTACTTCTTGCAGAAGTCTGCAGGCATAGGTGGGATACCATCTAAGAAATTGGGGGAGTGGTGTCGCACGTAGGGAATACCTGCCACCACATTTTCTTCCTTTCTCACTTTCTCTGAGTCTGTAGCTCCTCCGATCCCACCCACAGTCCCTATTGTGTTGTGTGTGTGTCTGTGCACATGTGTGTGCCCCGATACTCCTATTGTGCAGGCCCAGAAGATGACAGTCCCACCTAGGGGTGGATGGGAAATAGCTTTCCCAGGTCTTAGGCTTTCTAATTTCCAAGGCAAACCCTGCAGAAGGTAGGGGCGCCGCCAGTTTTCAGGTCAGGAGAATGGGCAGGGCCCTCCTAGCCCCTGGTGGCCTTTGAAGGCCCCGTGCACCAAAAAGCTTGGGCCCACACTCCCGGTCGCCAGAGCCCTCCCTTCGGCCCGCTGCTCCGATCGACACACAGCGGGCAGATCAGGCCTGCCGGCCTCCTGGGGGCTAACCCTAACCCTAGGTCAGCCCCTGAGGGGACCCTCCCAAGGGGCCTGGCGCCGAAATGCCAGGAATTGGGTAACCCCGAGCCCCAGCGCCGGACTCACCCGGCCGCCCCGCTGCCAACAGGGGAGCTAGGGGCGCCACCGGTCATTCAGGGCAGGAGAACGGGCAGGGCCCTCAGAGCCCCCAGCGACCTTCGAAGGCCCCCCATGCCAAAATGCTTGGGCCCACACTACCGCTCGCTCACGCCCTCACCTCGGCCCGCCCCTCCGCTCCCGGAACACCTGGTGGATCTGGCATGCCGGCCTCCTGGGGGCTAACCGTAACCCTAGGTCGGCCATGAGGGGCCCTTCCCAAGGGGCCTGGCGCAGCAACGCCGGGGTTTGGGGACCCCCGAGGCCCAGCGCCGGACTCACAGTGCCGCCGCGCCGCCAACCGGACCACTATGGGCACCGCCGGTCATTCAGGGCAGGAGAACGGGCAGGGCCCTCCGAGTCCCCGGCGACATTCGAACACCCCCAGCGCCAAAACGATTGGGCCCTCACTCTCGCTCGCCAGCACCCTCACCTCGGCCCACCCCACCGCTCGCCACACAGTCGGATGATAGGACCTGCCGGCCTCCTGGGGGCTAACCCTAACCATAGCTCGGCCCGCGAGGCGCCCCTCCCAAGGGCCCTGGCACCACAATGCCGGGGATTGGCGACCCCCAAGCCCCACCGCCGGACTGACCCTGCCACCCCGCCGCCACCTGAGACGATAAGGGCGCTGCCGGTCATTGAGGGCGGGAGAAAGGGCAGGGCCTCCGAGCCCCCGGCGACATTCGAAAGCCCCCCGCGCCAAAACGCTTGGGCCCAACTCCTGCTGACCAGCGCCCTCACCTCGGCCCACCCCCGCTCGCCACACAGCCAGCGGATCGGGCCTGCCGGCCTCCCGGGGGCTAACCCTAACCCTAGGTCGGCCCCGAGGGGCCCATCCCAAGGGCCCTGGCACCGCAACGCCGGGGATTGGGGACCGCCAAGCCCCAGGGCCGGACTCACACTGCCGCCCCGCCGCCACCCGGGCCGCTAGGGGCGCCGCCCGTCATTCAGAGCGGGATAATGGGCAGAGCCCTCCGATCCCCCGGCGAACTTCCCAGGCCCCCCGCGCCAAAACGCTTGGGCCCACGCTCCCGATCGCCAGCGCCCTCACCTCGGCCTGCCCCTCTGCTCGCCGCACAGCCGGCAGATCGGGCCTGCCGGCCTCCTGGGGGCTAACCCTAACCCTAGGTCGACACCCGAGGGGCCCCTCCCAAGCGGCCTGGCGCCGCCATGCCGGGGATTGGGGAAGCTCGAGCCCCAGCAATGGACTCACCTTGCCAGCCAGCCACCAACCGGGCCGCTAGGGGCGCCGCCGGTCATTCAGGGTGGGAGAACGGGAAGGGCTCTCCCAGCACCCGGCGACATTCCAAGGCCCCCCGCGCCAAAACGCTTGGGCCTACTACTCTCCCGCTCTCCAACGCCCTCACCTCGGCCCGCCCCTCCGATCGCCACACAGTCGAGGATCAGGCCTGCCGGCCTCCTGGGGGCAAACCCTAAACCTAGGTCGGCCCCCGAGGGGCACCTCCCAAGGGGCCTGGCGCCTCCATGCCGGCGATTGGGGACCCCCGAGCCCCAGCGCTGGACTCACCCTGCCGCCCCGCCGCCACCCGGGCCGCTAGGGGCGCCGCCCGTCATTCAGAGCAGGAGAACGGGCAGGGCCCTCTAGCCCCCGGCGACCTTCGAAGACCACCTGCGCCAAAACGCTTGGACCCACGCTCCCGCTCGCCAGCGCCCTCACCTCGGCCCGCCCCAACGCTCGCCCCACAGCCGGGGTTCCGGCCTGCCAGCATCCTGGGGATAACACTAACCCTAAGTTGGCCCCAGATTGGCCCCTACAAAGGGGCTTGGCGCCGCCATGCCGGGGATTGGGGACCCACGAGTCCCAGCACCGGACTCACCCTGCCGCCCCCTCACCACCTGGGCCTCTAGGGGTGCGGCCAGCCATTCAGGGTGGGAGAACGGGCAGGGCCTCCGAACCCCCAGCGACCTTCTAAGGCCTCCCGCGACAAAACGCTTGGGCCTACGCTCCCGCTCACCAGCTCCCTCACCTCCTCCCACCCCTGCTCTCGCCACACAGCCAGCGGATCGGGCCTGCCGGCCTCCTGGGGGCTACTCTAGCCCTAGGTTGGCCCCCGAGGTGCCCCTCCCAAGGGGCCTGGCATGGCAACGCCGGGGATTGGGGACCCCCGAGCCCGAGCGGCAGACTCACCCTGCCACGCCAACACCGTCAGGCTGCTCCGGGCACCGCCGGTCATTCAGGGCGGGAGAACAGGCAGGGCCCCCCGAGCCCCAGGCGACCTTCGAAGGCCCCCCGCGACGAAACGCTGGGCCCACGCTCCCACTCGCCAGCGCCCTCACCTCGCCCAGGCCCTCCGCTCGCCGCACAGCCGGCAGATCGGGCCTGCCGGCCTCCTGGGGGCTAACCCTAACCCTAGGTCCGCCTCGGGGGGGCCCTCCCAAGGGGCCTGGCACCGCAACTCCGGGGATTGGGTACCCCCAAGCCACAGCGCCAGACGCACCCTGCCGCCCCCTGCAACCCGGGCCCCTAGGGGCGCCGACGGTCACTCAGGATGGGAGAATGGGCAGGGCCCTCTGAGCACCTGGGACCTTCGAAGGCCCCCTGCAGTGAAACGCGTGGGCTCACTCTCCTGCTCCCCAGCACCCTCACCTCGGCCCGCCCCTCCTCTAGCCGCAGAGCCGGCGGATCAAGCCTGCCGGCCTCCGGGGGCTAAACCTAACACTAGGTCGGCCCCCGAGGGGCCCCTCCCAAGAGGCCTGGAGCTGCTGTGCCGGGGATTGGGGACCCCGGAGCCCCAGCGCCAGACTCAACCTGCCACCCCGCCAACACCCGGGCCCTTAGGGTCGCCGCCGGTCATTCAAGGCAGGTGAAGGGGCAGGGACCTCCGAGCCCCCAGCGACCTTCGAAGGCCACCCGCGCCAAAACGCTTGGGCCCATGCTTCCGCTCGCCAGCGCACTCACCTCGGCCCGCCTCTCCGCTCGACGCACAGCCGGCGGATCGGGCCGGCCGGCCTCCTTGAGGCTAACCCTAACCCTAGGTCGGCCCCCAAGGGGTCCCTCCAAGGGGCTTGGAGCCACAACTCCGGGGATTGGGGACCCCCTAGCCCCAGCGCCGGACTCACCCTGCCGCCCCGCCGCCACCCGGGCTGCTAGGGGTGCCGACGGTCATTCAGGTCTGGAGAACAGGCAGGGCCCTCCGAGCCCCCTCCGACCTTTGAAGGCCCCCGTGCCAAAACGCTTGGGCCCACGCTCCCTATCGCCAGCTCCCTCACCCCGGCCCGCCCCTCCGCTCACCACAGAGTTGACGGATTGGGCCTGCCAGCTCCTGGGTGCTAACCCTAACCCTAGGTTGGCCCCCGAGGGGCCCCTCCCAAGGGGCCTAGCGCCACAATACCTGGGATTGGGGACATCCTAGCCCCAGCACTGGACTCACCCTGCTGCCCCGCAGCCACTCGTGGCCGCTAGGGGCGCCGCCGGTCATTCAGGGCGGGACAATGGGCAGGGCCTTCCGAGAAACGGCGACCTTCGAAGGCCCCCCGCGCCAAAACACTTGGGACCATGCTCCCGCTCGCCAGCGCCTTCACCTCGGCCCACCCCTCTGCTGGCCACACAGCCAACGGAGCGGGCCTGCCGGCCTCCTGGGGGCTAACCCTAACCCTAGGTTGGCCCCCGAGGGGCCCCTCCAAGGGGCTTGTCGCCGCAACGCCGGGGATTGGGGACCCCCGAGCCCCAGCGCCGGACTCACCCTGCCGCCCCATGACACCCGGGCCACTAGGGGTGCCGCCGGTCATTCAGCGCGGGAGAACAGGCAGATCCCTCCTAGCACACGGGAATCTTCGAATCTCCCACCGCCAAAAAGCTTGGGCCCACGCTCCTGCTTGCCAGCGCCCTCACCTTGGCCCGCCACTCCATTCGCCGCACAGCTGGCGGATCGGGCCTGCCGGCCTCCTTGGGGCTAACCCTAACCCTAGGTCGGCCACGGAGGGGCCCCTCCAAGAGGCTTGGAGCCGCAACGCTGGGGACTGGGGACCCACTAGCCCCAGTGATGGACTCCAGCTTCTGCCCCATTGCCACCTGGGCCGCTAGGGTTGCCTCCGGTCATTCAGGGCCGAAGAATGGGCAGGGCTCTCAAGGCCCCGGCGAGCTTCGAAAGCCCCCCACGCCAAAACGCTTGGACCCACGTTCCCGCTTGCCAGCGCCCTCGCCTTGGCCTGCCCCTCCGTTTGCCGCACAGCCGGCGGATTGGGCCTGCTGGCCTCCTGGGGGCTAACCCTAACCCTAGGTCAGCCCCTGAGGGGCCGCTCCCAAGGGGTCTGGCACCGCAACGCCAGGGATTGGGAACCCCCGAGCCCCAGCGACGGACTCACTCTGTCACCCCGCCGCCACCCGGGCCTCTAGGGGCGCCGCCGGTCATTCAGGTTGGGAGAACGTGCTGGACCCTCCCAGCCCCCGGCGACTTTCGAAGGCCCCCCGTGCCAAAATGCTTGGGCCCACGCTTGCGCTCGCCAGCGCCCTCACCTCGGCCTGCCCCTCCTCTCACCACTCAGCAGGTGGATCGGGGCTGCCGGCCTCCTGGGGGGTAACGCTAACGCTAGGTTGGCCCCGAGGGGCCCCTCTCAAGGGGCCTGGCGGTGAAATGCCGGGGATTGGGGGCCCCCACGCCCCAGCACCGGACTCACCCTGCCGCTTCGCCGCCACCTGGGCCGATTGGGGCGCTGCCGGTCATTAAGGGCGGGAGAACGGGCAGGGACCTCCGAGCCCCCGGAGACCTTCGAAGCACCCTGCGCCTAAACGCTTGGGCCCACGGTCCCGCTCGCCAGCGATCTCACCTCAGCCCAGCCCTCTGCTCGACGCACAGAAAACGGATCGGGCCTGCCGGCCTCCTGGGGGCTAACCCTAAACATAGGTCGGCACCCGAAGGGCCCCTCCCAAGAGGCCTGGCGCCGCAACGCCAGGTATTGGGGACCCCCGAGTCCCAGCGCCAGACTCACCCTGCCGCCCCGCCACCACCCGGGCCGCAATGGGCACCACAGGTCATTCAGGGCGGTAGAAAGGGCAAGGCCCTCAGAGACCCCAGCGACTTTCAAAGGTTCCCCGCGCCATAATCCTTCGGCAAACGCTCCTGCTCACCAGCGCCCTCACCTGGGTCCACCCCTCCGCTTGCCACAGAGTCGGCGGATCGGGCCTGCCGGCCTCCTGGGGGCTAAACCCTAACCTTAGGTCGGACCCCGAGGGGCCCCTCCCAAGGGGCCCGGCGCCACAACGCTGGGGATTGGGAACGCCCGAGCCCCAGCGCCAGACTCACTCTACCGCCCCGCTGCCACCCGGGCCGCTAGGGGCGCCGCCGGTCATTCAGGACGGGAGAACGGGCAGGGCCCTCCGAGCCCCTGGCGAAATTCGAAGGTCCCCCGCGCCAAAATACTTGGGCCCACGCTCCCACTCGCCACTGCCCTCAACTCGGCCCACCCCTCTGCTCGCCACACAGCCAGCGGATCGGGCCTGCCAGCCTCCTGGGGGCTAACCATAAAACTACCTCGGCCCCCAAGGGACCACTCCTAAGGGGCCTGGCGCCACAACGCCAGGGAATGGGGACCCCGATCCCCAATGCTGGACTCACCCTGCCGCCCTGCCGCGACCCGGGCCACTAGGGGCGCCATCGGTCATTCAGGGCAGGAGAATAGGCAGGGCCCTCTGAGCCCCTGGCGACCTTCGAAAGCCCCCCATGCCAATACGCTTGGGCCCACGCTCCCGCTCGCCAGCACCATCACCTTGGCCAGCCCCTTCGCTTGCCGCAGAGTCCTTGGATCAGGTCTGCCTGCCTCATGGGGGTTAACCCTAACCTTAGGTCGGACCCCGAGTTGTCCCTCCCAAGGGGCCCGGCGCCGCAATGCCGGGGATTGGGGACCCCAGAGCCCGAGCGCCGGACTCACCCTGCCTCCCCACCACCACCCAAGCCACTAGGGGTGAAACTGCTCATTCAGAGCCGGAGAACGGGCAGGGACCTCCGAGCCCCCGGCGACCTTCGAAGGTCCCCCGTGCCGAAACTCTTGGGCCCACGCTCCCGCTCGCCAGTGCCCTCACCTCGGCCCACCCCCCTGCTTGCCGCACAGCCGGCAGATCGGGCCTGCTGGCCTCCTGGGGGCTAACCCTAACCTGAGGTCAGCCCCCTAGGGGCCGCTCCCAAGGGGTCTGGCGCCGCAACGCCAGGGACTGGGAACCCCCGAGCCCCAGCGCCAGACTCACCCTGCCACCCCGCCGCCACACGGGCTGCTAGGGGCGCCGCCGGTCATTCAGGTTGGGAGAACGTGCTGGGCCCTCCGAGCCCCCGGCGACTTTCGAAGGCCCCCCGTGCCAAAACACTTGGGCCCATGCTCCTGCTCGCCAGCACCCTCACCTTGGCCTGCCCCACCTCTCGCTGCACAGCTGGTGGATCGGGCCTGCCGGCCTCCTGGGGGCTAAACCTAACCCTAAGGTCGGCCCCCGAGGGGCCCTTCCCAAGGGGCCTGGCGCCACAACGCCAGGGATTAGGGGCCCACGAGCCCCAGTGCAGGACTCACCTCGCCACCTCGCCACCACCCGGGCCGCTAGGGGCGCCAACGGTCATTCAGGGCGGCAGAATGGACAGGGCCTTCCAAGCCCCAGGCGACCTTTGAAGGACCCCCCGCCAAAAAGCTTGGGCCCATGCTCCCGCTCGCCAGAGCCCTCACCTTGGCCCGACCATCCGCTAACCACACAGCCGGCGGATCGGGCCTGCCGGCCTCCTGGGGGCTAACCCTAACCCTAATTCGGCCCTTGAGGTTCCCTTACCAAGGGGCCTGGTGCCACAACGCCGGGGATTGGGGACCCCCGAGCCCCAGCGCTGGACTCACCCTGCCGCCCTTTCGCCACCCGGGCCGCTAGGGGCGCCTCCTGTCATTCAGGGCAGGAGAATGGGCAGGGACCTCCGAGCCCCCGGCGACCTTCGAAAGCCCCCTGCACCAAAACACTTGGGCCCACGCTCCCGCTCGCCAGCGCCCGCACCTCCGCCCGCCCCTCCCCTGGATGCACAGCCAGCGGATCGGGCCTGCCAGCCTCCTGGAGGCTAACCCTAACCCTAGCTCGGCCACCAAGGGGTCCCTCCCAAGGGGCCTGGCGCTGCAAAGCCGGGGATTGGGGACCCCCGAGCCCCAGTGCCGGACGCACCCAGACACCCTGCCCCCACTCGGGACGCTATGGGAGCTGCCGGACATTCAGTGCGGGAGAACAGGAAAGGCCCTCCGAGCCCCTGGCGACCTTCGAAGGTCCCCCGTGCCAAAACGCTTGGGCCGACCCTCCTCCTCGCCAGCGCCCTCACCTCGGCCCACCCCTCCGCTCGCCACACAGCTGGCAGATCAGGCCTGCCAGCCTGCTGGGGGCTAACCCTAACATTAGGTCGACCACCGAGGGGCCCCTCCCAAGGGGCCTGGCGGTTAAACGCCAAGGATTGGGGAGCCTGAGCCCCAGCGCCAGACTCAACCTGCCACCCCACCGCCACCCAGGCCGCGGGGTGCCGCCGGTCAGTCAGGGCAGGAGAATGGGCAGGGCCCTCAAAGCCCCTGGTGACATTCGAAGGACCCCCGTGCCAAACGCTTGGGCCCACGCTCCCGCTCGCCAGCGCCCTCACCTCGGACTGCCCCTCCGCTCGCCACACAGCTGGCGGATCGGGCCTGCCAGCCTCCTGGGGGCTAATCCTAACCCTAGGTCGGCCCCAGAGGGGCCCCTCCCAAGGGGCCTGGTGCCACAACGCCGGGGATTGGGGGCCCCCGAGCCCCAGCGCCGGACTCACCCTGCCACCCCACTGCCACCCGGGCTGATTGGGGCACACCGGTCATTAGGGCGGGAGAACGGTCAGGGCCCTCCGAGCCCCTGGAGAACTTCAAAGCCCCCTGCGCCTAAACGTTTGGGCCCACGCTCCCGCTCGCCAGCAATCTCACCTCGGCCCGCCCCTCCGCTCGACGCACAGCCATCAGCTCAGGCCTGCTGGCCTCCTGGGGGCTAACCCTCAACATAGCTCGACACCTGAAGGGCCCCTCCCAAAGGGCCTGGCGCTGCAATGCCAGGTATTGGGAACCCTCAAGCCCCAGTGTCAGACTCACGCTGCCACCGCGCCCCAACCCAGGCACTAGGGGCGCCTGCGGTCATTCAGGGCGGACACGGGCAGGGCCCTCCGAGCCCCCGGCGACCTTCGAAGGCTCCCCGCGAAAACGCTTGGGCCCACGCTCCCACTCGCCAGCGCCCTCACCTCGGCCCGCCCCTCCGCTCGACGCACAGCCATCAGCTCAGGCCTGCTGGCCTCCTGGGGGCTAACCCTCAACATAGCTCGGCACCTGAAGGGCCCCTCCCAAAGGGCCTGGCGCTGCAATGCCAGGTATTGGGAACCCTCAAGCCCCAGTGTCGGACTCACGCTGCCACCGCGCCCCAACCCAGGCACTAGGGGCGCCTGCGGTCATTCAGGGCGGACACGGGCAGGGCCCTCCGAGCCCCCGGCGACCTTCGAAGGCTCCCCGCGAAAACGCTTGGGCCCACGCTCCCACTCGCCAGCGCCCTCACCTCGGCCCGCCCCTCCGCTCATCGCACAGCTGGCAGATCAGGCCTGCCGACCTCCTGGGGGCTAACCTTAACCCTTGGTAGGCCCCTGAGGGGCCCCTCCCAAGGGGCCTGGTGCCACAACGCCGGGGATTGGGGACCCACGAGCCCCAGCGCCGGACTCACCTTGCTGCCCCGCCGCCAACCAGGCCGCTAGGAGCTCCACCGGTCATTCAGGGCAGGAGAACAGGCAGGGCCCTCTGAGCCCCCGGCGACCTTTGACGGCCCCCCCCCCGCCAAAACGCTTGGGCCCACGCTCCCGCTAGCCAGCGCCCTCACCTCGTCCCACTCGTCCGCTCGCCACACAGCAGGCTGTTCCGGCCTGCCAGCCTCCTTGGGGTTAACCCTAACACTAGGTTGGCCCACTAGGGGCCCTTCCCAAGGGGCCTGGTGCTGCAAAGCCGGGGTTTGGGGACCTCCAAGCCCCAGCGCCAGACTCACTCTGCTACCCTGCCACCACCCGGGCCGCTGGAGTGCCCCCGGTCATTCAGGGCGGGAGAACGGGCAGGGCCCTCCGAAGCCCCGGCGACCTTTGAAGGCCCCCCGTGCCAATACACTTGGGCTCATGCTCCTGCTCGCCAGTGCCCTCACCTCGGCCCGCCCCTCCGCTCGACGCATGATGGGCGGATGGGGCCTCTAGGGACGCCGCCGGTCATTCAGAGCTGGAGAAGGGGCAGGGCCCTCCGAGCCCCCGGCGACCTTCAAAGGCCCTCCGCGCCAAAACGCTTGGGCCCCCGCTCCCGCTCGCCAGCGCCCTCACCTGGGCCCGCACCTCCGCTCACCGCACAACTGGTGGAGCTGGCCTGCTAGGGTTAGGGTTAGCACCCAGGAGGCTGGCAGGCCCAATCCGCCAGCTGTGCAGCGAGCAGAGGGGCAGGCCGAGGTGAGGGCACTGGCGAGTGGGAGCGTGGGCCTAAGCGTTTTCGCGCGGGGGGGCCTTCGGAGGTCGCCGGGGGCTCGGAGGGCCCTACACGTTTTCCCGCCATGAATGACCGGCGGCGCCCCTAGCGGCCCGGGTGGCGGCGGGGCGGTAGGGTGAGTCCGGCGCTGAGGCTCCGGGGTCCCCAATCCCCGGCGTTGCTGCGCCATGCCCCTTTGTATGGTTCCCTCGGTGGCCGACCTATGGTTAGTTTTAGCCCCTAGGCGACTGGCAGGCCCGATTGGCCCACTGTGCGGCGAGTGGAGGGGCAGGCCAAGGTGAGGGCGCTTGTGAGCGGGAGCGTGGGCCCAAGCATTTTGGCGTTGGGGGTCTTCGAAGGTCACCGGGGGCTCAGAGGGCCCTGCCCCTTATCCCACCCTGAATGACCGCGGGCGCCCCTAGCGGCCCGGGTGGCGGCGGGGTGGCAGGGTGACTCCGGCGCTGGGGCTCGGGGGTCCCCAATCCCCGGATTGCAGCGCCAGGCTCCTTGGGACGGGCCCTTCGGGGGCCGACATAGGGTTAGGGTTAGCCCCCAGGAGGCCTGCAGGCCCGATCCGCCGGCCGTGCGGTGAGCGGAGGGGCGGGCCGAGGTGAGGGCGCTCGTGAGCAGGAGCATGGGCCCAAGCATTTTGGCTCAGGGGGCCTTTGGAGGTCGCCGGGGGCTCGAAGGGCCCTGCCTGTTCTTACGCCCTGAATGACTGGCGGCGCCCCTAATGGCCCGGGTGGGGTCGGGGCGGCACCGTGAGTCCAGCGCTGGGGCTCGGGGGTCCCCAAACTCCAGCGTTGTGGCGCCAGGGCCCTTGGGATGGGCCCCTTGGGGCGACCTAGGGTTAGTGTTAGCCCCTGGAGGCCAGCAGGCCCGACCCGCCAGCTGTCTGGTGAGCGGAGGGGCGGGCCGAGGTGAGGGCGCTGGAGAGCGGGAGCGTGGGCCCAAGCGTTTTGGTGCGGGGGGCCTTCGAAGGTTTCCGGGGGCACGTAGGGCCCTCCCCGTTCTCCCAGCCTGAATGACCGGCGGGGCCTCTAGAGGCCCGGGTGGCGGCGGGGCAGCAGGGTGAGTCCAGTGCTGCGGCTCGAGGGGTCCCCAATCCACGGCATTGCGGCGCCAGGCCTCTTGGGAGGGGTCCTTCAGGGGCTGACCTAGAGTTAGGGTTAGCCCCCAGGAGTCCTGCAGGCCCAATCCGCTGGCTGTGCGGTAAGCGGAGGTGCGGGCCGTGGCGAGGGCGCTAGCGAGTGGGAGCGTGGGCCCAAGCGTTTTGGCGAGGGGGGCCTTCGGAGGTCGCCGTGGGCTCGGAGGGCCCTGCCCGTTCTCCCACACTGAGAGATCCGCGGCGCCACTAGCGGCCCGGGTGTCGGCGGGGCGGCATGGTAAGTCCGGCGCTGGGGCTCGGTGGTTCCCAATACTCGGCGTTGGGGCACCAGCCCCCTTGGGAAGGGCCCTCGGGGGCCTACCAAGTGTTAGTGTTAGCCCCCAGGAGGCCGGCAGACCCGATTCGCCCGCTGTGTGGCGAGCAGTGGGGCGGGCCGAGGTGAGGGCGCTGGCGAGCGGGAGCGTGGGCCCAAGCGTTTTGGCGCGGGGGCCTTCAAATGTTGCAGGGGCTTGGAGGGCCCTGCCCGTTCTCCCGCCCTGAATGAGGGGCGGCGCCCCTAGCATCCCAGGTGGCGGTGGGGCGGCAGGGAGAGTCCGGCGCTGGGGCTCGGGGGTCCTCAATCCCCGGTGTTGCGGCGCCAGGCCCCTTAGGAAGGGCCCCTTGGGGGCCGACCTAGGGTTAGGGTTAGCCCCCAGGAGCCCGGTAGGCCCGATCAGCCGGGTGTGTGACAAGTGGAGGGGCGGGCCGAGTTGAGGGCGCTGGCGTGCGGGAGCGTGGGCCCAAGCGTTTTGGCATGGGGAGCCTTCGAAAGTCGCCGGTGGCTCGGAAAGCCCTGCCCGTTCTCCCGCCCTGAATGACCGGCGGCGCCCCTAGTGGCCTGGGGGGCGGCGGGGTGGCAGGGTGGGTCCAGCGCTGGGGCTCGGGGGTCCCCAATCCCCGGCGTTGCAGCGTCAGGCCCCTTGGGAAGGGCCCCTGGGGGCTGACCTAGGGTTAGGTTTAGCCCCAGGAGGCCGATAAGCCCTATCCGCCAGCTGTATGGCGAGCGGAGTGGCGGCCGAGGTGAGGGCGCTGGCGAGTGGGAGTGTAGTTTCAAGCGTTTTGGCGCGGGGGGCCTTTGAATGACGCCGGGGGCTCGGAGGGTCCTGTACATTCTCCTGCCCTGAATGACCAGCAGCGCCCCTAGCATCCTGGGTGGCTGTGGGGCGGCAGGGTGAGTCCGGCGCTAGGGCTCCGGGGTCCCCATTCCCCGGCGTTGCGCTGCCAGGCCCCTTGTTAGGGGCCCCTAGGGGGCCCATCTAGGGTTAGGGTAACCAAAAGGAGGCCGGCAGGCCCGATCCACCGGCTGTGGGGCGAATGGAGGGGCTGGCCGAGGTGAGGGCGCTGGCAAGCAGGAGCATAGGCCCAAGCGTTTTGTGAAGGGGGGCCTTCGAAGTTCGCGGGGGCTCGGAGGGACCTGCCCGTTCTCCCACCCTGAATGACGGGCAGCGGCCCTATCAGCCTGGGTGGTGGCGGGGCAGCAGGGTGAGTCCAGCGCTGGGGCACGGGGGTCCCCAATCCCCGGCGTTCGAAGCCAGGCCCCTTGGAAGTGACCCTCGAGGACCAACCTAGGGTTAGGGTTAGCCCCCAGGAGGCCAGCAGGCCTGATATGCCGGCTGTGTGGCAAGTGGCGGGGCGGGCCGAGGTGAGGGTAATGGTGAGCGGGAGCGTGGGCCCAAGCGTTTTGACGTGGGGGGCCTTCGAAGGACGCCAGGGGCTCGGAGGGCCCTGCCATTTCCCACCCTGAATGACCGGCAGCGCCCCTAGCAGCCTGGGTGGCAGCGGGGTGGCAGGGTGAGTCTTGCGCTGGGGCTAGGGGGGTCCCCAATCCCCGGCGTTGCGGCTCCAGGCCCCTTGGGAGGGGCCCCTTGGGGACCGATCTAGGGTTAGGGTAACCAAAAGGAGGCCGGCAGGCCCAATCCACCAGCTGTGCAGTGAGCGGAGGAGCGGGCCGAGGTGAGTGCGCTGGTGAGCGGGAGCGTGGGCACAGGCGTTTTGGCACGGGGGACCTTGGAAGGTCCCTGTGGCTCGGAGGGCCCTGCCCGTTCTCCCACCCTGAATGACCAGCGGCTCCCCTAGCGGCCCGGGTGGCGGCGGGGCGGCCAGTTTAGTCCGGTGCTGGAGCTCGGGGTTCTGCAATCCCTGGTGTTGCGGCTCTAGGCCCCTTGCTAGGGGCCCCTCGGGGGCCGACCTAGGGTTAGGGTAGCCCCAGGAGGCCGGCAGGCCTGATATACCAGCTGAGGGGCGAGCAGGGTGGTGGGCCAAGGTGAGCGCATGGGGCAGGGGGAGAGTGGGCCCAAGCATTGTGGCGCAGAGGGCCGTTGAAGGTGGCAGGGGTCTTGGGGCCCCTGCCGGTTCTCCCGCCCTGAATGCTCGGCTTCGCCTCTAAGGACTCGGGTGGCCTTCTGGCAGTAGGCCGAGTGCCACTGGGGCTCGGGGTTCCCCAGTCCTATGCGGTGCTGCACCAGCCCCCTAGGAAAGGGCCCCTAAGCCCCCGACCGAAGTTTAGGGTTAGGCCCCAGGATCCCAACAAGCCCGATCTTCCATCTGGGTGGTGAGCAGGGCAGCTTGCCAAGGTGAAGGTGTGGGGGAGGTGGAGCGTGGGCCCAAACATGGTGCGGGGGTCCGTCGAATTTTGCCGGGGGCTCGGGTGTCCCTGCCCATTCTCCTGCCCTGAATGCTGGGCAGCACCCCGAGGGCCCCAGGGGGGCTGCACAGTGGCAGGCTGAGTCCAGTGCTTGGGCTCAGGGGTCCCCAATCCCTGGCCCCTGGGGAGGCTCCCCTTGGTGGCCAATCTAGGGTTAGGGTTAGGCCCCAGGAGCCCGGCAGGCCCAATCCGCTGGCTGTGAGGCAATCGGAGAGGTGGGCGGAGGTGATGACACGGGGTAGTGGTAGTGTGGTCCTAAGTTTGTGACGCTGGGGGCCGTCGAAGTCGCTGGGGGCTCGGGGGCCCTGCTGGTTCTCCTGAATGTTCATCTGAACGCTGAGTCCTGAATGCTCGACGGTGCCCCGAGGTGACCAGTTGGCTGCAGGTGGGCAGGCTGAGTCCAGCGCTGGGGTCAGTGGTCCCTTATACCCAGTGCTGTGGCTCCAGGCCCCTGGGGAAGGACCCCTAGTCGACTGACCTAGGGTTAGGTTTAGGCCCCAGGAGCCTGACAGACCCGATCCGCCGGCTGTGTGGGGAGCAGAGCGGTGGGCTGAGTTGAGTATGTGGGGGAGGGGGAGCGTGGCCCCCAGTGTTGGGGCACAGGGGGCGGTCAAATGTCGCTGTTTTTTTTCCTCCTTCAGTAAAGCTCTGGTTTGGACTGCTCACACTTGCTTTCAGATTTTATCATCTACATTGAGAAGAGTTGCCCTGGAATTCCTTTCCCTATCACGGGTTGCTGGGATGGCATCAAGATCCTCCTGATTCACTGAAAGCAGTGTGGTGTATTCCCTTCGTGTGTTCTCTGTATGAGTATGGACAAAACTGTCATTCAGAAACAGTCCACTTTTCTGAATTTAGAAACTATTTAAGGAAGCCAGTTTCATTGAAAAATCAAAATTAACTAATACAGAAAACCTAGAATTTTCATCTGAAACTGTGGACAAATTAGAGTGTGGAAATGAAAAGAAAAATTTAAAAAAGAAACAAATTTCTCTAAAAGTGAGGCAGCCAACTTGAGAGAAGGAATTCAGAAAATCGACACGAACATACCTATAGAAAAACAGTTCAGATTTCCCATCGTGGGGAGCTTCACACCTGTTAACCAAACTGCAAGGGCTGGGCTCACAAAGTGACAGTTGAAATGGAAGGGAAGGTGTGCATCATCATCAGGTTGCCATGGTGATGGCTCATGCTAGAACCTTCAGAGCCCAAGGCAGCTCTGCACACTGTGCATTGATAGAGGAAAGTGGGTCGGGGTTGGGTAGATGGATGATGGGTATGAAAGAGGACACAGATCAGCACTAAGTGTTGTATGTAAGTGATGAATGACCGAATTCTACTCCAGAAACCAATACTGTACTGTATGTTAACTAACTAAAAAAAAAGGAAACACATAGGAGACTTAAATTTTCTTTTTACATCTGCTATTCTATAAAACTTTTATTAGTAAAACACTATTTTAAAAAGTCTTTCCTGGGTTTCCTGGGTGGCTTCTTGGGTTAAGCATCTGCCTTCAGCTCAAGTCAGGCTCCTGGACTCCAGGGATCAAACCCAGCATCAAGCTCCCCACTCAGTGGGGAGTCTGCATCTCCCTCTGCCCCTCACCTCACTCGTGCACTCTGTCTTGCTCTCTTTTGCTCTCTCAAATAAATAAGATCCCCAGGATGTCCCTGTTTTCCTTCCAAGGAGCACGTTGAAGCCAAGAGTGACACTTACTAATGTCTCAGGGGAGGACTGCCTGAGCCACAAGCTAAGCATGCAAACATATCTCCCTCATTTTCCAATAAATTTCATTAATTTGGATTCCAAGTTTCCTTTCTGCAGGGGATAGAAAAACGTTCTTGGAAACACTGGATTTCTCCTGTGTTTCAGATTATAAAGGTCCTTAGTGCATTGACCTCCCTCTCTCCTGCCCTCCATCCTGAATTTCCGTTGTGTAATGTGGATAGCTCTGTGTGGACAGCAGGTCCTCCCCACCACTGGATGGGGCCTCCCGTGGTGTGTGTGCAGGTCATGGGCCAGGCTACTCTTGCAGTGGGTGTCCTGCATGGACTCATAAGATGAGGCAGGTCCCAGCTGGGCAGGACCCTCTGGCCGCTGAGGTCAGTCTGTGCACTCTGAGTGTTTGGACCCCAAACCTCTCTGCTGGTTTCACCCCTTGTCCATCCACTCCCTAGAGCTGTCATGCAGGGGGGCACATTAATTGTAACCATCTGCCGGACCAGCAACATGCTCTGTGTGGTCCCTTGCAAAATGAAAATTCAGAACCCCGTGGGCAGAAAGCTAGAGGTAATAAGCAGTTCTAGGCAAGAAAGATAGAAATGATTTTCTTTAAAGTATTTTATGGCTTAGATAACATAATAGGATTAAAGAATCCATGAGTAAGAGCATAAATTTACACATGACGAAGCCATCCTTTTGCTTCTAGGGGTAATGCAATCATGCCATTTTATCCAATTGATACCTAAACAGATCATTTTTCTGGCACAGTTTTGTAAAACTTTATGAAATATGTCATTAAATGGATACTTTTAAGAAGTTAATTTTTGGATAATATCATCAAGTAATCGCTGTCACTTTGTCAAATGTCGGATAACAACTATTCTTAGTTTATGACTTTGAGAGGATTTTTGTTGTTGGTGGTGGTGTGAATGTAAGTATAGGTATTTAGAGTACCTTATAGGCTGTGATGGATCACAATGAATGGATTTCTGAAGTGATGTCAAAGTATAAATTATATTTATAACACCCAGAGCTGACTCTTGTGAACCAAAGTTTCCACAAAGATTTATTTTTTTTATTTTTATTTCTTTTAGATTTTATTTATTTATTTGACAGAGAGAGAGACAGCCAGTGAGACAGGGAACACCAGGAGGAGAGTGGGAGAGGAAGGAGCAGGCTCCCAGTGGAGGAGCCCCATGTGGGGCTCGATCCCAGGACTCCGGGATCATGCCCTGACCTGAAGGCAGACGCTTAACAACTGAGCCACCCAGGTGCCCCTCCAAAAAGATTTAAATGGAAACAACTCAATTTCAGGAACCTCAATTTAACTTGAAGTGTACTTTGTCATTTTCATGTTTCCTCTGGTATTTGCCATAACATGATGATGTGTCAATAGCCTCGAGTGGGCTCTGCATTTGCACATCATTCATGTCCATCAAGAGTAGATGCTGGAAAACACCTGAAACCTCAATTTGGGGAAGTAGGGACGGTCATCTGGGAGACAAGGATTGGCGAGAAATCTGGTGTGCCCCTTATTTTCAGCAGGGAGAGCAGGTCAATGAAGGAAAAACACAGGCACTTGTTTTGAAAGAACTGTGGTGAGGGCTGGCCGCTAACAGTTGTTACATTGTCTCTAGTTCAGTCCAAAGTAGAAGGCTGTGTTGGAGGAGGTGGTCCGGTTGTAGCTGAGCAGTTACAAGTGCCAGGAGTCCACAGTTCGTGGTGTTCGGAAACTGAAACAGGAGATGTGCAGATGCATTACTTCTGTGTCTTCGTTTCCACTCTAGTTGGAGTGGCTCTCTTAGCAAAACTTACTTCATTTTGAATCTTTTTTTAAATTTTTCATTGTGTTATGTTAGTCACCATACAGTACATCCTTAGTTTTGGATATAATGTTCCATGATTCATTGTTTGCGTATAATACCCAGTGCTCCATGCAATAAGTGCCCTCCCACTCACTCAACATACATGCACTCTCCTTACTCTTGTTCCCTCTTTCATCCCCCCTCCCTCTTAACTCATCCCTGTTTACCCTATACATTTAATGTACACTTGGTATTTCCTGAGTACCTGCTATCCTCCCTAGAATGTAAGGTGCCCCAAGGCAGAGATTTCGTTCTTGCTCGTTGCTCTGTCCCAGAGCTTAGAATAATAACATAACACGTGCCGTGAAGGGTTGCTTAAGAAATGAGCAAACAGAACGTAGTTAAGTGTTTGGCTTAATGCTACACATCATTTTTAAGGCTTAATTTATGGGGTTAGCACTGTTTACCTCACAATGGATATGTGATGCAAAGAGATGGAAAAGCATTCTTTCAACTCTCTATTGTCATAGCCTGTGAAAATAAAGAGAAGCCTTGTCAAAGCGAACTCGGGGGAAGCTGGAAGGGACAATCACAGCACTCAGTGTCAGTTACAGGAAGGATTGCCAATTACAGACCCAACAAAAGAATCCTCAACAGGAAAGAATCATCAATTACAGACCCCAGCAGGAAAAGATGTACATTGTATGTCCTATAAGAAATTGACTACCCCTGCAACCCAGACAATGAGAAACTGTCATCACCCCCAATTCTTGCTTTTCTGCAATGGACTTTCCTTCAAAACAACCTCTCTCAAGTTCCTCCTTCTTTGCCATAAAATAAGTCCCTCTCCTTTGTTTGTTGAACTTGGCTATGGTTTTGCCATAGCTTGCAGGTCCTGAATTGTAATCTCTGTTAATCCCAAATAAATGCATTTTTGCTGGTAAAATATCTGATTGTTTTATTTTTATTTTTTTATTATTTTTTTTATTTATAATGATTTTTTATTATATTATGTTAGTCACCATACAGTACATCCCCGGTTTCCGATGTAAGGCTCGATGATTCATTAGTTGTGTATAACACCCAGTGCACCATGCAATACATGCCCTCCTTACTACCAATCACCGGGCTATCCCATTCCCCTACCCCCTCCCCTCTGAAGCCCTCAGTTTGTTTCTCATAGTCCATAGTCTCTCATGTTTCATTCCCCCTTCTGATTACCCCCCCTTTCTTTATCCCTTTCTTCCCCTACTGATCATCCTAGTTCTTATGTTCCATAGATGAGAGAAATCATATGATAGTTGTCTTTCTCTGCTTGACTTATTTCACTTAGCATTATCTCCTCCAGTGCCGTCCATGTTGTAGCAAATGTTGAGAACTCGTTCTTTCTGATTGCTGAGTAATATTCCATTGTATATATGGACCACAACTTCTTAATCCAGTCATCTGTTGAAGGGCATCTCGGCTCCTTCCACGGTTTAGCTATTGTGGACATTGCTGCTATGAACATTGGTGTGCATATGGCCCTTCTCTTCACTACGTCTGTATCTTTGGGGTAAACACCCAGTAGTGCAATGGCTGGATCATTGGGTAGCTCAATTTTTAACTTTTTAAGGGACCTCCACACTGTTTTCCAGAGTGGCTGTACCAACTTGCATTCCCACCAACAATGTAGGAGGGATCCCCTTTCTCCACATCCTCTCCAACAATTGTTGTTTCTTGCCTTGTCTATTTTTGCCATTCTAACTGGTGTAAGGTGGTATCTCAGTGTGGTTTTGATTTGAATTTCCTTGATGGCTAATGATTTTGAACATTTTTTCATGTGTCTGTTAGCCATTTGTATGTCTTCATTGGCAAAGTGTCTGTTCATATCTTCTGCCCATTTTTTGATTTGTTTATTTGTTTCTCATGTATTGAGTTTGAGAAGTTCTTTCTAGATCTTGGATATCAGTCCTTTATCTGTAGTGTCATTTGCAAATATCTTCTCCCATTCCGTGGGCTGCCTCTTAGTTTTTCTAACTGTTTCCTTGGCTGTGCAGAAACTTTTAATCTTGATGAAGTCCCATAAATTCATTTTATCTTTTGTTTCTCTTGCCTTTGGGGATGTATCATGAAAAAGGTTGCTTTGGCCGATGTTGTAGAGGTTGCTGCCTATGTTCTCCTCTAGAATTTTGATGGATTCCTGTCTCACATCGAGGTCTTTCATCCATTTGGAGTTTATTTTCGTGTATGGTGTGAGATAGTGGTCAAGTTTCATTCTTTTGCATGTAGCTGTCCAATTTTCCCAGCACCATTTATTGAAGAGACTGTCTTTTTCCCACCGGATGTTTTTTCCTGCTTTATCAAAGATTAGTTGCCCAAAGAGCCCAGGGTCCATTTCTGGGCTCTCTATTCTGTTCCATTGGCCTATGTGTCTGTTTTTGTGCCAGTACCATGCTGTCTTTGTGATCACAGCTTTGTAGTACAGCTCGAAATCCGGCATTGTGATGCCCCCAGCTTTGTTTTTCCTTTTCAACAGTTCCTTGGAGATTCGGGGCCCTTTCTGGTTCCATACAAATTTAAGGACTATTTGTTCCAGTTCTTTGAAAAATGTCCTTGGTATTTTGATCGAAATAGCATTGAAAGTGTAGATTGCTCTGGGTAGCATGGACATTTTAACTATGTTAATTCTTCCGATCCATGAGCATGGAATATCTTTCCATCTTTTTATGTCTTCCTCAATGTCTTTCAAGAGTGATTTATAGTTTCTAGAATATAGGTCCTTTACGTCTCTGGTTAAGTTAATTCCAAGGTAACGTATGGTTTTTGGTGCTATTGTAAATGGGATGGATTCCCTAATTTCTCTTTCTTCGTTCTCGTTATTTGTGTACAGAAATGCAACTGATTTCTGAGCATTGATTTTGTATCCCGCCACGTTACTGAATTGCTCTATAACTTCTAATAGTTTGGGAGTGGCTTCTTTTGGGTTTTCCATATAGAGTATCATGTCATCTGCAAAGAGAGACATTTTGACTTCTTCTTTGCCGATTTGAATACCTTTGATCCCTTTTTGTTGTCTGATTGCTGTTGCAAGGACTTCTAGTACTATGTTGAATAATAGTGGCGAGAGTGGGCATCCTTGTCGTGTTCCTGATCTTAAGGGAAAGGCTTCCAGCTTTTCCCCATTGAGAATAATATTTGCAGTAGGCTTTTCATAGATGGCTTTTATGAGATTGAGAAATGTACCTTCTATTCCTACACTCTGAAGGGTTTTAATCAGGAAAGGATGCTGTATTTTGTCAAATGCTTTTTCGGCATCGATTGAGAGGATCATATGGTTCCTGAGTCTTTTCTTGTTGATATGATGTATCACACTGATTGATTTGCGAATATTGAACCACGCTTGCATCCCAGGTATGAATCCCACTTGATCGTGGTGGATAATCCTTTTAATGAACTGTTGGATTCTATTAGCAAGTATCTTGTTGAGGATTTTGGCGTCCATCTTCATTAGGGAAATCGGTCTGTCATTCTCCTTTTTGAGGGGGTCTTTGCCTGGTTTGGGGATCAAGGTAATATTGGCCTCATAGAATGAGTTTGGTAGCTTTCCTTCTCTTTCTATTTTTTGAAATAGCTTTAGGAGAATAGGTATTATTTCTTCTTTGAATGTTTGGTAGAATTCCCCAGGAAAACCGTCCGGGCCTGGAGTTTTGTTATTTGGAAGGTTGTTTATCACTGACTCAATTTCCTCATAATTAATTGGGCTGTTTAAGAAATCAATTTCTTCCTGTTTCAATCTTGGTAGTTTATAGGTTTCCAGGAAGGATTCCATCTCTTCCAGATTGCTTAGTTTATTGGCATATAGTTGTTGATAAAAATTTCTAATAATCCTTCCAATTTCAATGGTGTTCGTCGTGACCTCTCCTTTTTCATTCATAATTTTAATAATCTGGGTCCTTTCTCTTTTCTTTTGGATAAGTGTTGCCAGTGGTCTGTCAATTTTATTGATTCTCTCCAAGAACCAGCTTCTAGTCCTGTTGATCTGCTCTACTGTACTTCTGGTTTCTGCTTGATTGATTTCAGCTCTAATTTTGGTCAACTGCTTCCTCGTGCGTGGATGAGGCCTGTCCCTCTGTTGCTGTTCCAGCTTCTTGAGGTGAGAATATAAAAACTGCATTTTAGGTTTTTCTATTCTTTTGAGTGAGGCTTGGATGGCTATATATTTCTCCCTTAGGACTGCCTTTGCAGTATCCCATAGGTTTTGGACTGTTGTATTTTCATTCTCATTGGTCTCCATAAATTGTTTAATTTGATTTTTGATATCCTGGTTTATCGAGTCATTCCTGAGCAGGATGGTTCTTAGTCTCCAAGTGTTTGAGTTTCTTCCAAATTTTTCCTTGTGGTTGAGTTCCAATTTCAGACTGTTGTGGTCTGTGAATATGCAGGGGATAATTTCAATCTTTTGGTATCGGCTGAGACCTGTTTTGTGTCCCAGAACATGGTCTATTCTTGAGAATGTTCCATGGGCATTAGAATAGAATGAGTATTCTTTGGTTCTGGGGTTGTAGTGTTCTATATATATCTAAGAGGTCCAACTCGTCGAGTATGGCATTCAAAGCCTTTGATTCTTTGCTTAGTTTTTGCCAGGGTGTTCTGTCTATTTCTGAGAGTGGAGTGTTGAGGTCCCCTACTATCAATGTATTTTTATTTATATGTCTCTTTATTCTGGTTAAGAGTTGGCTTGTGTATCTTGCTGCTCCCCTGTTGGGGGCATATATATTTATAATTGTCATATCCACTTGTTGAATACTTCCTTTAAGAATAATATAGTGCCCTTCTGCGTCTCTAACTATAGTCTGTAGTTTAAAATCCAATTTATCTGATATGAGAATTGCTACCCCAGCTTTCTTTTGAGGTCCATTTGCATGAAAGATGGTACTCCATCCCCTTACTCTCAGTCTGAATGCATCTTTGGGTTCGAAATGAGTCTCTTGTAGACAGCAAATGGATGGGTCATTTCTTTTTATCCAATCTGCAACCCTGTGGCGTTTTAAGGGAGCATATAAGCCATTAATATTAAGACATGAGTACTGAGAGATATGCTTTTAATGATGCCATGTTGTCAGTAAAGTCTTTGTATTGGCTGTGACTTTCTGTTCTGTATCCCTCTTGGGGCCTTTTTACTTTTATAGAACCCCCCGTAATATCTCCTTGTAGGGCTGGTTTCGTGGTTATGAAATTGGTTAGTGACTGGCGATTCTGAAATGTCTTTATTTCTCCATCAATTCTGAATGACAGCCTTGCTGGATAAAGGATCCTTGGCTGCATGTTTTTCTCTGAAAGAGCTTTAAAAATGCTCCCCCAATCCTTTCTCTCATTCCAGATCTGTGTAGACAGGTCTGACGTAATTCTGATGCCTTTGCCTTGGTACGTGAGAAATTTCTTTGCCCTGGCCACTTTCAATACTGTATCCTTGGATCTAATATTTGCGAAATGCACTATGACATGACGTGGCATAGGTTTGTCATGGTTGAGCTTGGGAGGGGTTCTCTCTGACTCTTGGACACGAATGTTTGTTTCCCTTGCTAGATTAGGGAAGTTTTCAGCTACAATTTGTTCAAATATCTCTTCTAGACCTCTGTTTTTCTCCACCCCCTTGGGGATGCCAATAATTCTAACATTGGATCGTTTCATGAGTCAGTAATCTCCCGTAGCCAACATTCGTGGGCGTGGATTTTTTTAAAAGCATCTTCTATTTTCATTTTTTCCTCTATTAACCCATCCTCCAATTCACTAACCCTTTCCTCTGCTTCTGTGTCCCTGGCCGTCAGAGCCTCTAGTTTTGCCTGCATTTGGCTCATAGAATTTTTAATTTCTGTCAAATTCGCTCTCATTTCTGACCTTAGGGATTCTATATTCTCAGAAACCTTTTCATTAATACTTTTTTCAATTCTGCTCATCATTTTGACCATCTTTACTCTGAATTCCATTTCTGATAATTTGGTTACATCCATATCCATTATTTCTGTGGCAGAGGCCACAGACTCACTGTCTTTTCTTTGCTGGGGGGGGGCTTCTCCTTCTTGTCATTCTGATGAGGAGAGGTTGCAGGGTTGTCCAGAGCCCAAATTATTGACTGGGTCCCAGGCCGTGCCCCTTGTTTTATAGGGATCTTAGAGATGTGGGCTTCTTCTTTATTTTTTTTTTTAAAGATTTTTATTTATTTATTTGACAGAGATAGAGACAGCCAGCGAGAGAGGGAACACAAGCAGGGGGAGTGGGAGAGGAAGAAGCAGGCTCACAGCGGAGGAGCCTGATAGGGGCTCGATCCTGTAACGCCAGGATCAGGCCCTGAGCCGAAGGCAGACGCTTAACCGCTGTGCCACCCAGGCGCCCCAAAGATTTTATTTATTTATTTATCTGAGAGAGGGAGACAGACAGTCAGCAAGAACGGGAACAGAAGCAGGGGAATGGGAGAGGAAGAAGCAGGCTCCCAGCGGAGGAGCCCGATGAGGGACTCCTTTCTGGAACGCTGGGATCACGCCCTAAGCTGGAGACAGGAGCTCAATTCCTGTGCCACCCAGGCGCCCCGGGTTGTGGGCTTCTTGATTTTTCAGCCTGCCTTCTGTGTTCTGGGGGAGGGGCCTGCCACGCCGATACTCAGGCAACCCTGTTTGGGTAGAGTCTCCCTGTCCCCTGCAAGGGGGGATGGGGATGGGCACTCTCTGAGTGATTGTTTTATTTTTAGGTAGAACAATCCAAACTCAGGATGTCCCAAAGGGAACTGTCTTCCTTTATTTATTTTTATTTATTTTTTAAAGATTTTATTTATTTATTTGACAGAGATAGAGACAGCCAGCGAGAGAGGGAACACAAGCAGGGGGAGTGGGAGAAGAAGAAGCAGGCTCATAGCGGAAGAGCCCGAAGTGGGGCTCGATCCCATAACGCCAGGATCACGCCCTGAGCCGAAGGCAGACGCTTAACTGCTGTGCCACCCAGGCGCCCCTGTCTTCATTTATTTAAAGAAAAAATAGTAGATGCCTCTCACTCCCCTGCTCTCATATAACTTTCATGCTAGTTAGAAAGACACATATTCAACAATCACAGAGTTACAGAATTCAAAATTGTTATAGATGACATAAGAAATAACAGCAACAATAATAATAATCAACAACAATAATACTGAGTTTAGGCATCCACAAAGAATATTGTCATTAGGCTGGCAGAGTTCTTTTGTAGATCTCTGCCCTGGGAAATGCTGGAATGTAGGGTGCGCAACAAACCTCTGCCTGCAAGAATGAAGGAGCAAGCTTCTCTTTAGCCAAGATCAGGGACCTGACTCATTTTTCATGGTGGGTCAATTGGTTAGTGCATCCTAATATCCATGGGTACCTGCTGTCTTTAAAAGTAGAAAGAAGCTGGGGCTCCTGGGTGGCTCAGTTGGTTGAGTGTCTGCCTTCAGCTCAGGTCATGATCCCGGGGTCAGGTCATGATCCCAGGGTCGTGGGATTGAGCCCTGTGTTGGCCTCCCCGCTTGGAGGGTAGCCTGCATCTCCTTTCCCCGGCTTGTGCTCTCTCTCTCTCAAATAAATAAATGAAATCTTAAAAAAAAGAAAAAAGTAGTACAGCATAGTGACAAGGCCTCCAATCTCAGTCTTCCTGCCCATTAGATCACCTTTCTGGGTCTCAGTGTTTGCATCTATAAAATGGGGATGATAGTAAGAGCATTTGCTTCTACATTGGTAGATAGTTGAATGAGATAATACATGTAAATGACATGATGCATTATGAGTGACTGAGATTATTCTGGAATTATTCTGGAAAATACATCCTAGAAAAGTGGGCTTAAAATGGACCCTAAAAATCATTATAGTCTACCTAATAGTTCGTGGATTACTGCAATGCCTAGCTTTACTTTCTTTCTTTAGCTGCCTATCATTCAACCATTTCAGTTTAAACACATACACCCTTCAATAAAAGGATTAGGGGGAAAAAAGGAGAATAAGCTATTATTTAATGTACCATGTGTAATAACACCCCAGGCACTTCGGCCTCATTTTTGTTTTTCTGCTTCAGGATTTTTACTGTTCCCTTTGCCTGCAATGCTTTTCCCTGGGGCATGTGCATGGAAGGCAGCTATACACCACTGAGGCCTCTACTCAAGTGTCTATTCCTCAGAGTGCCCTTTCCGGAGCCCCTGACATAGCCTCCACACTCAGCCCACCTTCTCCTATAGTTGTAATTACTATATCAAGTGATTCTGTTCTTTGATGTTTCCCTGCCATTGCCTGTCTTCCCTCCAAACTGTGAATTCCATGAAGACAGGACAATGTCTATCTGGTTCACCACTCTGCCCCTGGTGCCTGGAACAGTCCCGGGAACAGGAAAGTTTTCTCAAATGTCTGTCAGGTGGAGGTGGAGCAATAATGTGGAGTACGCAAAAGGGCCAGGGGAGGAAGAAAAACAATAAAAATACTGAAAATAGGGGGTGCCTGGGTGGCTCAGTCATTGGGCGTCTGCCTTCAGCTCAGGGCGTGATCCTGGAGTTCTGGGATCCAGCCCCATGTTGGGCTCTTCCGCTGGGAGCCTACTTCTTCCTTTCACACTCCCCCTGCTTGTGTTCCCTCTCTCACTGGCTGTCTCTATCTCTGTCAAATGAATGGGTAAGATCTAAAAAAAAAAAAAATACTGAAAATAGCCTGTTTTCTCCACTTAGTAACTTCACATATATTTGTACAGTACTAAAATAGCAGGCCATTTACAATTAAATATAATAATTTCTACCTCCAAATTCTCACAACCCTTGACTTCTTTAAATGATTTTATTTATTTATTATTTATTTATTTATTTATTTATTTATTTATTTATTTATTTTCCACAAAGCACTTCTCCAGAAAGGCTAGGCAGACAGGACATTGGCTTGCTTCTTCAAACTACTTTATGGTGGCTTCCCAGAGGGAGATCACCTGGACAGCTGAATGGCAGGATCATCTGTGATTTAAATGCTATTGTTTTCTGAAATCCTTTCATCCTTAAAGTGGAAATACCTAATGGGTCCTAACTAAATGTCCTTTCTAGTGCTAAGGAATGAACACACAAAATCAAGGGCACATGGTCCAAACCAAGAGAGATCTGAAATGCTGATTGGAAACCAAGTCTAGAATCCTCACTGGGCTTTGAGCTGAGACGGAAGAAGGATCCGAACTTAGGCGGATCCCCAGCTCTGCCTGCAGGTCCTGCCTGTCCCAGACACTAACCCAGAGCAGGGTTGAGTTTAAGGTGTCCTGACAGTGCAGAATTCTCCACCTTCTAGATCAGGGCTCTCTGATAAAAACCTAATGCAAGACACAGACATGGTTTCATGTTTTCTAATAAACACACTGGAAACAAGAGCAATGAAAATGGTGAAGTAAATGGAAATGATGTTTCGGGTTTGGTTTTGTTTTTTAAGGAGGCTCCTGCCCAGTGTGGAGTGCAAGGCAGAGATTGAACACACAACCATCAAGACCTGAGCTGAGATCAAGAGATGGTCTTTTAACCAACTGAGCCACCCAGGCACACTAAACAATGTATTTTTAATTCACTATCCCCCAAATGTTCACATTTACACACGTGACACAAGAAAGGTGGCCACATTTCAAGGGCTCAAGAACCACTCCGAGCTGGTGCTACCATATTGGACAGGGCAGACAGAGATCATTTACATCACAGAATCCTATCGGCCAGTGCTGTTCAGGCTGTCTCAGGCTATACTGCACTTTGATTTATGAACATCCTGAAATAATCCACTTCTTCAGACTGAGTGCTGAGACTCACATCTGTGCCTGGGATTCTCAAACCCAGAGTCAATGTGGGACAAAATTACGTACATGTTGCCAGGCATGGGTGGAGTGGCTCAGTAACAGTTTAATCAACCTCGTCTAAACTCTCCATCTTGCTCTCGCCTTAGCCACCCTCTGTAGAATGTGAGAAACCCATGAATGGAATGAATGATTATCAATCATTTTAATGAATGAAAATAAATTAATGTAGGGCTCCTCTCTACTCGCCTTGAATCCTGGCCTCCAGGCGTTTACACGGTGAGGAGGCTGCCATTGGCGTTCTCGCTCTCCCTGTATTTACATCCCATCAATGTCTCTTTGGTCTGAGATTATTTTTACTCCATTAAGGGGTACATAATAGAATATTATACCCAGAGGGTGTATCTTCCCAGTTCTCTGGACACATTATATTGGCTTCCAGTGGTCCCCAAGCAGGGAGTGCTTTGGCCCCCAGGGAACACTTGGCAATGTCTGGGTACATTGAAGGTTCCCAACTGTGGGGCGGGTGCTACTGGCATTTGGTGGGTAGAGGCCGGGGATGCTGCTCCACATGCTACCAGCCTCCCTGCAGCTCCCACAAGAGTTCCCTTGCCCCAAATGTCAACAGAGCCAAGGTTGAGAAGCCCTGTCTTAAGCCATGTCTGCTAACACCCTTTAAGAAAAATGGGGGTTCCTAGGGGAGCCCCGCATTGGGCTCTGCATTCAACATGGAGTCTGCTTGAGATTCTCCCTCTCCCTCTGCTCCTCCAACTCACGCTGTCTCTCTCTCTAAAATATACAAGTAAATCATTTTTTAAAAAAAAGAATGAAAAATGGGGATTCCTCCTGATCTCTTTTAACCCAATATTAAATGGTCAATATCTATCTCTATGGAATTAGTCACAGACCCCACTGATGTAAAAAGGAATACACCTATTCTTATATTTCAAGTTTTTCAAAGTAGAGAAAGTGTTTTGGGAAGTGTTCTCTCAAAGCTCACTCTCTGGACCCAGTCATTTCTCCCCAACTGTTTTTCTCCATGATTGCAAATATGTATTTTCAAGCATTGTTAGACAAACTGGAATGGGCCCCAGACCACCCGAAATTGGACAACAGCCTTTCCTTTTTGAAAATTTTGCAAGAGAGCATAATAGAAACGAGACATCTAAAGTTGCAGTAAATCATATCGTGTCTTTTATCCAAACTAAAATTCATATTCAAAGAACAATTATTAATGATCAGCCATTTCACACAATTTTTCACCCCTTGTTAATGCTAATAAAGTGTATGAGTTTTGAATCTGCGGGTGGCTGACCAAAGTGTGACCCCACAGCATGTATAGCCTGTTAGAAGGCTGTGTGCCTCACAGTCAAATCCAACCACCATTTCTAAATATTGCAACTCATGAGTTTCATATTTGCTAATATGAATGATTCATGATTTGCTACTATTCTAATAGAATAGTAACCGATTCTATTAGAAATGTTTATAAGTTGGGTACCTGGGTGCTTCAGTCGGATGGGCGTTGTTCACCACAAATTTGGATACATTTGAAAATGTCCAAGAAAAATGAGAATTGTAGACTTTATTTCTGAGATGGGAAATTACAAATAATTTTCATAACAGCTTCATATTTCCCTTCTTTTTTTTTAAGATTTTATTTATTTATTTGACAGAGATAGAGACAGCCAGGGAGAGAGGGAACACAAGCAGGGGGGGTGGGAGAGGAAGAAGCAGGCTCATAGTGGAGGAGCCTGATGTGGGGCTCGATCCCATAATGCCGGGATCATGCCCTGAGCCGAAGGCATACGCTTAACCACTGTGTCACCCAGGCGACCCCATATTTCCCTTCTTGACATCGTACCACAACTTAGGTAAATGGCCTTTGGTTTATTCTTTGCATAATGTCCAATCAAGTTTTCTCCCTTCAACTATGTTATATTGTTTTACAGTATTTTAGATAAGCAGAAAAGTGTAGGGAGCATGAAAATCAAGAGATAATATAAGGGAAATCAGATTGATTTCAAGTTATAAAATTAAATTCTACATCAATCCAGTAATAACTATTTGTTGTCTACTTTTTGCTGGATACTCCTTGTAGTTGATATCCAAAATCAAGACCACAGACCCAGCTACTAAATTTGTCTCATTCAAAAAGAATTAAGACCACACCCATCCAAAAAGAAAAGAATAGTAACCGATTCTATTAGAAATGTTTATAAGTTGGGTACCTGGGTGCTTCAGTCGGATGGGCGTTGGATTCTTGGTTTCAGCTCAGGTCATGATCTCAGGGTCTTGGGATCCAGCCCTGTGTCAGTTCCACACTCAGGAAGGAGTATGTTCCTCTCTCTCTCTCTCTCTCTCTCTCTCTGCTCCTCTCCCTGCTTGTGAGTGCTCTCACTCTAAAATAAATAAATAAAATCTTTTTAAAAAGAGAGAAGGGAGAAGGAAGAAGCAGCAGCATTTATAAGTTGTTCTGGGAGAGCAACATAAAGAAATGATTTGTCTTGGGACAAAAGGAAAGGTTCCTACAGGTAGGAATAATTGAGGGGAGACTGGATTTAGCCGAGTTTTGCCATGTCATTAAGGTTTAATGGGGCGCCTGGGTAGCTTAGTCACTTCAATGTCTGACTCTTGATTTTGACTCGGGTCATGATCTCAGGGTGATGCAGTCATTAAGTGTTTGCCTTTGGCTCAGGGTGTGATCCCAGAGGTCTGGGATCGAGCCCCCCATCGGGCTCCTCCGCTGGGAGCCTGCTTCTTCCTCTCCCACTCCCCCTGCTTGTGTTCCCTCTCTCTCTGGCTGTCTCTTTCTGGGTCAAATAAATAAATAAAATTTTTAAAATAAAACAAAATAAAAAAAGATTCTCTCTCTCCTTCTTCCTCTGCCGCTCTCCTCCCTATAAAAAGGATAAAGGTTTCAAGAAAGAAGGCAGGCTGGGCATTTACCTATGAGTTTAAACCGCTCTAATTTTTAGTAGTCTTGTGAGGAGCGGATGGTGAAGATACCCCTCATTATCAAGAGACAGAAATGTTTACTAAACTGAGCAGTTGTGGAATCAGATGGGTCCTTGCCCTCTGCTGGGCATTTCAGATAGTAGAATGGAGGAGGGGGTAAGCCTGGGTGGGGACAGGGAAGAGGGAAGAGCTGGCATAGTTTCAGACGCAGCACCACCTAGTGGCCGGCTGTGTGTGCGACCACTGGACTCACCAAAAGTTCAGGGGTCACTCAAGCCCGAAAATCCTCCAGGGCTTTCTCTATTTGAAGAGAAAAACACAAAATAAGTGAGGCACAACAACAAAAACCCCTCAAATTTCTCTGAGGGTTCACCAAAAAGGATATTTAAAATATGTATAATTTATGAACTGTTGTTATGACCTTCCCATATTATGAATCTCACATATATTTGGCTTCATGGTTTTGATACACCTGTATTTTTATATTTCACTGTGCAATAAAACATGGTAGCAATAAGAGATTTCTTTTTTTAGTCACCGAGTGGCAATAAAATCAACGTGAAGAATCCATCTCAGAGGATGGGAACGAAGCAGAGCCAAATGCCATCCCCCTTGCTTGGTTCCCCATGATTCCTTAGCAAATAGGTTGTGTGTCCATCAGTCTGGACCTGCACGTTCTAAATAGCTGAGCTAAAGTGAAAGAGAATTTGTACCGATATTAGTGACGGGTGACTATTAATTAGTAAAGCTGAAGGCTTTAATCTTAAGAAAATATGAGTCAAGTTGAAATTGGAATTTTACCTTCCATGGTGTGGATTAATGATGAAGCATGAATTTTTACAAGTATATATATGGAGTAATATATATGGAGTAATGTTGATGAAGTTAAATACATGACTGATTTTGTCCAGAAGACAAGAAAAAAAATTATACTTATTGGCCACAGGCAATTCTTGAGATTTGTAAATACTCCAATTCAAATTTTCTGAACGTGTAGCTCCCTTTGAAATTTTGGTCAATGCTGAATAAAATCATTTGTGGCACAAGCTTTCTGTCATCAGCAAATCGCTTTTCTCCTAGAATTCAATTAAAATGAATCAGATTCAAGAGGTGAATGCTGGTATGGTAGGTGGGAAGAGAACACTTTCACAGAAAGTGCCCCTTGTGGATCATTCTTGTTCCAGAACGGAGTCACCTTTGGAGGGAGTGGGAAACCCAAGAAGAATCTCACAGAGGACACACCCAATCTTGTGCAATTTTGTTTTTAACCTCTCAGGGTTCTACAAAAGGCAAATACGAGAGAGCAAAGTCTGGGGAATGAAGTATTTTACTAATACAGCAAGTGTTTCTGAGCCCAACTCAATTCCAAGCACAGCGTGTGCACCTAGAGACACTGGGGGCACTTGGGCTCTCTGCTCCCGGAGCTGTGGGCAGGACTAGATTTTCAATACCCACGCTGGAGAGATGACCAAGTCTTCCTTTTCCTTAATCAGATCATAGCTTGGACTGTCCCACGAGATGCTGAACTGAGCTCCCCATTGACTGTTTCCACCCCTCAGCTGCTGCTCCAGGTCTGAGTGGCGGCCAGGTGGGACCAGCTCCCCGAGCTGGAGGCTCTCTGAGCCGAGTCTGGCAGCGTCTGGCAGACGTCTAATGTGACCCACCTGCGTCAATCATAACTTTTCTAGTAGCCACATTACACACAGTAAAAGGAGAAAAGTCAAAAGAATTGTAATTGGAAAAATGGTATCACTCCAACATGCCTTTATGTCAATGAGACAGTGTTTTAAAAATCTCAATAAAATAATTTAAGTTCTCTTTCTTATTCTGGTTTCAGCATCCAGGGTGCATTTTACACTCAGAGCACATCTCAATTCAGGTGAGCTGAATTCCAGGTGCTTGAAGGCCACGGGTAGTTGGTGGCTACGATATCAGACACCCCAGATCTGGTTCATTTCACCAGCTCAGGTCAAAGCTGAATGACCAATTGCACCATTTATCCTAAATAGCATCTCAGATATCAGAAGTTCCGGGCCAAGAGTCATTTATTTATATTTATATTCGTATTCATATTTGTATTATGCGGTAGGCCAGATCCTTGTAGAGGGATGAAAAATACTAGGTACATGACAGGTCTATGCAAGCAAAGAGGATAAAACCTCAAGCCCTCATGGTCATTTGGGTCATTAGGACACTCCAGTATACTTCTTATTCCTGAGAGTGGGTCTGGCTGAACATTTTAAAGAATGAAGCAAATGTCTCATCTGCCTAGGTTATCTAGAAAAAGCTATGTACCTAAACTGTGCTTATATCCGCGGCCACTAGTGCATCAATTCATGCCTGAAGGAGCCCCATGGGAAAGGTTTGTCATGTCCCTTCTGCTCTGTGGTCACTCAGAAGAATGAGATCAAGACACAGGTTCAGTTGGGAGAGCTGGTGTTCAAGATCAGGGATCTGGAGTCCTGGGTTCTGGGACGCACGTCCAGGGACAAGAGGAAGGAATTGGGCCCTGCTAAGTGAGCTGCTGAAACACAGAGTCCAACCCAACCTTCCAATCCAGGAACTATCCTGTGGGCAAGGAAGCTTCACCACAGTCCTAGGGGGAGGCAGGGAAGCTCCTCTCTATGTAAAGCTCCCACTGGGGAAGTTAATGTACATAACTCCAGGTGAGAAAGGACAAGTCCCGCCCTCTGGGCCTGTGAGGAGAGGGAGTCTGACTGATAGAGGCTGAGAGTGGGGACCCTGCCCCCACCCCACCTGAAGCACAACCCATCCTGACACCGGCACCTGCACAATGGACAGAGACCTGAAACTGCCCTCTTTTCCTTGCTCACATTCCTTCTTCTTCCTCACTCATCATCAAACCCTGCCTGTGACTTTCAGGTAAAAGCCAATCAGTACACCTCATGTTAGCATCATTACTCTTATGCCTTTATAGATTCCCGCAAGAAGAGGGGACAGAAGACACTGCTTTTTCAACTATAATACAAGTTGTATTTGTTTTATTTTTTTACAAAAGTGGAAATGTATGCAATTTTAATCCTAACTGCTTAACATATTCTGAATTTGCACTGCATGGAATTTCCTTCCCATCTGAGTGCTTCGTTTGGTTCTCATGTACACGAGTCATCTCCAGAGCCTGAGAAATGCTGCCGCCAGGTGACCCAGGCCCTCCACACGTCTCCACAGAGGTGAGAAAGGAAACTAACTTGTCCAAATTCCTCTCCTCTGTCAGGGGGGTGACAGGGGCTCTACAGCAGGTGCGGCCCCAACAACACCTGTGCCTGCCAGCGCATGCCCTGAGAGCCGAGCCCTGGAAGGACTGGGGAGGACCCGGGCAAGCCTGAGGGGAGGACCCAGGGTGGGTCGTGACCACGAGGTGGGAAGTGGGCCCATCGCTGTGTGGCTGGAGCAGCAGGCTTGACAGGAGCAGGGACTCTGGCTCTGGTGCTCAGAGTCACTGTCCTGGGCCTGGCTGGTCCCAGGAGCTCAGTGGGACCGTGAGAGCCATTGTGTGCAGCCAACCCAGCAGCCTTCACACAGGCCTCTAGAATTCCTGCCAACTGGGGAGGGTCTCCAGGCCGCTGCACCCGGGCCTCTCTCCCACGGAGCCAAGTGCAGGTTTTATTCTGATCCCAGGACCAGGGATGTGGGCAAGGAGAGGAGGAGAGAGATGTGCTCCAGGGCGTGCCACCCACCTCACTTCTGCAGCAGGACCCGGAAGCAGTGTGGGAGCCCCACAGGGAACATTCTCTGTCCCACCCTCTTTGGCAGCACCTTTTCCCCCAGGGCAGACCTGAGGGTGGCCCCTGCAGGGGCTGGTCCGAGACCCAAAGGTGCAGAGGGAGAGGATCCCTGGCGCCTCCCGCACCTGGCTCGCAGGGAAGCACTCTGTCTCCAGCTCAAGTGTGCAGGACAGACGGTATCCCACCAGACCGCCTCTGGCAGGGGTCATACCACACCCGACCCAGTAACTCCCCTGCTCAGTTCCCAACACACGAGATTCAAACATGAGCCAGGTTTGCTGCTTGGCAGACGCAGAGCAGAAAAGAGCAGGTCTCGGGGAAAGATCATCTTAAATAGCAGAGCACACCTGAAACCCATCCACATAATATCTCCTACTATTTTGTCAGTGATATATGAAGAAAACAAGACAAACATCACACATATTTACTTCTCTCTGATTTCACAACCCCAGTCTCCCACCTCAGTCTGCAAAGCAGCCGGTGAACCAGACTGCTCCCAGAAACCTCCTCCCTGGATTCCAACCTGAATGTAGCTCTCTTCAGGAGGAGGGGGCAGCAAGCAGAGAGAGGAGTTGAAATGGGAGAACACGGCAGGGGAGAGGGAGGGAATAAGGAGAGATGAAGGGAAGGAAGGTCAACCACCAGTTTTGATTTTGTGGTTCCTAGTGTGGATGACACAGACACTGTCAGCCCTTCTCACTTTCCAGAATTGAATGGAGACTGGATTGTTTGCCACAGCTCGCTGACATTACGGTGACCACATTAACTCCAGTAGGTGTAATCTGAGCGCTGAGCACAGGCCAGGCTCTTTTCACAAATCAGCTCCTTAACCCCCCACAGGCCCTGTGATCTAAGTTCCCATCCTACCCACAAGGAAACTGGGTCTCAGAGAGATGAAGTGACCTGCCCAGAGCTGTACAGTACATAATTGGACAGGCTGTAATTCAAACCCAAGTGCCCAGATTCCAAATGCCAGAGACTTGACCACCACACTGTCCCACTCTCCAAGGAAATTGCTATTTATTGAGCTCCTACTATGTGCTGGACACTGTGTGAGGCATGAGGGATACAGGGATGAATAAGACAGAGCCATTCTATGGGCGGCTTGTCATGTGTCATCTGCACTGGAAACCTCGAGGACAGAGCCAACTTGTTCCCAGCATCTAATATGGAGCGTGGCCCACAGTGGGGTCTCAGTTGATGTTGGCTGAAGAAATGCACCCACATGTGCCCTTGGTTGCTTTCACTGATGGAGTCCCATGACTGCTGCCCATTTTAAAGCCAGCAAAATGGCGCGACCAGACTGACAACCGGAACTCCGGTGCGCTCACTAGAACCAGACTGAGACCGGGAGCTCCGGGAGCATGCGGGGGCAGCTGGTGCCTGGCAGTGTTAGAAACACAAAGGACAGAGATGTGCGGGCCCTGGAAGTGAGGACTGCGACACTGGGTGTGGGGCACACATCCTGGGACACTGCAGGGTTGAGCAGCACCAACAGAAACAGGGTTAAAGTGGCCAGAACATCAGTGGAGAACGGTCCGCAATCCCTCTGTTCTGAGACAGAGGCTGAGATTCGGCCACTGCTGCTCTGACTCTCAGAAGACGCATAGCAAACCGCCAGGGAAAGCCGCCAGAGAACAAAAGCCTGGAAATACCGGCTTACAGTGTGCCCAACCCCATCCCCCCTCGCAGGGGACACTCTACCCAAACAGGGTTGCCTGAGTATCAGCGCGGCAGGCCCATCCTTCAGAAGGCAGGCTGAAAAATCAAGAAGCCCACATCCCTAAGATCCCTATAAAACAAGGGTGCACTGCCTGGGTCCCAGTCAATAATTTGGGCTCTGGACAACCCCGCAACCTCTCCTCATCAGAATGACAAGAAGGAGAAATCCCCCACAGCAAAGAAAAGACAATGAGTCTGTGGCCTCTGCCACAGAACTAATGGATATGGATACAACCAAATTGTCAGAAATGGAGTTCAGAGCAACAATGGTCAAGATGAGGTGTAGACTTGAAAAAAGTATTAACGAAAATGTTGATGAGAATATAGAATCTCTTAGGGTGGAAATGAGAGCGAATCTGGCAGAAATTAAAAATTCTATGAGCCAAATGCAGTCAAAACTAGAGGCTCTGATGGCCAGGGTGAATGAGGCAGAAGGACATATCAGCAAATTGGAGGATGGGTTAGTAGAAGAGAAAGCTAGAATAGAATCTGGACTCAAAAAAAAATCCACACTCAGGAATGTAGGTTATGGGAGATTACTGACTCAATGAAACGTTCCAATGTCAGAATCATCAGCATCCCCGAGGGGGTGGAGAAAAACAGAGGTCTAGAAGAGATATTTGAACAAATTGTAGCTGAAAAGATCCCTAATCTAGCAAGGGAAACAAACATTCATGTCCAAGAGGCAGAGAGGACCCTTCCCAAGCTCAACCATGACAAACTTATGCCACATCACGTCATAGTGCAATTCGCAAATATTAGATCCAAGGATACACTATTGAAAGCGGCCAAGGCAAAGAAATTTCTCATGTACCAAGGCAAAGGTATCAGAATTACATCAGACCTGTCTACACAGACGGAGAGGAAGGGTTGGGGGGGGCATTTTTAAAGCTCTTTCAGAGAAAAACATGCAGCCAAGGATCCTTTATCCAACAAGGCTGTCATTCAGAATTGATGGAGAAATAAAGACCTTCCAGAATTGCCAGTCATTAGCCAATTTCATAACCATGAAACCAGCCCTACAGGAGATATTAAGGTGGGTTCTATAAAGGTAAAAAGGCCCCAAGAGGGATACAGAACAGAAAGTCACAACCAATACAAACAAAGACTTTACTGGCAACATGGTATCATTAAAATTCTATCTCTCAGTATTCAGTCTCAATGTGAATGGCTTAAATGCTCCCATAAAACCCCACAGGGTTGCAGATTGGATAAAAAGAAATGACCCATCCATTTGCTGTCTACAAGAGACTCATTTTGAACCTAAAGATACATTCAGAATGACAGTAAAGGGATGGAGTACCATCTTTCACGCAAATGGACCTCAAAAGAAAGCTGGGGTAGCAATTCTCATATCAGATAGATTGGATTTTAAACTAAAGACTATAGTTAGAGACACAGAAGGGCACTATATTACTATTAAAGGATGTATCCAACAAGTGGATATGACAATTATAAATATATATGCCCCCAACAGGGGAGCAGCAAGATATACAAGCCAACTCTTAACCAGAAAAAACAGACATATAGATAAAAATACATTAATAGTAGGGGACCTCAACACCACACTATCAGAAATAGACAGAACACCCTTGCAAAAACTAAGCAACGAATCAAAGGCTTTGAATGACATACTCGACGAGTTGGACCTCATAGATATATATAGAACACTACAACCCCAGAACCAAAGAATACTCATTCTATTCTAATGCCCATGGAAAATTATCAAGAATAGACCATGTTCTGGATCACAAAACAGGTCTCAACTGATACCAAAAGACTGAAATTATCCCCTGCATATTCTCAGACCACAACACTCTGAAATTGGAACTCAACCACAAGGAAAAATTTGGAAGAAACTCAAACACTTGGAGACTAAGAACCATCCTGCTCAGGAATGACTCGATAAACCAGGAAATCAAAAATCAATTTAAACAATTTATGGAGACCAACGAGAATGAAAACACAATGGTCCAAACCCTATGGGATACTGCAAAGACAGTCCTAAGGGGGAAATACATAGCCATCCAAGCCTCACTCAAAAGAATAGAAAAATCTAAAATGCAGTTCTTATATTCTCACCTCAAGAAGCTGGAACAGCAACAGAGGGACAGGCCTAATCCACTCACGAGGAAGCAGTTGACCAAGATTAGAGCAGAAATCAATGAATTAGAAACCAGAAGTACAGTAAAGCAGATCAACAGGACTAGAAGCTGGTTCTTTGAGAGAATCAGTAAAATTGACAGACCACTGGCAAGACTTATCCAAAAGAAAAGAGAAAGGACCCAGATTATTAAAATTATGAATGAAAAAGGAGAGGTCACAACAAACACCAATGAAATTGGAAGGATTATTAGAAACTTTTAACAAAAGCTATATGCCAATAAATTAAGCAATCTGGAAGAGATGGAGGCCTTCCTGGAAACCTATAAACCACCAAGAATGAAACAGGAAGAAATTGATTTCTTAAACAGCCCAATTAATTATGAAGAGATTGAGTCAGTGATAAACAACTTCCCAAAAAACAAAACTCCAGGCCTGGAAGGTTTTTCTGGGGAATTCTACCAAACATTCAAAGAAGAAATAATACCTATTCTCCTAAATCTATTTCAAAAAATAGAAACAGAAGGAAAGCTACCAAACTCATTCTATGAGGCCAATATTATGTCCCCAAAGCAGACAAAGACCCTATCAAAAAGGGGAATTACAGACCGATTTCCCTAATGAATATGGGCGCCAAAATTCTCAACAAGATCCTGGCTAATAGAATCCAACAGTACATTAAAAGGATTATCCGTCATGACCAAGTGGGATTCATCCTTTGGATGCAAGCGTGGTTCAACATTTGCAAATCGATCAGCGTGATACATCATATCAACAAGAAATACTCAGGAACCATATGATCCTCTCAACTGATGCAGAAGAAGCATTTGACAAAATACAGCATCCTTTCCTGATTAAAACGCTTCAGAGTGTAGGGATAGAGGGTACATTTCTCAATCTCATAAAAGCCAACTATGAAAAGCTTACAGCAAATATTATTCTCAATGGGAAAAGCTGGAAGCCTTTCCCTTAAGATCAGGAACACGACAAGGATGCCCACTCTCGCCACTATTATTCAACACAGTACTAGAAGTCCTTGCAACAGCAATCAGACAACAAAAAGGGATAAAAGGTATCCAGATCGGCAAAGAAGAAGTCAAACTGTCTCTCTTCGCAGATGACATGATACTCTATATGGAAAACCCAAAAGAAGCCACTCCCAAACTATTAGAAGTTATAGAGCAATTCAGTAACGTGGTGGGATACAAAATCAATGCTCAGAAATCATTTGCATTTCTATACACGAATAATGAGACTGAAGAAAGAGAAATTCGGAATCCATCCCATTTACAATAGCACCAAAAACCATATGTTACCTTGGAATTAACTTAACTAGAGACGTAAAGGACCTATATTCTAGAAACTATAAATCATTCTTGAAAGACATTGAGGAAGAAACAAAAAGATGGAAAAATATTCCATGCTCATGGGTCCGAAGAATTAACATAGTTAAAATGTCCATGCTACCCAGAGCAATCTACATGTTCAATGCTATCCCGATCAAAATACCAAGGACATTTTTCAAAGAAGTGGAACAAATAGTCCTTAAATTTGTATGGAACCAGAAAAGACCCCGAATCGCCAAGGAACTGTTGAAAAGGAAAAACAAAGCTGGGGGCATCACAATGCCGGATTTCGAGCTGTACTACAAAGCTGTGATCACAAAGACAGCATGGTACTGGCACAAAAACAGACACATAGACCAATGGAACAGAATAGAGAACCCAGAAATGGACCCTCGGCTCTCTGGGCAACTAATCTTTGATAAAGCAGGGGAAAACATCCTGTGGAGAAAAGACAGTCTCTTCAATAAATGGTGCTGGGAAAATTGGACAGCTACATGCAAATGAATGAAACTTGACCACTCTCTCACACCATACAGAAAAAATAAACTCCAAATGGATGAAAGACCTCGATGTGAGACAGGAATCCGTCAAAATTCTAGAGGAGTACATAGGCAGCAACCTCTAGGACATCGGCCAAAGCAACCTTTTGCATGACACATCTCCAAAGGCAAGAGAAACAAAAGATAAAATGAACATGTGGGACTTCATCAAGATAGAAAGCTTCTGCACAGCCAAGGAAAGAGTGAAAAAAAACTAAGAGGCAGCCCACGGAATGGGAGAAGATATTTGCAAATGATACTACAGATAAAAGACTGGTATCCAAGATCTACAAAGGACTTCTCAAACTCAATACGTGAGAAACAAATAAATCATAAAATGGGCAGAAGTTATGAACAGACACTTTTCCAATGAAGACATACAAATGGTTAACAGACACATGAAAAAATGTTCAAAATCATTAGCCATCAGGGAATTTCAAATCAAAACCACACTAAGATACCACCTTATGCCAGTTAGAATGGCAAAAATTGACAAGGCAAGAAACGACAACTGCTGGAGAGGATGTGGAGAAAGGGGATCCCTCCTACATTGTTGGTGGGAATGCAAGTTGGTACAGCCACTCTGGAAAACAGTGTGGAGGTGCCTTAAAAAGTTAAAAATTGAGCTACCCTATGACCCAGCCATTGCACTACTGTGTATTTACCCCAAAGATACAGACCTAGTGAAGAGAAGGGCCATATGCACCCCAATGTTCATAGCAGCATTGTCCACAATAGCTAAATCGTGGACGAAACCGAGATGCCCTTCAACAGGTGACTTGATTAAGAAGTGTGGTCTATATATACAATGGAATATTACTCAGCTATCAAAAAGAACAATTTCTCAACATTTGCTGCAACATGGACGGCACTGGAGGAGATAATGCTAAGTGAAATAAGTCAAGCAGACAAAGACAATTATCATATGATTTCTCTCATCTATGGAACATAAGAACTAGGAAGATCGGTAGGGGAAGAAAGGGATAAAGAAAGGGGTGGTAATTAGAAGGGGGAATGAAGCATGAGAGACTATGGACTCTGAGAAACAAACTGAGGGCTTCAGAGGGGAGGGCGGTGGGGGAATGGGATAGACTGGTGATGGGTAGTAGGGAGGGCACGTATTTGCATGGTGCACTGGGTGTTATAAGCAACTAATGAATCATCGAACTTTACATCAGCAACCAGGGATGTACTGTATGGTGACTAACATAATCTAATAAAAAAACATTAAAATAAAAAAAAGACAAAGGAAAAAAAAGTCGCTGGGGCCTCGGGGCCCTGCCTGGTCTCCCACCCTGAATTCTGGGTGGCATGTTCCCAATTCAACTGGAGGACTTCAGTTGGGGTGGGGGGGATGGGGAAGCTGCTGAAGGGAGGGTCAGGGTGATCCATTCTGATGGGCTGCATTCAATAGTATCATTCAAATGCAGACAGCTTTCTGTTATAGTCAGAGCCTGGGGCTTCTATCCACTGAATGGCTTTCCCCAACTTCCCCAACCCTTTGGCTGAAGGTTGCAAACTTCTGGGAAGAAAGGGAGGGAGGGAGGAGGGTAAGGGGAAGAAGGGGAAAGAGGATGTCTGAAGAGTTCACCTCCTCTGGGTGTCAGTCCTTCATTCCATTTCTATGAAACATGGACAGAGGCCTGCCTTCTGTCACTGCCTCAAGCTGAAGTAAGGTGCAGTAGAGGCTTTGGAATGGAAGGGCCTGATACAGTGCAGGTCGCAACCTTTGGTCCCTTGTGTTAATGGAGGGGGTCTCAGAGATAGTTCCTTATCTGAGAACTTGGATATTTTTCTACATGGTTTGGTACTACATGACTTCATTGATTTTATCCCCAAGTATACTCTATGGAATAGTAACAGCATAGTATAACCCAACTGTCTCATTCTGTCTCAAATTGATCTGATCCGGTGGGCCTCGTGGGCCTTGGAGAGTACAGATCGGTAAATTAGTCTGAGCCCCTCCCCCCGCGGCGGGGCGGGGGGGGGGGGGGGAGCAAAGGTCGTGGTGGTTAAGGGCTTCTTGTAGCCAAGTAGCTTAGTGTTTGGTTTTACCTACACAGGTTCTTTTTTTTCCCCTTTACATATCTTTATTAAGTAATCTCTACACCCAACGTGGGGCTCAAAGTCACAACCCCGAGATCAAGAGTCGCATGTTCTACTGACTGAGCCAGCAAGGTGCCCCTATTTATATGGGGTCTTATTTCCAAACAGGAGTTTAGAGGTGCCGCAAGCAGAGTTAACTATCACAGACTCGGCCCCATTCAGCAAGCAATCCGGTAGTTCATAAGAGGCATTTCTATGGAAACAAAAGGAAAACACTGGTTAACGGTTGGAACAAGGGATAAACCCAGTGTGTCCAGAGTACTGCCAGTGAGAAGGTCTCTAGGATGTCAGGCTTGAAGCATCCTCAGATAGAGTGAGGGTGGGCAGGGGCAATCTGACAAATTTGTCTGGTGTGTAGTTCAAATGTCTCATTTTGAGTGGCCCATAGAGCAACAGGCACAAAGATTGTCTATGTACGAGCTATTGTCACCGTTTCCCTGAAATTTATTTCAAGTTGACCAGCTTTCACTTGCCAGACTTCAGGAAAAAGGGCAGTTTCAGTTCTTAATGATTATAAGGTAAGAGAAAGGGAGAATGTTGGAAACCTTAGTTTGAAGAGTCAGAGACTCAAGGAAACCCGAAGGATTCAGGATCCAGTCCAGGTTTATAGGCAAACAACATATGTTCAAAGATAATTCATCAGAACTAGCACCTAACACCTACAAAAGTGTGTTATTGAAATATAATCTTTCTCCCTAAAGTCACCTTCATTCCTGTCAAAGATAGCCAAATGAAGATTAATTTGTTTGTAAAACAAGCCCAGTTTTTAACAAACGTGGCCTAATCATCTACGTAAGCACAGCAAAAATAGCAATTGACCATATCATATATAAGGTATTTTTTCCCTTTCTTTCTTTCTTTCTTTCTTTCTTTCTTTCTTTCTTTCTTTCTTTCTTTCTTTCCTTCTTTCTTCTCTCTCTCTCCTCTCTCTTTCTTTCCTTCTTTTAAATCTGCTTTGATGTAGCTTTTTATAAGGAATTTTAGATTGAACCTACTGCCTTTTTAAAGCCAAGAGCCAAGCCAAGTATTTCCCATCAGATTTGTCTGCAAGACCTGTAGATTGGGGTCAATTGCTCTCATCTTGAGGTCCTCCAAATTTCCTGAAGTTCCTGCATCTGTCAGGAGGTGGCATTCTTTACTCACCTGGTAAGACTGAGGAGAACACTGTAAGTAAGGTATCAGGCCAACATTTCCAAGGGGCTTTATTGGCTCCATAAAGTCGATCTGACTTTCTTAAAGCTGTCTCATCATATCTGAGTCTATGCTTGTGTCTCTGAAAGATGACTTTCCAGGGGCACCTGGCTGGCTCAGTCGGTAGAGAGCATGACTCTCTCTCTCTCTCTCTCTCTCTCTCTCTCTCTCTCTTTCCTTCATTTTTTTAAGGTTTTATTTATTTGACAGAGAGAGAGAGAGAGCGAGAGGGGGAACACAAGTAGGGGGAGTAGGAGAGGGAGATGCAGGCTTCCGCTGAGCAGGGAGCTCCAATGCGGGACCCCATACCAGGACCCTGGGATCATGACCAAAGCTGAAGGCAGACGCTTAACAACTGAGCCACCTAGGCGCCCGAGAGCATGACTCTTGATCTCAGAGTGGTTGAGTTCGAGCCGCACATTGGGTGTATGTAGAGATTACTCAAAAAATAAAATCTGAAAAAAAAAAAGCCATTCCAGTCAAAGCTTTGGTAATAGAACCAAAGTTTCCAATGGTATCTTGTTACAAGGAACAGAGATTCCCACTGAACTCAGGCAAATAATTTACAATTGCCATAAAAGAAATAAAAATATTTTATAATTGCCCTAAAAGAATCCTGGAGGGTTACAGGTATGGAGAAAAGATAAGTATTTGAATTTGTTTATAAAAGAATGTTTTTACCGGGGCGCCTGGGTGGCACAGCGGTTAAAGCGTCTGCCTTCGGCTCAGGGTGTGATCCCGGCGTTATGGGATCGAGCCCCACATCGGGCTCCTCCGCTATGAGCCTGCTTCTTCCTCTCCCACTCCCCCGGCTTGTGTTCCCTCTCTAGCTGGCTGTCTCTCTCTCTGTTGAATAAATAAATAAAATCTTTAAAAAAAAAGAATATTTTTATCAAATTTCTGTAAGATGTAGGTATCTGTTTTTTAAAGATTTTATTTATTTATTTATTTAAGAGACCAACAGACAGATAGTGAGAGAGAGAGCATGAGCAGGGAGGAGAGGGAGAAGCAGGCTCCCCACTGAGCAGGGAGCCCGACAACGTGGGGCTCCATCCCAGGACCCTGGGATTGGGACCAGAGCCGAAGGCAGACACTCGACTAACTGAGCCACCCAGGCGCCCCTGTGGATATCTTAAGAGCAAAAGTTTCCTTGACTGTGGAAGAGCAAACTTGGGGGGGGGGGGACCAACAATGTTTTGAACAAAAGTCATTAAAAATGCTCATCTTTTTTTTCTTAAAAACAAACAAGAAAACCCAGTCATCATTTTCCTGAATTCATTCAGTTTCATGTTATTACTTTTTGTTCTGTTTAAATGCAGCTTTTTCATATGTTCTGGAAATTCATAGTTTAGTTTTATGATCTGAAGGTTACCAGAAACCTGTATTTGTCAAAGGTCCCTTTTGTGAATCTTCTTGAAGCTGAACGATATTTTGCAAGAGCATCAGAATGGTAACTGTAAATGACACAAGAGTCAAAAATGGACACAGATATTGTATGGAACCAGAAAAGACCCCGAATAGCCAAAGGAATGTTGAAAAAGAAAACCAAAACCAGTGGCATCACAATTCCGGACCTCAAGCTCTATGACAGAGCTGTAATCATCAAGACAGTGTGGTACTGGCACAAAAACAGAAACACAGACCAACGGAACAGAATAGAGAACCCAGAGATGGACCCTCAACTCTATAATCGACTAATCTTCGACAAAGCAGGAAAAATCCAATGGGGGAAAAAAAAGACAGTCTCTTCAACAGATGGTGTGGGGAAAATTGGACAGCCACATGCAGAAGAATGAAACTGGACCATTTCCTGACACCAAACACAAAAACAGACTCAGCATGGATGAAAGACCTAAATGGGAGATAGGAATCCTTCCAAATCCTAGAGGAGAACACAGGCAGCAACTTCTGTGACCTCAGCCACAGCAACTTCTTGCTAGACACATCTCCAAAGGCAAGGGAAAGAAAGGCAAACCTGAACTATTGGGACTTCATCAAGATAACAAGTTTTGCACAGCAAAGGAAACAGTTGACAAAACCAAAAGACAACAGACAGAATGGGAGAAGATATTTGCAAATGACAAATCAGATTAAGGATGTCTATAGAGGGGCACCTGGGTGGCTCAGTCATTAAGCGTTAAGCATCTGCCTTCGGCTCAGGGCAGGATCCCAGAGTTCTGGGATCGAGCCCCACATCAGGCTCCTCCACTGGGAGCCTGCTTCTTCCTCTCCCACTCCCGCTGCTTGTGTTCCCTCTCTCGCTGGCTGTCTCTGTCTCTGTCGAATAAATAAATAAAATCTTAAGAAAAAAAAAAGGATCTCTACAGAATGTATCAAACTCAACATCCAAAGAACCAATTATCCAATCAAGAAGTGGGCAGAAGACAAGAGCAGACATTTCTCCAAAGACGACATCCAAATGGCCAATAGACCCATGAAAAAACTCTCCACATCACTCAGCATCAAGGAAATACAAATCAACACCACAATGAGATACCACCTCACAGCAATCAGAATGGCTACAATTAACAAGTCAGGAAAGGACAGATGTTGGCGAGGATGTGGAGAAAGGGAAACTCTCTTACAGTGTTGGTGGGAATGCAGGCTGTGGCAGCCACTCTGGAAAACAGTATGGAGGTTCCTCAAAAAGTTGAAACTAGAGCTACCTACGACTCAGCAATTGCAGTACTGGGTATTAACCCCAAAGATACAAATGTAGTGATCCGAAGGGGTACCTGCACCCCAATGTTTATAGCAGCAATGTCCACAATAGCCAAACTATGGAAAGAGCCCAGATGTCCATTGACAGATGAATGGATAAAGCAGATGTGGGGGATGGATAGAGAGATAGGTAGGTAGCTATAGCTATAGATCTGTATCTATCTATATCTATCTGTATCTAGCTATACATCTGTATCTAGCTATATGTATCTATCTATCTGTCATCTATCTATCATGAAATACTACTCAGCCATCAAAAAAAAAAAGAAATCTTGCCATTTGCAATGACATGGATGGAACTAGAGGGTATTATGCTAAGCAGAATAAGTCAATCAGAGAAAGAAAATTATCATATGATCTCACTGATATGTGGACGTGTGTGTGTTTTCCATAAAGAGTTACAGGTCATCCTGATGAAGGACACTGCAGAAAGTCACGGAGTTTATTTTCTGTTTTTAGTGTGTGCAAGGCTGTGTGACTCTGATCTTATGGGAACCAGGGAGGTTTTCTTTTGTTCTCTCATCTTTATGTTTGGGAACCTCCTTTTTAGGGCTTGATTGAAAAAATTTTTAAAGATTTTATGTTTATGTAATCTCTACACCCAACATAGGGCTCAAACTCACAATCCCGAGTCCCAACAGAGGACGGAGCCAGCCAGCAGCCAGGCACCCCTTGATTGTTGTTTTTTTTTTTTTTTTTTTTTGAAGCAAACATGCAATGTGTGCTCAGCGCAGAAATAGAGCCCACGTATGGAGGTTTTGTGGAGTCATTTGGACCTGGGTAAATGTGAAGGCCCGGGAACAGGGCCCACAAATGTTAAAAGTTGACAATTTTTTTGATCAGTATTCACTTAACAGATGATTTATTGAAAGTGCTATTCTATGGCAAACGTCCTTCTATGTTCGGGATACAGCAACAACCAGATAGCTGAAGCTCCCACCTCATGGATTTAAAGCTTCAGTTGGATGTAGAGATAGGTAGGTAGGTAGGTAGGCAGGCAGGCAGGCAAGCAAGCAAAGAAATTTAAAACATGGCATCGAGGTGCTTGGCTGGCTTGGTCGGTAGAGCGTGTGACTCTTGATCTCGAGGTGGTGAGTTTGAGCCTCATGTTGGATGTAGAGATTACATAAACATAAAATCTTTAACAAAGAATAAATGGTGGGGTGCCTGGGTGGCTCAATTGGTTGAGCGTGTCTGCCCTGGGCTCAGGTCATGATCCCGGAATCCTGGGATTGAGCCCCGTGTTGGGCTCCCTGCTCAGCGGACAGCCTGCTTCTCCTTCTGCCCCTTACCCCGCCCGTGCTGTGCTCGCGCTCTCTCTCCCTCTCTCTCTCTCAAGTAAATAAAATCTTTAAAAAAATAAACGAACAAGTGCTTGCTTGCTTTGGGGGGAAAAAAATCAAACCGGAATATCATTAACCTGTAACATATTCTTTATTGATCCTGCTTTCACTACTTTGCCCAGATTTCATTTTCCACAAGTGACAGTCCCACCCAAGTGGGCTTCTTTCATCATAAGACCCATGTTCTCCCCTTGTCCCGCAGAGAGAGAAAAGCCGTGAGAGGGAAAGTTGGGCAGATCGGTATAAATCTAGGAAATAAAATAATCATTCCCAAGACCACTAGCCAAAGTTCTGCTTCCGTTTAGGACCCGATGTGTTAAAAAAGCATGTATGGTCATCGGCTTGGAGAAAGGGGAGGAGGCTGAAGTATCATCCTAAAGAACAGAGTAGGGGGAGAAACAGAAGTGAAAAGATCGAAGAACTGGTTTCACCATCCATAGCCTTTGAAATGATTTGGTGTCTTCTCCTAAGAGAGAGCCCATTGTCCGTCCAATATTTCATACCGCTTTTCACAAAGTATCGCAACACAACACAACACATCGCACAATCCCGTGCCTCCAAACCGTCTCCACAATCCTAATGTGTCATATCTGCGTTCTATTCTATCATGTGACTAGAGCATCATGTGCTTCACCATTCCGCTGTTGTTTGACATTCAGGTGAATTCCAACTTCTGTTCGGGGTGCGTGGGGGGCGGTGTGTGTGTGTGTG